>NC_056666.1:103252076-103568147 GCF_018350195.1 Panthera tigris | reverse complement strand
TGGCATTCACTTGTTGGGATTTGTGCTCATGTCAAATTATGAAAATGGGTGATGTGAGTCTCAGTTTAAAATGTGGGTCCGCTCTTAGCATACTGTCCATATCAAATGTTTCACCATACAAGATGTGGGAAAGGTACTGATCTGGGGAAGATTCTGTAAGGAAGTGTCACACCTTGAGATCCTTCATAGCATTCAGCTCTCTTCTCCCTCAGAGCTCAAGTGTCTTGTTCAGACTGAACATCTGCATAGGCCAGGCACTGCGCCAGGCCCTGGAAGACATTGGTGAGATAAAGAACTCATTCACAGGCTAACAGGAAGAAGGGATTCTTAAAATACTTTGTGATCTGCACTCTACTAGAGGTGTGTTAATGGTAGAATAAATGGTCTATCAAGAGCATGTACATTTGCCAGGAGGTGTAGAAAGGCATCTCAGGGACCTGGGTTAGAGGAGTAAATTATTTACCAAACGTTGGTGGAGAGCAGTAGAGGGAATCTAAATATCCATTGTATGGGCAAAGGCACAGAAGTGAGAAAGAGCTGATGTCTTCTTGGATGCCTTTGGTTCTAGTTCAGGCCACACTGTGTTTTTCTTTCTTTCCCTTACCTCTTTTCCTTCCTTTGTTTCTCCCTTTTTCCTTATTAGTTAGGGAGTAAGGGGTTTGGGGGCAGTGTCTGGATTGCCAGTGGGGAAGATTTGTGGGGAAAAAAAAATTGATGTTTTTTAACATGTTTAAATGTTTAAATGTTGGCTTTAATCTACTACATAATTGTCCCAGCAGAGAACTTGTTTTCTAAACTTATATCACATTAATTTTTTTTTTTTTTTTTTTTTTTTTGGCCTGGTTTCCCTATCAGTGTTTCAGGTTGAATCTTTTGTGTCATCTATAAAATAACATGTATATTTAGGTGCTTTATTGGAAGATACTTTTTTTTGTTTATTTATTTATGAGAGAGAGAGAGTAGGGGAGGGGCAGAGAGAGAGGGGCAGCTGCCAGCACAGAGCCCAGCATGGGGCTTGAACTCACAGACCTGAAGATCATGACCTGATCCAAAGTTGGATGCTTAACCAACTGAGCTACCCAGGAGCACCAGAAGATACTTTGTTTTAATTCATTTTCCTTCCGCTTCCTACTTAGGTTTTTAGGGCCCTGTAGTATAAACAGTATGTGCTTGATAAATTAATATTTACTGATGTAAAATCATAAGCTTGTATGGCACTGGCAGGGAATCATTCATGGGTTTTCAAAAATGTTTAATTGTTACACTGAATCTATATTATATAATATATATTAGTAATTTGATAATCTACAGTAGCTAATTTGCCATTCGTAATTTTTATTATTCCTTAAGAGAAATTAAATAATTTTATTCTGCTCAATAAAAAATTTTGGAACTTTGAGAGACAGTTTCTCTTTTTGATTTTCTGTAGTAATATCATTGGGGGGAAAACAAGTGATCTTTAGCTGGTGTCTTAAATAAGGTGGTTGATAGTTTTTAGTATGGTACTTGAGTAGTTTGGAAAGTATAATTAAAAGCTTTATTTGTAAAGCACAATAAAAGTCATATAAATTACAGTTTATATATAATATTAAATATTCATGAGTATGTTAGAGTAAAATGTGGAAATTTTACTCTGAGCTAGTGAGGATTACTGTTTTGATAGTTCAGAACAGATGATACATTTATCTTGTTTCATGTTTATCTTAAGCCAATCTCATATGGTAGTAAATAATAGTTGTCAACTTTGTTGTGATTTTTGATGAATATTAACTGCTTTGATAATTGATTCTTATAGTGTATTCTGTGCAGGTAGAGATGCTGACTGTATTTACTACACTCGTGTTTTCACTGCAGACTTAGCTGTGATGATGAGTGAAAATGTATTTGAGGAACAAATTTGAAAATCAGACATAAGCAATATCTTACTAGATATATCTCCTGAAGCAAGGGAAACAAAAGCAAAAAATAAACTATTGGGACTACATCAAAATGAAAAGCTGCATAGTAAAGAAAACAATCAACAAAACTAAAAGGCAACCTATGGAATGGAAGAAGATATTTGCAAATGACATATCTGATAAAGGATTAGTATCTAAAATATATAGAGGACTGCCTGGGTGGCTGAGTCAGTTAAGCATCAGACTTCAGCTCAGGTCATGATCTCACAGTTCATGGGTTCAAGCCCCATGTTGGGCTGTGTACTGATAGCTCAGAGCCTGGAGCCTGCTTCAGATTCTGTGTCTCCCTCTCTGTCCCTCCCCTGCTCTCTCTCTCGCTCTCTCTCTCTCTCTCAAAAATGAATAGACATTAAAAAAATTATTTAAAAAACCCTTCTTAAAAAAAAGAACTTATAAAATTCAACACCCCAAACCCAAATAATTCAATTATAAAAATGGGCAGAAGACATGAATAGATATTTTTCCAATGACTTAAGTTTGAAACTCAAAGTTCAGTAACGAGTTCTTAGTCTTTGAGGTCCTGTTACAGACTTTTCTAAAAGTATTCCAAAAGATGAAAAGTAACAAGAAAACAATTTAATTTCCAAGAAGAGAAAATGTATTGGCAGTGTTTCAAAACACAGACCCCCTTCATTGTCTCCATTCTTCAACTTATAAAAAGTCCAGCAAGGGAGTGATAAATGAAAGACAGATATGATGTTATTATGCAAAGTCACTGGGATAGGACAGTGGCTCAAAGCAAGGAAATTTGAAGTTAGAAACCATTTTGACTGAAGAGGATAAGGGGCACCTGAGTGGCTTAGTCGGTTAAGCATCCAGCTCTTGATTTCGGCTCAGGTCATAATCTCACAGTTTCGTGGGTTCAAGCCCCGCGTTGGGCTCTGTGCATGCTCCAGAGCATGGAGCCTGCTTGGCATTCTCTCTCTGCCCCTCCCCCAGTTGCTCTGTCTCTCTCAAAATAAATAAATGCATTTAAAATAACTGCATTTATTTTATATAAATAAATAAATGCATTTAAAATAAAATAAATGCATTTAAAATAAAAAAAGATCTTTGCCATACCATTGATAAGTTCTAATATTTCACACATTTATCATGTTAGGACTATTTCTAATTAAGAGCAATTTTTGCACCCAATTTTATTCCCATCCTGAAACTTTACAAATTTTAAAAGTTCATAAGTAGTGGAAAATCACTATGGACAGTCTTCAACCGAATGTAATCTACCAGAACTTATTTGCCATAGATCTTGAGGTCTGTTCAGTTGTATTTTTTTTTAAATCACCTGGGCCTAAACAATAGGATAAAAAGAATATTGAAGACATACATTTAAAGAATATATATATTTTCTATACATATATATGATATACCCTAGAATCACAAATGATCTTTAGAGAAAATTAGTACCTTTACACAGTATCCTTTTGTATTAAAATATTGCAGTATTATTTACAACAGTACCATACCTAAATACTTACAAGCATTTTGAACATTTTAACCAGTGCCCTTTTCATCATGGTTACACACTGCACTCTATTACTTTCTTTTTTTTCAGCCAGGTGACATTGGATATGAAACTGAACCCTCCTTTACTCAGAAAGCTAAGTACCCCTTCACAGCATTTCACACCAATGTTACAATGCGAAATTGGAATGTCAGCTAAATTTTGGCCAAAAACCAGATATGTGAGAAACATACTATTAATAGAAAACTCTTAAGTGATATTTGATAAATGGAGACTGATTCTTGGTTGAGATAAAGGGGCTCTTGCTTCCATTGGTGAGAAGCTACTTTAGTTAATATGTTGAGAGAAAGAGGCAAATAACAATTTAAAAACATTTCTAGGTACTCTTCTAAAGAGAAAGAGGTTATGGAATGGGGGGAAACAAACAATAGGCATAGTTCTTGCCTTGATAATAAAAATGAGGATCAAGATAGATTCCATCATAATATCAAGAACTTGCTAATAATTAACACCTAAAATTCTGAAAGTACAACAGACTATCCAAAACAGATACGCTTCTAGTACCTAGGTATTCATAAAGAGGCTAAATAACTTAATAAGTAAAAGAAATTCCTAACTACATAGTATCTTATTTATTGATTGATTTATTGCATTTCCTACCCAGTGTTGCCTTGGTTGCAAGCAACATATACGTACATGCAAACGTATGTATCAAGATCAAGAACAGGGAGTATTGATTATAAAGGTTTGAAGACCCTCACAAAATCCAAGCACGGGAGGGAAAGACTACTTGACTTCATGAGAACTGGCAGGTCTTTAGGAGCTGAGTTGCTGTGACAGTCCCTCAAAGACTACATGATTCTTATCTCATTTTCCTTTTTTATGTCTGTTCTGCCCTCCTTTATGAATTGGCTTAGTCATAAGTTTGCAGAAATTTGCAAACATCCACTCCAGAACCTAAGGGCACATAATCCCCCAGCTGTAAAGTAAATAGCTCACTAGTAACAATCTCTACATCTCTCATCTGATTGCATTAGCATATCTCTGGCTTAAAGCCAGACTACCAAAATCCTAAATTTCATCTAGCAAATGTCATGGCTGCTTTTATTTCAACTTATTTTATTTTATTTTATGTTATGTTATGTTATGTTATGTTATGTTATGTTATGTTATGTTATGTTATTTTATTTTATTTTATTCTCAAGTTAGTTAGCATACAGTGTAGTCTTACCCTCCTTGATGCCTGTCACCCATTTAACCCTGTCCCCCACCCACCTCCACCCCCACCCCCATCACCATCAACCCTCAGTTTGTTCTCTGTATTTAAGGGTCTCTTCTGACTATCGCCAAAGGTTGTGGTTGGGGGTACAGGATTGTATTAAAGACAATGCTGATCATTTAGGAAACCAAGCAGCTCAGTTATCAGGAAATGTGTCCATTACATTTATTTTCCTAATTAATATCTGCTTAATGAATTCTCAATTATTTCCAGAACTGATTTCTTAAACGTGAGAGTTGATCTCTGAGTTTCTTTCTTAGTTTCAGACTCTGTTCTAATTACTTCTAACCAATTTTGTTTATTATAGCCCTTAAATTCAATCTTTTTGTCTCTAGTCTCAATCCATTTCAGTGTACCCACCTGTGTTCTTCTCCTTTTTAAAGAAAAAAAAAAGTCTTTACAACCTCCCAGTACCCTTAGGAAAAAGTCTTTCCTTCACATATCCTACTGTGTTCTGGGGACTCTAGGCCTTCTTCCTTTCTGTCTCATGTCTTGCCATATCATCACATACCAATCTGTCCATCGTCCTGATCACTTGCTGCTTGCCAACTAGTATTATCTTCTTCCTTATCATTAGTCCTTTTTTTTTTTTTTTAATGCAGTTGGTTAAAACTGATCCATTCCTAGCCCAGGGAACTCTTCATTATTTAAAATTCTATCCAAACATTAATTTACCCTGAAAGTCTCTGATCCTTTGATGTGGTCCTTTGCTTCCCTTTTCTAAGATTTCATGGTACACTCTACTTACACTATCATCGTATTTCTTTAATGTTGTTATTTGATTATGTGTCTCTTCTGCAATACTATGACTTTCTGAAGGTCAGGGGAATTATCTTTCACCTGTGAATATGCACTGCCTAGTCAAGTTCCAGGTACATTGTAACTAACTGATCAATAGGCATGTTTTAATGAATAGAGATTATACTGCTTATGCCAGTTTGATCTGCTGATGTGGCATCCATTCCCTGAATATAAGAAAACTGAAAAACTTAAGAAAGGTGAATGATATGTTAGGAAAATAATTCAAGTTATTTCCTTGAAATGATTTTTGTATCTTTGACCAAAAAAAATTATGACTTTTTGTACCTTATTTTTCTCGCCCATAAAATGAAGAATGAGGAATAAATGATCTCTAATAAGTCCTTAGCACTAATATTATAGAAAAATATTGACATTTTAGTGTTAGTAACATCAGTTTTTTCATCACAAATATTCCTAGGATAAGTCAAAATTATCTGTTGATACTTACACTCTAGGCTTACCACCTAATTGATATAAATGAATTTGAAGTATATTAATACAAAACAAGGAAGCAGATAAACAGGTACAAATTTCAAATGTGTTTCTCCTGCCCTGACATCCACCGAATCCTAATGTGTACATCCAGCTACCAAGTTCACATCTCCACTGGGATATCTCATAAATGTCTCAAAAGAGACATCTTGATTTTCCACCTTTAAAACTTGTTTCTTTTCAGTCTCAATAAATAATGCCACCATCTTTTCAGATTCTCAACCCAAAATTCTAGGATTCATTCTTAATCTCTCTCTTTTTCTTATATGTCTCCCCCATCCACAAATTCCCAATGGACATCAGCAAATTTTATCAGCTTTACATGATTTCATGCATCCAAACAACCTAATTTCCTTTTGGCATGAAGCATTGTCAGATCTTAACTGAAATATAACAGTAGTCTTTTAGCTGGCCACTGTGCTTCCATTTTTCTTTCCCTACATAGCTACCAAAGCGATCACTGAAAAATGCATATCCGATCTTGTGCCTTCCACAGTTAAAATTTTCCAGTGCCTCCCAGTGTAATACTTGGGGGGAAAAAAAATCCCTCAAATCCTCACTCTGGCCTTCATAGCCTAAAGTGCTACACTCAAACCTGCCCAAGTGCTTTGACTCTAGATATTTGAATCAGCCTTAAATGTCACCTCCTTCAATTCATGTTTCTCTCATCATCCTATGATCCACTTGCCTTTAATCTATATTATCCCTTTAATATATATTTTGCACATCCATGTTTGTTTGTTTCCTTAATTTTGCTCTTCATTCCTACCTTTTGCATACATCCATAATGTCTATTTTAATACATAGAAAATACTTATTTGATGATGACTATAGTTTTAAGAATTAATATTCAGGAATACAGGAATATAAAGTGGTTTAAAGTTATAAGTTCTAAACTTAATTCTCTCATATAAAGCTTTAAATGTTAAATTGTGAATCATATTTTTCTACTCAAAATTTTAGGAGATTTTAACTTTTACAAGGCTTTTGTTAAATCCATACTTTACCATTTATAACCTTAATTAATACATTTTTTTTTTATGTTCTGGTCTGCATCATGTAGTTAATAAATTTGATTTCCCTTTTAATGACTTTAATCGTTTGACAGATAACATCATTTCAAATTGCTAAAGTTACTGTCAAACCTTAATTATAATATATTCAAGTTTAATTTCCCTTAAATATTTCAATACTGCAAACTTAATAAGAATTTTAGTTCTAAATCAAATGACACAGAACAAGAAATAGTCTTGCTCCCAAAATATTCTTAGTGTCTAGAACAGGAATATAAAGCTTATGTTCTCCCTGGAGATTATTCCTTCATGTTGGACTCTTGCATTGGGTTTTAGTTCTCCCATTTGATTTTCTCCCATCTTTTTTCTCTCCCTTCCCTCTAAACTTCTGTTTTGTTTTGTTTTTTTAATACACGAGTCTAGAATTATGCAATACAAAATTAAAAAGTGAATAGCATTAGATTGAAAATAGAAGAAAAATACAAAGCAAAAAATATGATATTCCCAGTGGCTCAGTTGGTTAAGCATCTGACTCTTGGTTTGGCTCAAGTCATGATCTCACTGTTTAGTGACTTTGAGCCCTGCAACGGGCTCTGTGCTGACTGTGCAGAGCTTGCTTGGGATTCTCTCTCTCCCTCTCTATCCTCCCCTCCTCCACTCACGCTGTCTCTATCTCTTTCAAAAATAAATAAACTTAAAAAAATATGATACTGCCTTATCACTTGATGCTGGAAAGGTAAGTGAAATATTAGCATTAGGCTCAGATGTCTTTTTTTTTTTTTTTTGGTAGAAAATATATGATTACCTCATTTTGTATTTTGGACTTAATTTTTTTCAATTTTTTAAAAAATTCTAATTAGTTAACATGTAGTGTAATATTGGTTTCAGGAGTAGAATTTAGTGATTCAACAAATACATATAACACCCAGTGCTCATCCCAACAAGTGCCCTCCTTAATACCCATCACCCATTCAGCTCATCTACCACCCACCTCCCCTCCAGCAATCCTGTTTGTTCTCTATAGTTAAGAGTCTCTTATGGTTTGCCTCCCTCTTTTTTTTTCTTCCTTCCCCTGTGTTCATCTGTTTTGTTTCCCAAATTGCATATATGAGTGAAATCATATGGTATTTGTCTTTTTCTGACAAACACTCTAGCTCCATCCATGTCACTATAAATGGCAAAATTTCATTCTTTCTGATGGCTGAGTAATATTCTATTGTGTGTGTGTGTGTGTGTGTGTGTGTGTGTGTGTATAATTTCTTCTTTATTCAGTCATCAGTCATTGAACATTTGGGCTGTTTCCATAATTTGGCTATTGTTGATAACTCTACTATAAACATCAGGGTGCCTGTGTGCCTCAAATAAATATTTTTGTATCCTTTGAGTAAATACCCAGTAGTGCTATTGCTAGGTCGAGGGTAGTTCTCTATTTTTCACTTTTTGAGGAGCCTCCATACTGTTTTCCAGAGTGGCTGTGCCAATTTACATTTCCACCAACAGTGTAAGACGGTTCCCCTTTCTCTGCATCCTCTCCAACATCTGTTGTTTCTTGTGCTATTAATTTTAGCCGTTCTGACAGGTGTGAGGTGGTATCTCATTGTGCTTCTGATTTGTATTTTTCTGATGATGAGTGATATGGGGCATCTTTTCATGTATCTATTAGTCATCTGGGTGTTTTATTTGGAAAACTGTCTATTCATATCTTCTGCCCATTTTAAAACTGGATAATTTGTTTTTTGGGTGTTGAGTTTGATAAGTTCTTTATAGATTTCGGATACAAACCCTCAGATAGGTCATTTGCAAATATCTTCTCTCATTCCTTAGGTTGCCTCTCAGTTTTGTTGATTGTTTCCTTTGCTGTGCAGAAACTTTTTATTTTGATGCAGACCCAATGGTTTATTTTTGCTTTTGTTTCCCTTGCCTCTGGAGACATGTCTAGTAAGAAGTCACTGCGGCCCATATCAAACCGGTTGCTGCCTGTGTTCTCTTCTAGGATTTTGATGGTTTCCCGTCTCCTGTTTAATACAGAGAAGTGTTTACTTTGTTGGTATTTGTTTGTTTAATGTGATTCACTAAAATAATGATTCTCATTTTAGCTGTCAGTTGGATCTTTTCTTCTTTTGACACGTTGGCTTTGATAATGTATTTCTTTCCTAGTTCCAGATGAACTCTTTTTAGCATTGAGAAGAAAATGAATTTCATTAATGAGGTATCAATTAGGATATTTGATTTTTTGCATTTCTTCTTCTAAAATTGGAACGCTAGCTGCAATGCTTTAATTTTAGAAAAATAATCCAAAGTTAGAATATGATATATCCCACTGGTAGTGAAAAATATCACAATGTTTCTTTTCATAGTAGTTATCATAAAATATATATTTTAATACTCATTGGTTTACTTGTAATTGTAGAGTGCACCATGGCTGTTCCATATATAAAATATAATTTTCTGTTGTGTGGGTGAGCACTGCAGTCCCATGATTCTGAGAAAAATAAAGCTTGGCTTTAGCACATTTCCTCTGCTGCTGATTATAGAGGTAATTATTCTGATGTTGCTGTGGAAATACTTTTAATAACACTTTTTGTAGATTGTGTTGCTGGTGTAAATTTCTGTTTATTTACTTACTTAATTACAAATTGGTGAACTTAAACACTTTGTGGGCATAGACAGTTATAAATTATTATTGTTTAGGTCTGAACACAAAAGTACTCAGTAATTTTAATGGAATGCGAATTTCTACCCATTGTCAAGAACTTCTTTTATTTCACCTCAGACCTAGAAGTTATGTTTTCCTATTTTCGTTTACATTCAGCTTTTTTCAAAACAAGTGCTGCCTCTAGAACATATGTTTATATGGATATTTTCTCCAGTTGAAAGCTGATCCTTTATATCTAATTCTATTCTAGAAGGTGGAGTCCTAGTCTTTTTGTTGAGTCTCTGAATTCTTGTTACCTATATCACGATCTGATTCTTGATCTCTTTTAATCAACCTGTCTGCTTTAAGACTGTATGTACCCTGACATCCTGTGGCTACTGATGGTGGCTGCGCTAATTTTTGCTCACTTGATAAATGGTGCTTCTTCATTCATTCAACAAATATTATTGGGTGCCTACTTTTCTAGGAACTGGGATAACCTAATGAATAAAATAGAGACCCTCCTTTGTGAACATTACAATTTAGTGGGAATGAATGGTGGTGATGATAAATATAATAAATATAATATATAATAAATAAATAAAATGTAATAATATATCAGACGATCACTAAGCACTAAAGAGAAATGTAAAGTATAGGACCCTGGAGGTATTAGGGAAGGCTTATCTAAGATTACATTTGCACAACTCATGTAAGAAGGTGAGAAAGGGACAATGCAGATATACGAGAGGGTATGGGGGTGGTCACTGTGAACCTTTTCAAGGTGAGTTTTAGTTAATAGGGTTTGAGAGAAAACAGAAAGAGTGGAAGTAAATACCATGAGTAGAGACCACTTTTTCAAAGAATTTTATTCTAAGAAAAAGCAGAAAAATGGGATGGTAGCAAGTAGGAGATAAGAGGATTAATGATATGCTTTCCAGATAGTTGAAATTGCAGCATGTTTGTATACTGATGGAAATGGTTCAGTGGAAAGAAAAAAATAATAATGCATCAGATGCCCAAATCTGGTTTCTTAGTTTGCTCATACAGTGCTGATACCTATTAAAATAAGATATTGATTAGCCCAGTTCCTACAGGCAAAGAAAATGTTATGGTTTAAAAAATATATCAAGACACAAACATCTTGATCATGAATTTTCCAAAATTAATCTTTCCTGCCATTACCATTTTATAGGATTAGCTGAATTTCCCACCAGTTGTGCTATTATGCCACAGCCTTAGTTCTGATCAAAAGCTAATTTATGTTCTCATAGAGAAAAATCTTTTATTTTAACCATTAGGTCATACTCCCTTCTAGAAGCATAGATTCTGTTATTGGAATGCCAAAATACGAGTACCAGTATCTATCGATTTAAACAAACATAAATCATGTGTACACTAGACCAGAACTATCAAGTAGTTAGAGATAAATATCATTAAGAAATCAAATGTGTTAAGAATTTTAAAATATCTGATATTTGTTACTTTTATCTTTGTAACTCAATATTGGGGTAACAAATGCATTATTTTTGGTTTATGTTATCATATGAGGAAGTATTAACAAAATACCAAAATTATCAATTCAGTTACTTAATATTTTTTAAACAAACCACTAATCGAATGACTGATATTTATACCAAATCCTAGTAATTCCTTGAGAATGTAGTTTTAGAAAGTCTGTCCATTCTAACTTTATGTGTAAGCAACAAAATCCCAACCAAAACTGGTTTTAAGCTATGTTGTGATTTACTGGTAACTGAAAATCCCCGAATAAAGCAGGATTCAGCATTTGGTGGTACAATATTTCCAGTAATGTCATGAAAAACACGATTTCTTTTGTTTCCTTGTTCTGCCCTCCAGAAACATCATCTCTGTCATCAAATAGGCAAAACATGGCCATAAATTGGCTTCCATTAGCAACCAGAGTTACAGACATCCTTATTCACATCTAGTAGGAGACAAAACACTTTATGATTCCAGAATTCCAAGTAAAATATTCACAGAGGGTACATCCCTAAGACAGTGTCTGAGGACAAGAAAATAATGCTAACTCTCTCAAATCAAAAAGGTTCTCTGAAGTTACGAAATTAATTAGCTTTTTTTTTCATACTGCCTGGGATACATGTAGCAAGGGTAAATAAGTGTTCCAAAATCTGGATACTTAGGATAAAAGGAACCAGCAGTGTCACCACTGACCTAGATTTTTATAATAATTTCCTGATTTTTTTTTTTTTTATTTTGCTTCTTTTACCAATGATTGTATTTACTAGACAAGAGTAGAGGGACATGTACGGGAATTTTCTTGTGTAAGTATATTATTAAAATATACTTTAAAAAATGATACTTATTAGCAATAAAAGATTTACTAATTTACTGAATTTTATAGCTAAGAGGGAATTCCTGCCTTCAGGGAACTCAGAGTCTTACTGGAAAAAAATATTTGAACAAGCCACAGTTATAGCATGTTAAGTGTTGTGACTGAGTTAGTACACGCTCCTGGGATAACATACATAAAAGTTCTGTATTAGTTTTCTAGTGCTGAATAATGAATTACCACAAATAATACATACACATTTATTATCTCACAATTGTCTTGCTTCTGGAATCTGGGCACGATTTAGCTGGGTTTTCTGCTCAGTCTCACAAGCCCATAATTAAGGCTTCAGTCAGTCAGATCTCAGTACTCATTTGGGGCTTGAAGTCCTCTTTTAAACTCATAGGGTTGTTGGCAGAATTCGGGCCCTTGTGATTGCAGCGTGGAGGCCCTCAGCTCCTAGAGACCACCTACAATCCCTTTCGACAGGAGAGTCTTTCATCTTAAGGGAGGCCAGTGTCTTTCTTAAGGCTTTCCCCCTGAATAGATCAACCCCACCCCCAAAAATAATACGTTGGATTAACTCAAAATCAACAAATATGGAGCATTAATTGCATATGCAAAAATCTCTTTACCTTTGTCATAATCTGTTGGCTGGGAGCAAGTCACAGGTCCTGTGAGTTTGGTTATGGAAAATAAGATGTTAAAATTTTGTGTGTGTGTTTATTTATTTTTGAGACAGAGAAAGACAGAGTGGGAGCGGGGGAGGGTGTGACAAAGAGGGAGACAGAACCTGAAGCAGGCTCCAGCCCAGGCTCTGAGCTGTCACCACAGAGATTGATGCGGGGCTTGAACTCACAAACCGTGAGATCATGACCTGAGCCGAATTTGGATGTTTAACCGACTGAGCCACCCAGATGTCCCTAGGATATTTTTAGATAAGAGAGGAAAGGACATGTGGGTACTGAATTAAAATGAATAGAAGTGTATATGGAGTTCTAAGAGTGATTAAAAGTAGAGTAGAAAAATAGGTCCAATATTGTTCAACCAAAGTGTTGGTAAGAAAAAAAAATAATGTCTTTAGTTTTGATTATGTGTGGCCACATCATAATATGTCATAAAAAGTTTACACTTTCCTCTTTAGACAATGGAGAATGATCACAGGCAATTTTACTTTTGTCCATGCATCCATCCATTCATTCATCCATCAATATTGACAAAGTGGTACTTTGTACAAAGCACCTCTTAGATACCAAGGATATGCCTTTCCCTGCCACCAGGCACTTGCAGTATAGTGAGTAATGAGTCGAATTCATTTAACAAATTGTATAAATGGGACTATGAGATAATTATAAATCTGTAGCTTACTTGGTTCAGTCCCAGAGAGACTTTGCCATCCACAGAATCTTGTTCAGCAACCAAAATTATTTCAAAATAATTCAGTTCCTTTACTTATGTTTGTTAAAACGGGGAAGGGAGCACAAAGTTTGGTAATAATATTTTCTAAACTTTCCCTCATCTTTCTCCCCATTCGCTATCCTCAAACTAGAAGGAACCTGTTAAAGATCACAGAACGTCCATCCACTGGGTCCTGGAGTGAGTGTGTGCAGCAAAGTTTCCCAGGCCACTAATTAGAAAAAATCTTCTATTGAGATGAAAGGGTTTCTCTGTTGCCAAAGCTACCATTACCATAACTAATAAGAGATATTGTCTCCATGGATAAAAGCATAGGAGAGCAATGCATTCTAAATAAAGCTCGGTTTCAGTCAAAACAGGCAGATGGAAAAGCATTCTGTGAAGAATGCAAGTAAATAAGAGAGTGATTTATTATGGAAAAGGGCTTCTGAGGAAAAAATTGGATAGGAGGGAAACAAAGTGGAGTGAAATGAAGAAGCGATATAACTTTTATAAAGATAAGTCTTGCAGCAATATGTAGGGAGAATTGTAGTACTGAACCAGCAGGAGCCTACAGGCAGAAAGTTTGTGTGATTCCCGATTCAGAAATATTTTTATTGTATACTTAAAAGAGAGGTAGTATTGGGGCGCCTGGGTGGCTCAGTCGGTTAAGGGTTTGACTTCAGCATAGGTCATAATTTAGCCATTCATGGGTTCGAGCCCCATGTCGGGCTCTGTGCTGACAAGTCAGAGCCTAGAGCCTGCTTCAGGTTCTGTGTCTCCCTCTCTCTCTCTCTGCCCCTTCCCCGCTCACAGTCTATCTCTCTCTCTCTCAAAAATAAACATTAAAAAAATTAGAGACGTAGTACTGATTGATTCAAGCTTTTTATGTCTAAAACATTCTGTATAAGAACTTTTAAAACATTTTTTCAGAGAGCTAATCTTTAGATAGGTACAATACTCTTATTTATTTTTTAAATTTTTTAATGTTTATTTTTGAGAGAGAGAGAAAGCACAAGGGCAGGGGGCAAAGAGAGAGGGGGACACAGAATCCAAAGCAGGGTCTGTGCTCTGAGCTATCAGCACAGAGCCTGATGTGGAGATCAAACTCACAAACCACGAGATCATTACCTGAGCAGAAGTCAGATGCTTAATCAACTGAGTCACCCAGTCACCCCTATAATACTCTATTTTAATGTATTGTATCTTTCTGAATATATGGCATATAGAGTTATATTAAATTTTACATTAAATTTATATGTGTGTATATATATATATATATATATATATATATATATATATAATCTACACTAAATGATTAATGTGTATTTCTAAAAAGAGGGTATTTGTGTATATAGGAGAGTACTTAATTCCCTGGGAAGGTGTAGGTACTTGAACCAAGAGAAAATATAGCCTGCAACAAATTATTTCAAAGCAATTAGATAACTAGCTTTAAATATATTAAATAATGAATGTACTCCAGTTCACATTTATTATATATTTCTTCTTCTTTTGAATCTATAGATTTAATATTTTCAAAAAGCTATTATGGAACAAATATGAGGATAGTTGTATTTCAAATATTTTATTAGTCCTAATATCTTTCCTTAGATAAATATATTTATGTGATTATGTTTTGTTGGAATAAAAACAATCACAAATATCAATCTATGCTCTCACCTTTACATAATAATCTGCAATGTAAATTTTATAACAGAGTCAAGCAGGCCCCGATATAATTTAAATTCTTCATAATATAAGAATTATATTATGTGCGTGTGTGTGTGTATGCGTGCGCAGTGATTTTAACAAAACTCTATTAACATTTCAAAATGTCTCAATTTGGATGACGTATTGCTATTCAAAATTGTACTTCAATTAAGAAAATAGTCTTATTAAGCACTTACTGAATATACAGACCACACTTAATATTGTGGCTTAGACATTTCAGGTGCTTGCAATATATTGGCTCTTATCCAAAGAATTTGTGATTAGTAAAGATCGGAATAAACTTCCATCCACTCAATTCTATGATTAATATGTCAAATTACCACTCACCAGAGTTACTGTATAAGCAGCATTTATTAGTGGCTGTTATCTAGGGCATGCAGAAGGCTGGAAACTCACTTTGATCTTTTGCTAGTGATCATTAGACCACGCTTTCTTTCATATGACTCCTGAAATCTCTAAGAAGTGTCAGGAACACATTGTTTTCCATTACCACTAATCATTTAGCTACACTCTAGTATTTCTTTTATGAGTATCTAGCACTACTCTTTTTTTATAAGTGTACTATAATTTTTGGGTTTATGTGATTCTTTAACATTATATACAAAATAGGGTGGCATATAAATGAGAAGAAGTTTCTACTATTACCTTTGACAATCCATTGATAATTTGGCACTCCTCCACCTTCCCTCCCTCCCAGACAATGGCTTCTTATTAACTTCCAATAGAATCCATACACCCTCCTTGGAATACCAGGCACTGCATGGTATCAACCCTTCCTACCTACTCTCTCTTCTTTAACACACTTACTGTCACCCACCCTGTTCTCGGCACACTGGTTCTTAAAATATACTCTGCTTTTCCCACTAGAGGAAAGTTGAGTGGGTGCTCTCAGGAAAGACAGTCACTTCTGATCCCCCCTTACAGTTATTCTCTTGACTGCCTGCTTTCTATCCTTCAGATCTCAGTTAATTTGTTTGTTTTATTTGTTATTCTGTCAAACCTGTCAAAGTGACTAGCACATAATAGATAACCAGAAAAAGGAAGTGAAGGAAGGAAAGAAAGGGGAAAAAAAAAAGGAAAAAGGGAAGAGAATAACAATTGTCTTTTGCATTGTTTATTGCGTACAGGATGGAGTCACAGATACATAAACCCAAATAATTCCATTTTAAAACTAATTCATCATGAATATTATGATAAGCTCTAAACAGCATTTTCTGTGATAAAACTGTGCCGTTTTTAGGAGCATGTTAATTAACACAAGGACTTGAAACATTTCTTTAAGTATACTATTTCATGCGATTTGACATACTGTAGATCTTTGGACAGTTCATTATAGTAATGAAAGCAACATTGCTGTAAACAATCAAAGTAACATGCATGGAAGTGTACAGATATAGGCTCTCCTATTTCAAGCTTATGTAATATGAGTCTCTATAATTAGCTAATCAGTTTAATAGTTTTTACTAATTTAATTTTCTTCTCCATTTCCTATTAATAGATTGTCATGGTTGATTTACCTGATGTAATTAATAACTTGGGAACTACATTATGACTGCTGAAAGGCATCGTTAAATGAATCTTTAAATATTTTCAAACTATTTAATTTCCTTTCTTAAAGACAGATTGAAGAGTAGAATCAATTAGAAGAGAATAAGGGTTTCAGTACAACATTAATATAATTTATTGCTATTTTAATTGGCCATTTTAAGAATTCATTCAATTAGGTATCATATACTTTTTAATCTTTGAAAATTATATTGTTGCTTTTTGAAGTAATTATTGTTACAAAGGTGGGAAATTCTAGAAGAGGAAATAGAAAAGGAAAATTTTCATAGGTGTATATTCCAATTTCACAATATATAGCCAAAAGAATACATTTGTATTTTTGTATGTCATTGACTTTACAGTGAACTTTTCCATTTTCCATTAATGGGTAGACCAAATAGAATTTTAAGGAATTGTATTCTATATAACTCATTTTTTCAGCAAAATATTTGAACATGTATAGTGTTCTAGTTAAATTAAGGATTTATTACTAGATAATTATGTTGTTAATTTACTCAGTAAATATTTATGGAGCTCTTACTTTACGCTAGACACTATTGTACATTCTGAGGCAACAGCAGAAAAGAAAAGAGTCTTTGGCCTCATGGAAATTACACTCAAGTAAGAAAACAGGCAGACAGATAGATAGATTTCATGGAAAATTATTAAGTCAGGAAAAGTGGTTTAGAGAATGTTAGGGAAGAGAAGGAGATACTTGAAAAGGTGACAGTGTACAAGATTATAATGATGAGTTGTAATATCTCCGATGGGCAGATCGGCATGTGAGGACATGAGAAAGAATGAAGAAATGATAGGCAGTGGGTATGCTCCTTCTAGCTTTGAACAATTCCTGAGTTTGGGGTATGAGACAGTAGAAGATGGTTTATAGAGAATGAGTTGTTCATCATTGAAATTATGGGAATTGGGGTATAGTTATATTATTAGTGGACAGAGCATAAGCCTGAAAGTGGGTGGCTGAGATATGATTGAGAATCAAATCATTGAAAAAGAGAAAGTCAAGATTCTTCTCCATGAATGTTGAATTATTAGGAATTCTGAATGGAGAAATCAAAGTGGTGGTGAGCCAGGTGTTAAACTCATTGAGGAATGAGTGGAAATCATTAAATTACATTTTTAAATTACTTCAACAAAGAAAGGTGGCGGGCAGTGTAATCTGAGAGTTTGGGCTTCAAGGTAAGCAATTTTCAGGAAGCAAGTAGTCTGGAAGAGGCAGTGAAGAGAAGGACGCCTATACCAGGCATTTTCATTGGGCGTCTAAGGTGCTTCCATAACAAACCAACGTTACTAGTTTATCAGGTGGCTATTGTGGATTGGCGCTCAACACTTTGCCACCCTTTCTCTAATGGGCCTTGATGACCAGCAGAATGTGGACAGCTTCAAGCTACATTTTCAAGATTCTTTTGTAGCCAGGGCTAATCACATGTGATTTAGGTCTAATCTTATGCCCTCTCAGAAAGCTCTCGTCCTGTAACTTCTGCTCAGTTGGCTGACAAGCACACCAGAGAGGTATGCGGGGCTTCGGACGCAGACTTAGGGGCAGTGTCAGCATCTCGTCAGGCCCCTCGTGGACGCGGAGAGTCAGGGCATGTGGCACAGATCTCACTGGTGTAGACTGGAACATTTTATGTGCCATGGTTCTGGAGCTGCCACTGCTTTTGTTTTTCTGCTCAGTGCAGTGGTGCAGAGACTTCCTGATTTGGGGCAGGGAGAGCAGTTCCCCTGGATCTTTGTTCTGTGTAGTATCTTTAAGGTTAGTTAGTAAATGTTTAACCTAAAGTCTGTTTCTTTAGCCCACCCAGTGGTTCAGTCATTCAACATGCTGTGACAAATGTCCCCACAACTAAAGTGGATTCTGGTCTCTCCAATAGAGGCTCGAGCCATATAGAAGAGTTAGAGTTCCACACATGGTAGACATATGGGTGGGGGGGGTGGAGTTAAGGAAAAATGTTACATAAATGACAGCTTTCGCTTTTGATCGTGAAGTCTTCCCTTTGGCTCTGTAGCATGTAAGGACTATTTATTCAACATGTTTTCATGTAGGTTTGATAGACTTCCACGTCTGGCATTATCAATATTTTTCGTTAATTGTCTTGTTATCTGTGGTACATTACTAAGCCATATGACAAACGATCTACATACTCCAGATGCATGTCTTTTCATAATTAACCTTCTAAAATAGTTAACAAAAGAACAGAAACATTTATAGAAAATACAGTAAAACAACTTCACTAGATTGCCCAGGCTGCTGTAACAAAGTCTTACAAACTGGGTGGCTTAAACAACAGGCATTTATTGTCACACAGTTCTGAATGCTCAAAATCTGAAATCAAGCTGTTGGCAGGCTTAATTACTTCGGAGAGCTGTGAGGTGGGGTTTGTACCGTGCCTCGCATTTAGCTGGTGGTTGCCTCGGGGATCTTGGTTTGTAGATAGTGTCCTTTCTGTGTCTCCACATGGTCTTCCCTCTGTAAATGTCTGTCTCTTTGTCCAAATTTCCTTGATTCATAAGGACACAATCATATTGGATCAGAACCCAACCCAGTGACATATATTAATATTAACATCAAAGATCTTATTCCCGGGGCACCCGGGTGGCTCAGTCGGTTAAGCATCCGACTTTAGCTCAGGTCATGATCTCACGGTTCGTGAGTTCAAGCCCCACATTGGGTTCTGGGCTGGCAACTCGGAGCCTGGAGCCTGTTTCAGATTCTGTGTCTCCTTCTCTGTCTGCCCCACCCCAACTTGTGCTCTGTCTCTCTCTGTCTCTGAAAAATAAATAAATGTAAAAAAAAAGAAAAAAAAAAAAGATCTTATTCCCAAATAAGGTCACATTCATAGATACTGGGGGTTAGGACTTTAACACCTTGTGGGAAAGCACAATTTAACCCATAACAACCAAATAAAAATACAAACGTCTAAAAGGCAAGTGTATAGTAGAGTTGATAATTGGAGACTGGAAGATTGTATAACTAATTTACTAATTTAATCTCAACAAGAACTGTAATTGACTAATTTAATTTCGACAAGAACTGTAGCAGGAAATGCCATCCTCATTTTGCCAATGAGTAGACTGTGTCTCTGGGTATTTGCATAATTTGGCCAAGTTTAAATAAGCATAAAGACAAGTGTTTGAACTCTGAAATTCTAGAACTGATCTATTTAAAATAAATCCAATACACTTTTCCACTCTTCTACACTGTTTTCCCAAAATAGAAAAGCTACATAAGAATTATAAATCTAGAAAGCATCTTTTTCTCAGTGCTTGCAATCCTCATGGAAAATAAATTGTTTCAACTATTATTGAACTACTTCAACCATGCGGAACAGAAAATGTGTATGCTTGGAATTTAAGGTCCTTCCAGGTATGGAAGAATTTGATATGGAAACTTTGGTAAGAGGTTTGGCAACAGATGATGAGGACTGTGGAAAAGGAGAGGAGGGATGGGATCCCAGAAATATATCTGGGTAGTATTTGTAAGTTTTAATGATTTATTAGATGTGTAGTAATGAGAAAAAAAGAAAGTTTAGAATGATTTCCAGATTTCTGTTTTGAAAAAAAGGAAGTCAGTCACGAAAGCATTCATGTGTATATAGAACCATATCCAAAAAGAGAAGATACAGGAAAAGTACGTTTTGAGGGCATGTGATTGGAGGTGACTTTGAAACATCCAGATGAAGTTCAAATATGAGAATCTGAGCCTATGGAAAAAGCCAACAATAGTCTTCAGAAGCCAGGACTGAATATCAGAGTGAATGTGAAAAGTAGTCAAATTCAAACATGAGTCAGAAATAAGAGAAATGGATAATGAAATGGAAATAATTGTGACATGATGTTTGTTTTTGACAATACACATTTTATTAATTATGTAAGCACAGTATGCTGATCAATATCAGTATTATGCATATGGATTTGTATATTTATTTTATATAATCAGAGTGTGATTATATACATATTGGTTAATCCTCAAGACTTCTGAGAAATAGCAGGTTTTATCCTACATGTAAGGTTCCTTTTAATTTACCCTTTGCCAACAACTCAATATATCAAGCAAGTAGGAAAGAGGGGTGTAGTCTTAATGTAGCTTCCATTACTGTTGAGTTAGCATTATCTGTTATTTTTCAAATCCCAAACATTGTTCATTACAAATAAAGTATAGTTTTGTCAGCTCATTTGTATTGTGATTTTAAAGTACATAAAAGCAAACAAATATTGTAAAATTCATGGAGATGTCAGTAATAGGATCATGTTAATATTTTCTCTCTCATTAAATTCACTTTAGTTTCCCCGCTCATGATCTTACAGATTAAAGCAAATAGCAGGGAAAAACACTGAAGGAATGCAAAAAAATGCATAAGAAGAAAGGCACTAAGAATCTACAAGTGATTCTTCTTTAAAATAAAAGCATAAATGACAGCTTAAATAGTAACATGTCATAGAATAACAAATGAGTTAATTTATTTCTACAATGTGTTATCAAGAAAAGGACAGTGGGTTGAAGCAAGGAAAAAGGCTAAACCATGTAGGATAGTTTAATATATTTACTTTGAGAAATAGAAATCAAATTTATTATTATATATAAATAACTATTTTAAATTTCCAGCTGTGTTATAAATGTATCATTTAGTTGTATCAGAATACTATTTTACCTCCCTAAATCTTTCTTTTCTAATTAAACAGTCTTGCTGAATAATTTACTTACATGTGAATTAAATTATAAGAGAATGCATAACTTCAAAAAGATCCTAATTTTGTGTAGATGAAAATACTCTTTTAAAAATGTACTTCTGTGGGGTGCCTGGGTGGTTCAACAAGTTAAGCGTCCGACTCTTGATTCTGGGTCAGGTCATGATCTCATGGTTGTGGGATTGAGCCCAGCTCTGGGCTCTGCGCTGAGTGTGGAGCTTGCTTGGGACTTTCTCTCTCCCTCTCTCTCTTCCCCTACACACATGCTCACTCTCTCTTTCTCTCTCCCTCTCTCAAAATAAACATTAAAAAATAAAACTTTGCTTCTAACAGGGTTAAAATAAAATATCTGTTTCTTCTAATGAGTGTATAGTATTCTGTTGTGTGAATGTATAATAATGTATGTAATCATATATAAATTAATGGGCATTAGATTATTTCTATTTTTTTATACTGACACAAAAAATGATATGCAGTGAACATACATTTACATACCTTTTAAATAATTTTGAAGATATGTAGTAAGGTAAGTTCTTAGAAGCAGGTTTAAGTCAAAGAGTACCTGCATTTTTAATTTTAATAAATATTACCAAGTTCCTTCCCAAAGATATGTATGACTTTATATTTCCCTAGTCGAGTGTGTGCCTAGTTTACCTAAGTCACCTTATAATGACATCTGTGATATTTATGAATTTATATATGATATCTATGATACTATAAGGAAACACTGGCTCCCTTTCATAAATGAGGAAAGTGTATTTCTAGTCACATGGGATATTTATTTCTATGTTTATTTATTGGCCTTTTGTATCACTTGGTAATCCCTCTTTTTCTGCCCTTTATTCAGTTTTACAAAATAAATTTGGCTTAGTTTTTAAAAATCACTTTGTAAATTTTCATTGGTTTGAGTTTAATCTATCTAAGCCCTTCTATTTTCATTGGTAGACATTGACACTGTTTGTCAATAACTGTACAGTGAGTTTTATATGTCTACCTAAACATCAAGAACATGATTCACATATCCCAACAAAAAATAAACCACCTCATTGACTTTTTGGTTTCTGTGTTTGATTACTTTCCCCAAGTCTACACTTTGAAGACATTAAGGACTAAGGTAAATATACTCTCAAATATAATTTTTTACTTTGTTAGAAAAAATAGTATCAAGGCATTCCCATTAGCTGTTAGATTATTTTAGGAAAGGAGTCTTAGTGGTATTTGAAATATGAAATGCCTTTATCAAACAAGATCACACATATGCTAATGATGAAGAAAAAAGCAAATGATCAAAGCCCATAACAATAAAGCACTGTATTAGAAAAAGAGGTGTGTGTGCCTGTGAGATGCCTATGAACATAAAGTGGTTCATTTCTAATTTGCAAGGTAACTTGGAAAGCTCGGTCCATGCTAAATGTGCTTTTATGCTTAATTGGCCTCTTTGGTAAACTTGCCCTAAATAATTAAAACGTTCTTTGAAACTTTAAGCCATTTTGGATTTCGAGCCTGAGTACTGTAATTTCTAACTAATTCAGTGTATCACATCAATAAGAAGATTTCACAAGTTCTGCTCCTGTTTCTGTACTCATCCATCTGAAAACACTATGCTAGGCAATTTATTCACCCCATAACTATGTATGGAGCTTCTGCATTGGGCCAAGCTATGTGCCGTGCACCAGAAGAGATGACTGAGATACAGAACCTGACCTTGAATAGGTGCCACTCTGGCGGGAAGTCAGTCAAGGAAAGCTGCAATGGTATCAAAGCCACTTAGGCATGTGTAGAAGAGGAACCCCAGGTCCAGCTGGGAAAGAGAGGACAGAGAAAGTTTCCTGGGAAAGGTGACAGTTGTGGTGAATTTTAAAGGAAGATTAGAACTTAGATCAAGGCAAAATTGTATTGCAAACTAGGGTACAGAAAATACAGTCTAAAGTAGAGAGTTCAGGGAATGTAAGTAATTTAGTTTGGCTGAGGGTACACACAAGACACTAGTGGGAGATGGAACAGGAGAGGTAGAAATGTGCCAGCCCATCAAGTGTCTTTTGTGTCAGTTTGAGGAGTTTAGATTTTGTTATGAAGACATTGGGAAGCCGTTATGGGATTTTAAGTAAGGAATAATAAGGTAACATCTACTAAGTATTAAACACACTGTTAGCTAACATGCTGACATTGATGGACACTACAGAAAAAAGAACTAAAAGCAGGCAGAAAAAAAAAAAAGTACATAGCGCATCTCAATAGATCCTAAGGGATTAAATTTATTATGATAATTGTAGCTCTTACTTATTTAGTGCTGTATGCTTATGGTTAAATGCTTTTCATGCTTTGTGTCATTTAAGCTGCACAAGAACATTATGAGGTTGTTTCTAGGCTGCTATCTTTTTTAACTTATTTTTTACTTATTTTTTACAGTTTATTTATTTATTTTGAGAGAGACAGAGACAGTATGGGTGGGGGAGGGGCAGAGAGAGAGGGAGAGGGAATCCTAATCAGTTCCTCACTGCCAATGCAGAGCCCCATGTGGAGCTTGAACTCAGAACCATGAGATATGACCTGAGCTGAAACCAAGAGTCGGAAGCTTAACTGACTGAGCCACCAAGGCACCCATCTTTAAAAATAAATGAATAAAAATAAAAAAGACTCTATTGCCTAGTTTTGCAAAATTAAAAGGAGATGCAAACGTCCCTTCCTTTGACTAGAGAATATCTGCATGGTAGAAGTGCAGTCAGCTTAGGAGTTGGAAATGATTGGGTTTAAAAAACTCCTTACCAGGTATGCAGCTATAAATACTCATTTGTTAATTTTCTGTTTTGTTTTTTGTTTGTTTGTTTGTTTTTGCCCTGAGCATTAGTTGTGTTCCTGATATTGAACTAGGTCCTGGAGACATGGGAATGAACAACACAATTTTTTCCTTAATGGACCCTCCAGTATACAGGAGGGTCTAATGCAGCTTTGTGTGTTTTTATGTATTTGAAATCAAATTCTACACACACACACACACACACACACTTGCCTAGTGCTTTATAAAACAATATTCAAGAAAAATTTTCTATGGCTTTCAAATTTCCATGATTTTAAATTATGTTTTAATCAGTTTTAATTAAAAGTATCATTGTATATTAATCTTGATCATCAATTTTATTTCCTCCTAATGATTTTCTAGAGGAGGTATTACTTGCTTAACAAATAACTTTGCACAAGGTTGTACCAGTTAACACTCCCACCAGCAAAGTGCCCAGTAACAGTGTTGAGAGGAGTTTTTTAAATGTTATTTCTTGACATATTGTTGGAAAATGTGCAAAGATGGGTCAAAATGGTCACAAGGTTGATCTCGCATTTTTCAGAATTCTCTTTGAATGCCAAGGAGTTTTCAGCTTTCATTGTTTTGGTTGAAAATTTTTCAAATTTTTTATTGCTAACAATGACTATTTTTAGAAAAGCTGTCATTTATTTTGCAATAAAAATCTTATAATATGCGGCTTTTCTTGTTGCTAGTAAATTATTATTGTGAGTTTAACAACTACATGTCTACTTCTATTTGAAGATTATGGAAGAGATGAAGATAGAAAACAAGAAAAATAAGACAGTTAATTAGAATATTTTACTAGGCACAACGGCTTCCTGGCTGAAGCTGAGTTACGTTTGTGGGGGTGGTTATGTTTTTAGGCTTGGTCTTCTTTTTATTATTTCTAGTCATGAATATTTTGTTTGCAGTAGCAATTTCTTTGATGAAGGCTTTTCTTTTATGATGACATACAAAATTAGTACATCATGACATTAATTAAATGAAACAGAAATAGTTATGAGCAGACTCTGGAGTTATATTCTGTGTTTAAATCCCTGCTATGCCACACATTTATCACATTTGTGATTTTCTGTACCTCCGTTGTTATCACTAAAATGGATATAATCATGAAACTTATTTCATGGTGTTGTCTAGAATTAAAGATGTAAAATCTGCAGTGCTTTGAATAGTATCTGGCACCTAATAAGTGATTAATAAATGTTAGATATAGTATCATATATTTTTCTTCTAAAAATCAATTCAGTAGTCAATGATTTCATGTTGCTGTGCTAATAGATTAAAAGTTACACAAGGATAAAACTCAAATGTAAAAACAAATTTGAATTTTTTCTGTAATAAATAGAAAAATTAACATGTAGACAAGTTTGAGGTTCAAATTACCTGGAGCTCAGGAGAAATGTATATTTCTCTAGGAAGTTATTATATATATGTATATAATTTGTATACATATATACACATATGCATCTGCCTTTCATGTTTATTTGTATATATGTTATTAAGGAAATGTGAAGAAGAGCTGTTTGAAAAATACTCAATTTTTGGATATTCAATTGAGATCTGGAATTGTGTGTGAAGATAACCTTTGGAATCTGCCAGTCGAAGAAACCAATCTATAAGGCATAGGCAACTAGGTGATTTGAATAGATGGGTTGCACTTTATCTGTGGAATGTGTGTCTTCCTTTTTTCTTCTTCTACTCTCCTTTAATATTTATCAGAATATAATGGTTCTAAACTTTTAAAAATGTTCACATTACTTCTGATGAAGAAAGACAAGGTTGAATTCTCACAGAAACCATCTTGAATCCTTTTTTGTCAGGGAAGAGAGAGAATTTTTTCTTTACAGTCGATGTCCGACTTCCTCTCTTGTTCAAGCTAGGCTTTTGGAACTCTGACCTGTTCTGGGTCAACAACCGCCACATTTGATTATGGCAGTAAGTAGAGGTCATCCGCAGCTGTGAGCTTGGGGCAGAGAGAAACCAAAGACTGCATTTCACACAGGAAGACTTTACACATTTTTAAGTTTAAAGAGAAAGTTTGGGATCAAGAGCTAACACTGAAATGAAGCATCCTCAGAATGGCTTAGGTGGAGCAAGTAGATTTAGACCACAAGGCCCGGAAGTATTTATTCCCTGGAGCAAGCAAACATGGTGAAGAGTGGGGAGCTGCCAAGAGCCCTGAGATCCTTGGGACACTTTATATAAATCCCTACAATTAAAAGCTTGTTCACCTCAGCTCCAAACCTGGTATTTGACCCTGATTCATGATCTCAGACCAAAGGTGAGAGAAGAGGAGGATGGAAAAGACACCCTTAGTAATATAATTTGAAGGTCTGTCCTCATCAACAGGAAGGCTAGAGTTAAAAGCCTTTTTTCTCTTACTGTTTTCTAAGTCCTATATAATACGTGAAGTCTATGAGCCCTTGTGGAGGGCACTACTCACATTTCTACTGTCTATACACCCAAACGCCTCACCAGGAATTCATAGATAAATGGTTCTATTTTGCTTTGATCCTCAATGAAGTGGTATTGTTTCTATACTTTAAATGCCTATAAAATATGCTGTTATTATTTGTAATTCTTTAAATTTTAAGTTTTTAAGTTTATTTTTTATTTTTTTTGAGAGAGAGAGAGCAGGACAGGGGAAGAGAGAGAGAAAGAGAGAGAGAATCCCAAGCAGGCCCTGCACTGTCAGCATGGAGACTACTGCAGGGCTCAAACTCATGAACCATGAGATCATGACCTGAACCAAAATCAAGAGTCAGATGCTTAACTGACTGAGCCACCCAGATGCCCCTGTAATTTTTTAAATTTTAAATTTTAAAATGTTCCACCATAAATATTTTCTCATTTGTTACTTGCAGATGATATAAGAAATAGGATTTGTACTATGAACTTTATTTCAAAGATGAAAAGCAAATATACAGATGATAAAGTTATTGCCATGCCATACAGTTTAATAAAATGTGACTAGAATCCAGAGCTAAGGAACTTAGGACTTAGGTCAGAAGTAGGAGTAAAGGCTCTTTGGTATTATTATTTTTTAAATCCCTAACACTAATAAAATCATCAGCATATAGATGTAAATTGAGGAAGCTCTGGTCATATAACAGAGCCACAAATGCCAGATGTTCTCTATGCTAGCCTCAAACCGGTCACAGTTTGACAGGTCCCTCTACCCTTTAACAGACTATTATTCATTTAAAGTTTATTATGTCTTGGGGTTTGAGCAAAGGGGAGACTTGTGTGTTCCATGTTTGTTTTAAAAAGATCTCTCTAGAAACTATGGTGAGAATAGGTGGAAAGAAACAAGATAAAAGCAGAAATCAATTATGATGTCACTGCAATAATCCAGAATACGCATAAGGACAGCTTGAACCAGCATGGTTGCTGGGAGAGAAATGGATACGTTTTGAAAAGTAGAGCCTGATGGAATCTCTTAATAGACTGAATGAAATGAAAGATAGGAGTCAAGGGTGATTTCAAGTTTCTTTGCCTTGTTAATATCTAAAGAACTCAATGAAAATAATATATCTACTGTAAACCTTCCTGATTATATAATATCATATTATGTCACATTTACCACAAAAAAATCATGAACATTAATTTCAAGATAGAAATCAATGGAATAGTGTAGGAATAATAAAACCTGATATATGTGTTTAATTTAATCCAGTTCATCAAGTAATAGTTCCTTAGCATAGATCCCATGCTGTGTTTGGTTTGGAGTTAAGCAAGAATGAGCCACAATCCATGTGCTTGATGAACCTATATGGTAATAGAAAAAAATACACATAAGCAGATGTAATGCTGTGTAGCAATGTTAAGTTAGAGTTATATGCAAAGACCTATCTGAAATTAAGGTAATTCTGCTGATGGTGTATTGGGGAAAGTTCATGCAGTGTAGGCATGTGACCTGGGCTTCAGAGGACCTTGGAAATTGGACAGGAAGACAAGAAAGAAACATCCTAAGAGAGAGAGATGCATGAACGAAGAATAAAAGTTATAAAAGCATGTGGGTCTTGGTCCATTCAGACTATTATAACAAAAGTACCATAGACTGGGTGGCTTATAAACACCAGAAATTTATTTCTCACAGTTCTGGAGGCTGAGAAGTCCCATATCAAGCACCAGCAGATTCAGTGTCTGGTAAGGACCTGTATTTTGCCTCAGAGATGAACGTCTTCTTTCTGTGTCCTCACGTGGTAGAAATGAGAAGGGAGCTCTCTGGGGTCTCTTTTTAAGAGCATTGATCTAATTCATGAGGATTTTACCCTTATGACCTAATCACCTCCAAAAACCCCACCTCATACTGAAGAAACATTTAACATATAATTGGGGGGGGGGGGATACATTCCGTCTGTAGCTGGTCTCTGTTGAAAAATAAGTACAAAGAATATTTTATAAGCCCAGTTTAACTGGTGGTGGGAAAAGGAGGACAGCACCAAACTTCCATTTGTATTCTTGTTGTAGACCCTGCAAATGTTCTGGGCAAGCCTGTAGCCAGATGCCAGAAAACAAGTTCCAGCTGCTTGCCATCACTATAGACCTGGGTTTGGATCAGACCCACTTGCATAGGGAACCAGAACTCAACAAAGACACCAAATATAAACGATCATGGGAAAAACATGTGGCCAAAGAGAACAGAATGCCAGATCCTGACCTTTTGATTAATGGCCAAGATTTTCTATCTGTTTACAAAGATAAAGCCTAACAGCTACTCTACCATTACTCTCAATACATTCGGCTGCCCCTTCTTTTTAAGTTTCCCCTTTCCTTTCCATAGTTTGCTTGCCTCTGAGCCTCAAAAATTTATGAGAAAGAGGATTAATATTTTTAAATACTCGGGAAATAGCTAATTTATTTATGATTAGTTTATTATTTACTGTAAACTGCATATAAAAATATCTCAACCAATTGTAACCTGCCTCCAGAATATCACCATCTCTAATCATCTTACTTTAAACATAGTATTACTTTGCTCAAATTACCTTCTTTGTAACTTTTTCATAAACTACAACAACCCAGAGATTTTCTTTTTAATGAGTTTTAAACCCAGCATTACTTAGACGTCTGCCCCAGTTTTCTATACATTGTAGGTTCTTCTTAAAATAACTTTTTTGTGTGTTTATGCATAGACATTTGCATGACTATTTAGGCTGTGAGGTGAACTTTAAAAATGTAGGATTTATAAATAGGGAGAAAAGAACAATCTACTCAATTTCCCAGGCACCCAGGAAAATTAGTTTCTGTACAAAGACTATAGTTTTCAGCTCATACTTTACCTATAAGGTTATCAAAAACTGCATCAATGACAAAGATTTCATCCTTTCTGTGTTATTTCTTCACTTAGTAAAGTTTATTCTTTTTATGAAACAAAAAAAGAGTGAGTAGTCCTACGTATCTAGGTTTGGCTAGCTAGAGTTGCACCGGAAAATTTGGTCTGAGTCAGATTGTGGAAAAGTGTGTATGCATTCTAAACTTGATCTTTGAACAATGGGGATTTGTCTGGATTTTTTTTTTTTTTTTTTTTTTTTTTTTGGACAATGAGATGAGCAGATCTGAGTCTCAGGGATATTTCTTGGGACTCTGAAGGGATGTTTGCAGACTGAATATTAAAACAAACACGAAAACAACACACAGGAAACTAGCTAGAAAGCTGTTACCATAGTCTTTGCTGGAAGTGGACCCTGGCAGTGGCGGTGCAAGGGAGAGAATGAGAAAAAAGGGCTAATCAAAGAGAAGTGTTTCTTATGGAAAGAAGGAGTGTTCAGTCTGGAGAACGAAAACCTCAGCCAGGGTTTCAAAAATAATTGAAGATCTTGTGTTTGGTCTCAAGTGAAATTAAATTCTCTCTCTGTGTGTCTGTCTCCCTGTCTTACTTTCTCTTTCTCTCTTAAAATTTCTGTGGGCAGATGGCTTCTGATGAAGACTGCAGTTTCTTCTAGAGGAGACATTCCAACTAAAGGGACCAGTATAAGTTGTATTAGGTAGTAAATGGTGGCCTAGTTTTACCATATCTTTGATATTATTTAGATAAATAATAAAAAATAAATTTAGGTTAATTTAAATCAGATTCTCTAAGAGTGAGGCTAAAAGAGAAAGATTGAAAGGTTTGCTCATAATGAGAAAAGGTCACTTGATCTACTTGATTAAAATTATTAATTAGGTCAGGGCATGGCTTCCATGAAAATATGGTCTTCCACTGGAAAACAGAGAAATGCTCAAAAATGCACATCTCATTTTTTTTTTTTTGAGAGAGAAAATGTTCCTTATTATGTAACTTCCTCTCAACACCGGGGCTCAGATCTATTCCTCTTCAAAGCCACATTAGTGTCTCTAGCTCTGTGCATCTTTGGCTTTCAGTTTCTTGTTCTTTGATCTACCCTTAGGAGCATATTGACAATAGCAATGTTAGGAACACTATTTATACTTAAGAGCCGATCTTCACCTTAGAAATACCACTGAGCATATACTATTAAAAATTTTATTTAAAAAATAAAAATAGTAATAGTAATAGATAAACTTCTAACAACAAATGTAAAGATTTAACAAAATATGGCTGCATAATATCAGCTTCTTCGTTAGGCTCCATAATCTAGCAATGCTCAAAATGGAGAAAGGTGCCTATGTCACGGAGCTTACACCATGTTCAGGGGAGACAATAAATAAACTCATTAAAGCAAATATATAGAATGTTAGCTGGTAATAAATACCCTGGTTGAAAATAAAGTAAAAAAGAGTGCTGCAAATTTAAGTAAGGTGGTCAGATAATGCCTTGATGACAAGAGGGCATTCAAATAAATATTTGACTGAACTGGAGAAGCAATAATCTGGGAAAAGGCAAAGAAAATGGCGAGTGCAAAGGCCCTGAGGTGGAAGTATTCTTGGCATATGTAAACAGAGGGAGACCAAGTCTACTACAAATGGTTTAGGATTAAAATATCCTGTGGTTAAATCAGAGAAGAGGGGCGCAGATCGTGTAGGACATTGTAGGCAATAGCTATGACTTTGACTTTTACTGTCAATGAGGTAAGAAGCCACTTGAGGACTGTGAGCAAGGGGTAGTTATACTGGTCTGACTTTGGTATAAACAGGATCTCCTGGCTACTGTGTTGAAAATAGACCAAAGTAGGGCAACGACTATTATTGGTTTTGACCTCTTCCCTGAAGCAGCTTTATGTGAGTTAATCTGATTATGAGGAGCAGAGACCAAGACTACAAGAATCAAGTCCATGGATAAACACAAACAGTGGTTGAGAAATCAGGGTCAAATTAACAGCTAACATTCCAAAAATCTCACAGTTCAAAGGTATGGGTCATATAGCAGATCAGGATATGAATTAATTACTGCTTGACTCTATTTAATACAGCATAACACCCAAGTAAGATAAAATATGATTATGTTAATTTGAATTATATTTAAAAACATAACTTATTATGGAAATGGCAATGGAACAGTTTCTCTTGTGCATCAGTGGAGGCACGTTGTAGATTGACGAGATCCTGGATGCTGAGTGCCAAAAGCAGTGTTGTCTGTAGAGTGTGCTTTTTTTTTTTTTAATTTTTTTTTTTTAACGTTTATTTATTTTTGAGACAGAGAGAGACAGAGCATGATTGGGGGAGGGTCAGAGAGAGGGAGACACAGAATCCAAAACAGGCTCCAGGCTCTGAGCTGTCAGCACAGAGCCCGACGCGGGGCTCGAACCCACAGACCGTGAGATCGTGACCTGAGCTGAAGCCGGCCGCTTAACCGACTGAGCCACCCAGGCACCCCTAGAGTGTGCTTTTTGATCTGGAAGCTTTCTGATCTTAAGGGTTAGCAATTTGGATAAAATATGCAAATATACTCAGAATTAATAAAATGTCATGGAAATTACTTAATTCAACAGCATTTATGGAACATTCATTGTGTTCCAAGCAGTTTACTACAAATATGGGCTTGGCAGGGATGAGTGGTACAGGGGTGCATAGGACAGGGAGGGGGCATAGGACTGCAGTGGTTATGAGGTCAACCTTTGAACCAGAGAAGCTAGAATAACAGTTCTGATACTTGCTAACTTTGTGACATTGAGTAAGTAATTTAATCTTTCTAAACTTCAGTTTCTTCAAGTGTAAATGGCAATCTCAATTTCTGCTTCATAGGGCTGATGGAAGATTAAATTAAATAATTATCTGAAGTGCTTAGCAGAGAGCCAAGCATGTAATGACCCAGTTAATGGTGACAGTTGTTCTTTTGCTGCTTTTTGTCCGAGCTTAAGCGTTTATAGGTTAAGATAATAAATTTACATTTCGTAATGTTATGTGTCATAAAATAGGTTCAATGTAATTGCAGGAATCAAGAAAGATGTCACACAGGTATGCAAGGGAGAAAATAAGATGAATTTTGAAGAATGCTCAAGGTGGAGGTTATCATTCATTCATTCATTGTTAGTTTAATTAATAAATATTTATTTTGTGTATGCTGTATCCTGGAATTGTGCTAAGAACTGAAAATGGTAATCTTTACAAGAAATAAGCTTTGCCCAGCATTTTCCACTATGATAGGAAAGGGCAACTTGTAAGAATCAACAGTTACACCATGTGAATATGTGTTCCCTCAAACTTCCTATATGTTATATACCCTGAGAGTATAGTGGAGAGAAGGCAAAGCTTGATTCTGTTTGAAGTAATGAGAGGAGGAAAATGAAAAGAAAATCCTGCAACTATCTGTTCTAGGAGCTTTATACACTCAGCCCTTACAGCAGCTCTCTGAATTAAATGTTTTCCTTATTTTACAGATGAGGAAACTTAGAAGCAGGGGTGTTAACTATCTTGGCCGAGTCACTTAACTAGCAAAGGGAGGAATTAGGATTTGAAAATGGCCATAGCTAACTTCATGGGGGAAAGGGAAGTGCATGTTGCTATGTGCCCAACAGGAAAGAAGACTTGAAATATTTGTGAGCATCTCTCTCGTGACAACCACAGACGGCTCCCTGCTTTGAGGAAAAGGTCAGAGTTGTGTTGGCCGAAGTAAATCGGTGCAGGAGGATCATGTCCTTTGGTTTTAGAATTCCTGATAAAGACTGGAAATAGCAATGCAGAGTATTGGAACAGTAGTGTTCTGGAGAGACTATAAAGAGACACTTAGGCGTGGAGAATGATCAGGGACCCAGACCCAGAACCTCACATGAAATTAAAAGTCCTTAGGAAGCACTGGACTGTATATACTTCCATTAGAATTATGTGATCAACAGGGGTTCTCATTTTTAATAGGAAGCGTTAATGCATTGGCATGAAGAAATTTGTTTTGTAAGTTCAACATCTTTGCAGACAGATAATGTTAAAGCCAAGAGTAAATTCTTACAAAGAGTAAGAATCTTTTGTGTTTAGTTTCTCATTTTGCCACATTTCCTATAAGAAATCCTTAGTTATTGTTGGGTGGGATTCAGGGAGCCATCAGAAACACAGAAAAACATAATTTTTATTTGCACTTTAGATTTGTTTTAGAGTAGGACTGGCCACGTGAGCGGGGAAGCACCGGGCCCTTAGAGGGAGACACACACACCTCAGACCTTTAACAGAGTTCATTCTATGTACAAATGAATAGCATTAAATAAGAACTTTTTGCAGCCCTTGTGTGCTGCAGATGTTATTGTTCACATCATTTCTACCTTTCGAAAGGAATCAGAAGCACAGAAGTAGCCACTACCAGTTGTCTCAGGGCAATTACTAGGCCATTGACCCTCTGAGAGAATGGGATCGAGATTGTATTTGGGGATATCAGGAAGATGTGTGCATTTCAACCATGAACTCAGAGGGTTTACATGGTTTACCGCCTTCAGGTGAGGGAGGCAGAGACCTTTGGTCTTTACCCTTTATTACCTGGCTGACTTTGAAGGATTTTTTAATCCCACTGAACTCTACTTTCCTCATCTGTAAAATAGGGAAAATAACGTTCACCTCATAGGTTTCTCAAATATAAATGAGATCTAATGAAAAGTGCTCGGCATGGTACCTACAGAATGAGTCATTTTTCCCTTCTCCCCCTTTCCCTATCCCTCCACAAATAATTATTATTCGCTAAACCTCTACTCCCAGGGTGAGAATTAACTGAGGGAAGAGGGTGAACTCCTCTGGGGCATTGCTTTTGACTGTGTTTCTCTGCTCAGATGTAGAATCAAAGAGAGGAGAGAGATAAAAAAAAAAAAAAAACAGAATATGAGAGTTATAGACTTTTTTTTTTTTTTTTTTTTTTTTTTTAGTTTATCAGCAATTTCTGTAGCTGGAACAAAAGAAAAAAGTAGTCACTGACTCCCCCTAGTTGTCATTGTGGTTGATAACAGAAGATGGAGAGCAGATGTGGAATTGGTGCACCCTTCGAAGAGGCAACAGAGGCATTGTACAGAGATAGGATGTATGTCCTAGCAAAGAGAGATGTTCCTTGAGGTCACTGCAAGGGTGGCAGGCTGCAAAGATTAATGTAGCAGAAGCACAGAAGTTCTTGTAGCACAATACCTGCTAGCTTGTAGTATTGGTTTATGGCTGGTAGGCCAGAAATGCCAGCAGAGAAAGAGTATCGTAACAATTTTCTTCTTCCATTGCTTGATGCACAATGCTTTTATCTTACTTCCCAAAGGGAACCATGCATTCCTAAACCTCTATGACCATACTCCCTGAAAGGACGCAAATAAAAAGGGCACATCATCTTTGTCATATTTTTACAAAAAATTCATAACCTCAGTGTAATCATAAGAAAACATCAGATAAACCCAAATTGAGAGCCATTCTACAAAATATGTGACCAGTACTCCTCAAAAAGGTCAAGGTCATGGAAGACACAGAAAGAAGAGACTGTTATAGGGCAAAGTATGCTAAGAAGACATGATGACTAAAAAAAAACATGGTATCTTGATGTCTTGGATTGGATCCTGGGACAGAATATGGATATTAGTGGAAAAATTTCGGAAATCTGAATAGTTTATAGTTTTGCACCACTATTTTTTCATAAAGGTATTTTCTTTCTCTCTTTTTTTTGAGAAAGAGACACAGAGAGTGCATGGGCGTGAGTGGGGAGGGGCAGAGAGAGAATGCCAAGCACGCTCTGTGCTTGATGAAGGGCTCGAACCCACGAACAGTGAGATCATGACCTGAGCCAAAATCAAGAGTCAGACATTTAGCTGACTGAGGCATCAGGTGCCCCAGTTTTTCACCACTGTTAATTTCTTAGCTTTGAGAAATGTTCATGGCTACACAAGATGTTAACAGTCATTGAAGCTGGGTAAAGGGTATAGGGGAACTCTGCCAACTTTGTAACTCTTCTGTAGATTTAAAATTGTTTCAAACTAAATTAAAAAAAAAAATCTGTTGCACATACCACGGGATAGGCTCTTGAGCCATGTCAGCTTTATGTAAATTTGTGAGAATGAGAGCTATTAGGGTTTTTGTTCATTTTATCGGCATTTGGAATACAGTGCCGTCTCCCCGTCTGTCTCTTTCCCAAACAATCTTATTGAAGAGCCAGAGAAAGGGATAATTGTGGAAAAAAGAAATGGGGCCCTGCCCACATAAAGTGAAGGAAGCTCTTGAGAACTAAAAGCTAAGGTAGTGCTTAAAAGTATCCAAAAAAGATGTAAGAAATATGGGGACTTATTTAGATACACAAATATCAAGAGAAAAAAGGTTCTTTTTATAGTTCATCCCTATTATGTTTTCTTAACGTAACTCATATAGTAAAAGCATAAAGGAAACCTGTGTTCTAATAGAAAGAAAATTAATTTACAGATAATCTTGGGAAGAAAAGATATTAAGTCACTGGTCTCATCCAGAAATTCAAAGCATCTCATTTTTTTTAATCCTTAATTTTCAATATTGTTGAGCCAACAAATAAATAATAATGAAATGACCTTAAAATGTGGCCTCAGTGCAGTTGGTTCTGTTCTCATTTTTATTAATCACAAAGAACAATCTCTAAGAGGATTATTTCTGTAGTCACAACTGTCATTGGTGAATAAAGCATTTGGTTGTCTCTAGGGAAGTGGGACAGCTGCCAGACAGCTCACATGCATGAGGAACTAAGCACGGGTTAGGACATATATTTTGACCTTTATGATTTAGAACTCTTAATTATGACAAATTTTTGTTAGCAATTATTGAATTCTTTCAAAAAAGCTGTAACTCCACTCTCTAGGGAGATGGTGCCACATTATGGCTAAAGCCACTTTAATGTCTATTAAGTCAGCCCTATTTGCTTGGAGGCATGTCATAGTCAAGAAAAGCACGATGGTTCATCACGTAACGTAACCTATTTTCTCAGATTTATTTTTTATGACTCAAAGCCGCCTCCTTTTCTATCATACTAAACTACCCTTCTAGTCTTACTAATATACCATTATCAACATCCCACAATACGTACGCTTCTACTCAGCTATCCCTTCTGTTTTATTTCCCAACGAATTATCTCATACCATCCCAGAGAGGTGGCTGCTAGAAACTTTGGACTCTGATCATTTGTATTAAAGCTGACAAAATATGTAGAGTCAAAGTTATTGTTATCATTTTTTCCCTTCACATAGATTTATGATTGTTTTGCCATATTTGTTTCATGTATTTCCTTCTCCAACTTGCTGGAGAACTATCTGGAACACTTGAAAGTAAGTGGCAGATAACATGGTGGCTCACCCCTAAAGACTTAGCGTGTCTCTTGTAACAGTGAAGACTTTCTCCTATTATAATACAATACTATTATCACACTCAAGAATGCCACACAATGTTAGTCTCTAACAGGCCATATTCAATCTTCTCTCATTCTCCCCCAAATATTCTTATTATTTATAGGTCTTTTATTCAGTCCAGAATTTAATCAAGGATCACATGGATCCATAATTGGATATTCCATGCACTCCATTTCCTAAAATTGATTTGCCTATTGAAGAATCAAGCTGATTTCTTTTTTATCACACCCCATGTCACAAAAGCCTATCTCCCTCTATATGAAATGAAGGAAGATGAAGGAGAAAGGAAGGATGGAAGAAAGGAAAGGAGAGAGAAAAGGAAGGAAGGAGGGAGGGAAGGAGGGATGCAATGCATGACTTCCATCCATTTCGAATTTTTCATGGTACATAGTTCTAAGTTATAAAAACTCCTGAGATGCCAAACAATAAAACAAAGCATAGCATTGGCATCTATGAAATATTGCTTAATCAACTTACAACATTCCTCCCTATCTTTTTTCATTATGCTATGCACTGCCAATAAAATTTACTTCTTATATCTTAGAAACATCAGACTTTATAATATATGTATACTGTTTTTCTTTGAATAATATTTGACTAACAATTAGTTGGTAATTTTAACTAATAACAATTTGACTAATAATAGTTTATAACAATTCAAACCAGAAGGAAGATTTAAAAGTTGGAGCCTTATAGGGGTGCCTGGGTGGCTCAGTTGATTAAGCGTCCGACTTCGGCTCAGGTCACCATCTCATGGCTCGTGAGTTCGAGGCCCACATTGGGTCTGTGCTGACAGCTCCGAGCCTGGAACCTGCTTAGGATTCTGTCTCTCCCTCTCTCTGCACCTCCCCAGCTCACACTCTGTCTCTCTCTCTCTCAAAAATAAATAAATGTTAAAAAATTTTTTTAAATAAAAAACATTTAAAAAGTTGGAGCCTTATGACATTATACATTTTTACTACCACCTATTTAAACATATTTATTGCAGGCAATTATGTTCGGTGATTAGTGAGTGACTCTAAGCTTTAAAATACATTCTGTGCAGTGAGAAATGAAATAGAAATACAATTTAGGCAAAAGAAAAATGCACAATTTCTGTCTCAGAGGAGAATTTGTGGGTTTTGTTGTTTAGTAATAATGGTGATATAAAATTGCAAACGTACTATGATTCAGTTTGATGTATTTAAAAGAATGACATAATAGTTTTATTTTAATATGCTAAATATATCTATATATCACTACCATATATCAGAAATTGCATAGTTTGTTTCCAGTTAAACATAGAGTGACAAATTTTGTGTCTCACTTTAAAGATGTGTGAGGAGTTACATTCCCTAAATTTCATCGGGGATAATTAAACAAATATGTTTGAAGGCCAGTGCCCTAAATGTTGTTGAACTCACTTTCTCTCATATTTGCGACAGTGCCTTTCCCATTCTCATTCTCAAGTGTTGTTTCTACTTCTTCCTCCAAGAAAACTGAAGTTCCCGTCATCACATCCCATTTCCTTACACTTTATGCCCCTGTTCTATCTTCTCTGTTGTTACTATGGGAAACCTGGTCCTGTTCTTGGCAGAGATAAATCCCTTCTTCAGGTCCCCTCTTGCCTGCTCAAAATGCATTTTCAATAATCTTCCTCTCTTTCTCCTTGTCTTTTCCATCAAAGTTCAAAATTCTGAAATTTTTCCCATGCAAATACTGTCTTTAAAAACCCTCTTGACTTCACTTGTGGATCTAGTTACGCTTCTCACCACAATTTCTCTCACTTCCTTTACGGCAGAGTGACTCAGAAAATTGTGAATGCTCGTTGTCTCCAATTTCCCTCCTCAAATTCTCTCAGTCTCCTGCCCCATCTCTCCCGAGAAACTAATAATGTCAAGAACACTAGAGATTTCCATGTTGCCAAATCCAGTGATTAAATTTTAGTCTTCAAGGGTACTTGGCACACTTCTCTTCCTGCAGCATCTTCCAGCCTTCCGGTAATAACACTTCTGTGTTCTTTTCCCTCTCTGGCCACTCTGACTCAGTTTCTTTTATTAGCTCTCTCCTTATCCCAATGCTTAGGTATTGAGGAGTACACCAGACTCAGTCTTTGGCCCTCTTCTTTATTTATTCATTCTATTACATACCTTGGTGAGTTTGGCTGAATTATAGACTTAACTACCATTTTATAAATAATGACTCCCCAAATGAATGTCTCCAGCTTGGACCTAAACTTCAGATTAAAACAAAAATACATCTTAGTGTTCTAAATGGCATCTCAATTTAACATATCAAAAACCGAGCTCCTGACTTCCTACCGCTTGTGACACACCTACTCTTTTCAAAATTTTCTGCATCTCTATTCTGTTCTTCTAGTTACTTTGGCCAAAATTCACTGACTCATCTCTTTATCTCACACCCACATATAATTTTTCAACAGATCCTGTTGGATTTATCTTCACAGTATAGTTTTTATGCGCTGGCTACTTCAGTCACTTCCATGGCTAATATTCTGGTTCGAGTCACCATTACCTCTCTCTGGATTCTTGCAGTTGCGCTGTCATTGGTATTCCTCTCTTGCCCCACTTCAATCTATCTCACAAGCAGCTGCCCAAAGGATTACATTAACACTGAAATTGGATCATGTCACTTCCCTGCTCAGAATCTTCCAATTGCTTTCCAAGAGCCAAATCCTTACATCAGCCTATAGTGTTCCACATACTTGAGTCCCAAGTTACCTCTGGGAACTGGCCTGCTTTTCTTACTTGCTCACTCCACCCAAACTACTCTGTCCTTTGTACTTGCCCTTCTTTCATACCAGATATGATATGATATTCTACCTCTTAGGTATCCACATCATTACTCCCTCATCTTTACGTCTTTGCTCAAATGTCACACTATCCCTGAGTGCTTTCTTCCTTTCCTATCGACATTGCACTTCCACCTTCCCTGTTTTGTTTTACTCCTTTAGTACTCGCCACCATCTAATATTTTCTCTATTTGCCTTTGTCTTCCTTATTGTCTGTCTTTCCAGCCCCTTCCACTGTCTGTGCAAGGATCCCCACCACCATCCCTTGCAGGCTTCCCAAGGGCAAGTTTTTTTGTATGGTTTGACTGAATATAGTCAGCTACTGTATTTCCCTTCTCTGTCAGAGTGCCCAAACCTCTTCTAGGAAGCCTATCAATATTTTTGAGTGTGTGAATCCATGAATGATTAATTTTTGGAAAAAACAAAAACAAGAGATTTTCCTGCACGTCCTCTTTTGTGTGTGTGTGCAGATTTTAGTGTATCAAACCTTAGTAGCATAATACCTACATGATAATTCTTTTCCTAAAACAATTTAGAAGATAATTCAGACACCAAACTGTTTTTGCTTAGGTTTGAGTAATTACGAAGAAAAAAATGAATTGATCACTAAATTCTAGGACAGTTAGAGAAGTATTTATTGAAGTTGTAGGACATGAGCTAGACTTTAAATAAAGAACATACAATTTAGCAATGTAGAAAATGAGTAACAGGATGATCCAGGCAAGAGAAGTGATGTGAAACTACACTGAACAGGCAGGAATGTGTGTAAACATGCTTTTCTTCCTGAGCAGAGTATTCCTGCTGAAGGAGGGAAGTTATGGTTTAGGACTGTAGGTAGAGGCTCGTACATGGTGACGTTGAACAAAGGGCTGAGAGCTTTTCACTTTATCTGATAGGCCAGGGGTTTTCATCAAACGTTGAGGTGACATATTTTGATGGGGTAATGTGGCAGTGAAATGCTAAACAAAGTGTTGGAATAGACAACGTTATGGCTGTAAGACTAATTAAACATAAGAAAGACTGAAGATAGAGAACCTGGATTGGCAATTATTTCAGGAGAGTGGGGGATGAAGCCTAAAATAAAAGAAAGAAAAAGAAAAGTAATGTTGAATTTAGGGAAAAGAGCACAAAATAATTTTCCTGAAGCATGATAGAATGCAGAGATGCAGTAACTGGTAAGAAAGGGTTGCAGAAACCTAACCTAGAGTGGGTGAAAGGGAAGACCTCTCTCAGAAGATGGTATTGAAAAGAGGACAACATCCCAGGCATAATGAAAAGCAAATGCAAAGTCCATGTGCAGGTGAGAATTTGGTGTGATAAGAGGATGGGTGAGAGAAGCATTATGCTCAAGTAGGAAATGGCTGGAGATGAGGTCGGGAATTAAGTCAGAAGCCTAGAAGAAATGAAATCAGATAATGGCTTGCAGTTGACAAATTAGGGAATCATTTCCTTCAATTAAAAGATATTGAGTAGAGGAGTTATGCTTCAAAGTAAGTTGAATGAATTGAGAATGTTAAACATGAGGAGAATCAATGGAACACGTATAGGCAAATGTCTGCATGTCATCAGCAGGGGGATGAAATGAGAACAAAGCAAGAAAAGAACAATAAGACTGAGGGAAAATGTCAGGTTGGAAAGGTAGGAGGTGGAAGGTGCTGTAACAGGGAATCTGATGGTTTGGAAGTCTTAGAAGGCTGCAGACATTTTTGTTATTGCCTTTTCTCTTGCAAAGTCAAAGTCAGAGCTACTTAACCAGCATTTACTTTTATCTGTTGAATGTGAATCTGACACCCAGAATTTCTATAAGTTTTAAATATACAAATTTCAGCAAACATTTAATTGTATTTAGTGCTTTTACTTTTAAGTGTTCTCAAACATAAATATCCAGTTTACAAGAGATAGTATGTTGCTATTTAGAAACATTAGTAATGGCAAATTAGTGATAGAGACAAACCACCGAAAAGAATGTGCTAATGGCCCGGATGCATTTCTATTTGGCAATAATGCCCTTCCACTGAGGCAGGTGTTTATGTTTATGCAGAGTTTGTGCTGTTTGCATTTGCAATTTCTAATGGATGGTATTTTTAGAAATATCCTAAAAAGCTGTATGCCCCCAAATGAATTATCAACAACAACAATAAAATTAGAATTTTCCAAAGGGTTAACCTGTTAGCTCCTAAAATTCCCAGGGACTCATCTGTGAAACAGCAGATGTTGTAACTTCCAGTTTTGTATTTCTAAACTACCTAATTAGTTTAATTCAACATGAATTTATTAAGCATCTATCATGTGCTCAAAACTGCTAACATGTTTATTCATGATACCATGAAAATGTTAGTTCCTACAATGAGGAAGATCTTATAATGGAGAACCTGGAGAGATAGATAGATAGAGAGAGAGAGAGAGAGAGAGAGAGAGATAGATAGATAGATAGATAGATAGATAGAAAGAGATAGATAGATCTATATGTATCTGTATATATGAAGACCATGACAATAAGTAAAAAAAGAGGGGGCAGGGAGTATGAGGATATGAAATAGGTAATAGATAGGTAAGAACCGAGAGAAAGAGAAAAAGGGAGGGAGAGTTCACTTATTTCTAACTGGGGGAATATCTGAGTAGCCTTTTCTATACTGGTGAATACAAAATGGATCCTGATAGGTGGGGAGCATATCAATAGCAAGCTATGCAGCAAGAGTTAGAAGGATCTGGGGCGCCTGGGTGGCTCAGTACATTCTTCCTCAGCAGGGAAGAAATAGGGGTATAATAACCCTATTGTGTATAATGGGAAAAGGAGAACAAAAGCATTGTCTAAAGCAGTGGAACAAGAATTGGGATATTTAGTATAGTATTAAATTACAAAGGTGTCTTGTGGGAAAAGTGAAGATAAAGACTATCAAACCTGGAAGGAGAGCAGACACCAGGTTGGAGAAGAGCCAGATGTCTGAGTATAGAGTAAATTTCCATATTTTCCGAAGATAAGTTGATAAGTTGCTCGTAATATGGTGTTAATATGTTGTTTAGAGTTTCAAATGTAGCCACCAGAAGAAGCAAAATGTAAATGATGAAAAGAGTTTATCTCTGGGGTCTGGGCCTAGAAAAGGGGGAGGGTGTCTGCTTGTTTGCCCTATAAGCTCCATTGTAAACCTTAATTTTTTACCATATGTATAAATTCCTTATTTTAAAGAACAATAATAATAAAGAAAGGAAAACTAAGTATAAAACAAAACAATGTAAAATGTTCATCCTTAGGAAAATGACATTCAGTGGAGTAAAATAGTTTTTACAGATCATAAATAAATCTTCATAGCTAAAGTAAAATCAAGGAGAAGCTCATCTACAAGCGACACAAATAGCGATGCACCGGGAAGTTTGGGAAAATAAGAGAGATGGTGCCACACAACATCTTGCTAATCTCTATGGTGCTCACAGATGTCAAGAGACTAAACAATGCAAGGTGTCCTGTATCAAAGTTAGTGCTCTTGCTGACCTTTTTTACCATGACCTCTCTCTAACTCTGATCTTAGAATTCTTAGGTAATTTGATTTTCTACAAAGAGGAATTCTGTCTTGTGAAGACTAAGAATTTGTACGTTAGGCAGCAGTCAGATTAATTTACCTCTAACTTTGTGGTATAAAATGCTTTTGTGGAATTTTAGAAGAGTAATTTCTTCTACTGGTCTAATGATGTTATGACCAGTCTAATGGTCTTATGATGTTCATTTGTCATATGAACTTCAGAAGAGTTGATCATATTATCCCTTCCCAAAGTTTTCTTTCTGACTTTCATTTAAACCTACCTCCTGAAATTCAGCAGATCTATACATTTATTGAGTTGTTTGGCAAACATTAAGAATCTTTTTAAAATCACAGTAATTTTATTGAAATGAATAGGAAACAGATGACTGGGAGGAAGGAAAAGTAGCAAAATTATATTATTTTTAGTCAAGATATATGATTTAAACTCCGAAAATCACAAAATTGATGGACCACTAAAGGCAATAGAGAATTCTGGATTGAACTGTAGAATGAAAAAAAAAAAAAAAAAAGGAAATGAGTGGAAAAACTGGTGAAATCCTAATAAAGTCATATTAGTTAATAGTAGTATGCCAGTATTGGAGCATCTGAGTGGCTCGGATGGTTAAACTTAGTCTGACTCTTGATTTTGGCTCAGGTCATGATCTCACGGGTTCGTGTCCATGCTGACAGACAGCACAGAGCCTGCTTAGGATTCTCTCTCTCCCTCTCTCTGTCTCTGCTTTTCCCTTGCACGTACATGCCTGCGAGCAGGCTCTCTCTCTCTCTCTCTCTCTCCCTCCCTCCCTCCCTCCAAAATAAATAAAGAAACATTAAAAAAAAAGTTGAGGCACATTCTGGTCAACCTCCACTTGTGCGATGTTTTGAAATGTTATTTATGATTCATAGGTGAATTTCAAAGTACTTGATAGAAATTTCATTTCACAGCAAAAACTATATAGGGAGTAACAACTAACAGTTGAATTATTTTAAATTATGTGAAAATTAAACTTTTATCTAAGACAAGTTTGGGGATTATTTTTTCAGGATTGTGTGGTAATGGGGTATGGTAATTATTTAGCAGAAAAGCAAGAAAAAGACTTTTTTTAAGTATATTTTTGACCACCTGTTCCATGATCCAGACTGTCTAATAATTTTTCTCTGTGTTATTTTGAATGCTTTAAAATGGTACTTTGAAACATATACACATGGAAACATCCAAATAAACATATTTATTTCATCAGAAATAACGTCCTTGAATGTGGGAAAAATATCTTGAACTTTTCTGCTACCCTCAAAATATTTGGTAAAATACTTTAAAAAATAAATGTATGCTATAAATATTTTGATCTATTAATAATTTCTTTATATATTATTGCTAGAATACTGAGCTACTAGAGAACCATTTTTGAGCTTTTTCTCTACTTTGCCACTTTGAATACCTAAAAATTCATGAACTACCTGAGTAATTAACAATGCCCTGTACTGTTTATCATTTTTGTAATTCTCAGTGTTACCAAATTAAAATATAGTGAGAATATGGTAAACAGTATATCTTATCAAATAAAAATTGAATATTGGTGATCTGGTCTAAGTAATTTGTAAAAGTAAAGCAGGGTCTTATTTATATGACTGATCTCTATGAACTTAAAATCATTGTACTGTGCTCAGTTTACCTCTACTCCATTATTCATTACTCATCCAAATACATTAGATTCTGTTCTGGTCAAACACCTCATGTGAGAAGGTTAGAACAATAAAAAGACCACAGTTTCTGCCCTACAGAGTCATGTGGTCTTGTGTGGGAGTTAGACATCTGCACACATAATTACAGTACCATAAATAGATTGCCTAGTCTAGGGGAAACCTCAGGACAGATTTCTAAATTCTTTTTATTGAAGACAGGGTTCTTAGAATAAAGGGTATGTCATCTAAGTCTCAGACAATAAAGAGGAGTTGTTCAGTTAGACAAGGCAAGCAAGGTCAACATGAGCAGAGGAAACAGGTAGAACAAAATAAGTGAGATCCAGTGCCTTAGGCAAATGCTGTAAGTTCATGAGCTTTTAAGTGACCAAACTCAAACGTTGTCAGGAACCAGATTACACAGGAATTTTAAGCAGAGGAGTCACAGGATGATAATTTTGTTTTTGAAAGATCACTTTGGTGTTGATGTGGAGAGAAAAGGCACCGGGTGCACGAAGAGTTGATAGGAGTCTGGGCCAAAAATAATCTTGATGTTACCTAAGATAATAGTAATCGAGAAGGAAAGGGTGATATATACAAGAGCTATCAGAAAAGCAGAATGACAGAACATGATAATCAGTTGGATATTATGACAAAAGACAGGGAGTAATTTTTGTATTATTTGTTGCCGTCCCTTTTAATTTGTGTGTTTGTATCTGTGTTTGTTGGTAACTTCAGTGAAATTTCCAATTATAATAGAACAGGGATGTATAGCACACAGTCTTTAAAAATGAATCATACAAAAGGACATGTGCACCCCTGTGTTCATTCAGCATTATTTACAATAGCCAAGATGTGGAAACAGCCTAAGTGTCATCAATGGATCAATGGATAATGCAGTGTGTGTGTGGGGGGGGGGGGGGGAGTGTGTATACATACATGCAATGGAGTATTATTTAGCCATAAAAAGGAAATCTTGCTATTTGTGACAGCGTGGATGGATCTTGAGGGCATTATGCTATGTGAAATAAGTCAGACAGAGAAAGGTAAATATCTTATTATCTCATTTAAATGTAGAATCTAAATTAAATTAAATATGGAATAATAATAATTAAAAAAAAAAACAAGCTCACTCATGCAGAAAACAGATTGGTGGTGGTTGCCAGAGATGGGTTAGAGAGTGAGCAAATAGTTGAAGGGGCTCAAAAGATACAATCTTTCAGTTATAGAATAGGTAAGTCATGGGTATGCACAGCATGGACCCTATGGTTAGTAATATTGTGTTGCATATTTGAAAGTTGCTAAGATAGTAGATTAGACTTATTGCAGTGATTATTTCATCATATATACAGTTATCAAATTATTATATTGTACACCTGAAACTAATATAATGTCAGTTATGTCTCAATTAAATAAATAAGTTCTAAAATGGCAAAATGAAAATTTTAGGTGATGAAAATTTTAAATAGGGGTGGTAGGAGGAAATATATAACAGAAGTGCTTATTACACATTTTACACGTTTACTAGTAAAAATTGGCTTCATTATAATCATACGCTGTGTATGTGACTGATCCTATTTTCCAAATACAAATATTTTTTTTTAACTGGAATAATACAATAATGGGAAAAGACAATGAAAGACCATCAGAATTCTATTTTGTACTATATTGTTCGTATACATATATAAATGCTGGAATTCTCAGTAATGATTAATTTTTTTTAAATTTTTTTTTACATTTATTTTTGAGAGACAGAGACAGCACAGGTGGGGGAGGGGCGGAGAGAGAGGGAGACACAGAATCTGAAGCAGGCTGCAGGCTCTGAGCTGTCAGCATAGAGCCTGATGCGGGGCTTGAACTCACATTTCTATTGCTTTTGAAATAAAATGACATAAAAGTATAGCTGTAACTCATTTACTTCAGACACTGATGCATTTTTTTAAATTTTTAAATGTTTATTTATTTTTGAGAGAGGGAGAGAGAGAGCAGGGGAGGGGCAGAGAGAGAGGGAGACACAGAATCCAAAGCAGGCTCCTGGCTCTGAGCTGTCAGCGCAGAGACTGACACGGGGCTTGAACCCACTAACCATGAGATCATGACCTGAGCCAAAGTCGGACGCTCAACTGACTAAGCCACCCAGGCACCCCATGATTAATATTTTAATAAAGTATTTAACTATGTTACATGTCTTTTAAATCCCTGATTTAAGTATCAAATCTTAAGTGGAAGGGCAAATGTTAATCATGAAATCATATTTTGAGATTTGTTACCCCCGCACACATTGCAAATTATTTGTATAATCTTTATCTTTTGTCTTCTATGGCCATTTATATTAATTACTCTTTCTGTTCAGTTCTGTCCAGATCCTTTATACATCAGGTTAGCCATCAAACAAATGTCTTTATCATGATATTAGGCCCAATATTACTGGGTGTTTTTCTTGCCATAACAGAAATAACTGGACATCGCTAGGATAAAATTCTGAGGGTGGATCTGAGACTGTGGATATGAAATACCAGTCACGGAAGCTGATGATCAAAGTGACAATGTCAGGGGTGCCTGGTTGGCTCAGTCGGTTAAGCAGCCAACATCAGCTCAGGTCATGATCACATGGTTTGTGGATTCAAGCCCCATACGAGGCTCTCTGCTGTCAGTGCCGAGCCTGCTTTGAATCCTTTTTCTCCCTCTCTCTCTGCCCCTACCCCACTCATGCTTTCTCTCTCAAAAATAAAATAAACATTTAAAAAAATAATAAAGTGACAGTGTCAGTCCCTATACATAAGTGGGGTTTGGGGACATATAGCTTACTCCTCCAATGACCTGTGACATGAGTGCCCTGTCCTTAAAGCCATAAGCTATGAGTTTGTTCCAACAATAATAAATAGTTAATACTTAGCAAGTACTTACACTTGTCTTGCAGAGACAGTGTGTGTTTAATGAAACTGTGTGTTTGGTTCTGTGATTTATCCCTATTTTTCTGATAGGTAATAAGGTAAGACACAAAAAGATAAAAGCAAATTTCCCAAGGGTATACAACTACTAAAAGATGGAGCTAGGATTCTAACACAAAGAGTTGCCTCCAGAGCTGAAAATTTTAACCACTCTGCTACTTTACCTTCCCAGAAGTCACCTTTCTCCTTCATGTAAACAGGGCAGTGACAAATTGACCCCTGATAGATTAGTCTGTCCATTGCCAGATGAGGTTCCAGATGCTTCAAACTCAGCACACAGTGTTGTGAATGTTCAGATGCTTTTCACTGTGAAAAGTAGAGATCACATTATGTTTTGCAAAACAGGAATATCCATTGAATAAAATTATATATATATTTATATCTATACATTTTTAAATTTTTTTTAACGTTTATTTATTTTTGAGACAGAGAGAGACAGAGCATGAACAGGGGAGGGGCAGAGAGAGAGGGAGATACAGAATCTGAAACAGGCTCCAGGCTATGAGCCATCAGCCCAGAGCCCGACGCGGGGCTCGAACTCACGGACTGTGAGATCGTGACCTGAGCTGAAGTCGGATGCCTAACCGACTGAGCCACTCAGGCGCCCCTATATTTATACATTTTTAAAGAAATTTTAAAAAGAAGTTCCCAGAATTTCACATGATTCATTATTTGACTATAAGAAGGACATAAGTTCAGGTTCATGAGTTCAAGTTCATGAGTTCAAGCCCCAAGTTAGGTGTAGAGATTACTTTAAAAATGTTTAAAAAAAATAAGGACATGAGGTGAGTGGCATATGTTTTTTAGGTTTACTTAAAAGTAAAAATTAGTATTTCATAAAAAACATATTTCTCTTTTAGTTTGACTGCATTCTCTCATCAACAGATTGGAGTTGACAGTTATGTAAAAATAATATATTTAGACTGACTAAAAATGTTATCTACTATTATTATAATGATTCCTACCAGCCAAGAGTGGATATGAGCATGACTCTTCTAAGCTAAAGATGTACAGTTAATTTCCTATTACTGCTAGTGTGAATTATGTGAATGAAACATGGCATACCTGTTAGTTTTAAGAAGTAATCACTAGCTGAGTTGAGGATTCAGCAACCAAGTTTGAAAATATTTGTGTAAGTTTATTCAGTAGAGCTGTGCAGCTTAAAATTAGCATATACAGGGCTCCTGCGTGGCTCAGCCCATTAAATGTCCAGCCCGGGATCTCAGGATTGTGAGATGGAGCCTTGCGTCAGGCTCTGAACTGGGCATGGGGCCTGCTTAAGACTCTGTCTCTCTCCCTCTGCCCCTCCCCTGCCCAGACACATACTCTCTCTCTCTCAAAACAAACAAACAAAAAATAAAACAAAACAAGATGATATTGGTATATGTTTATAGTAAATAGATACTTTTCCTAAAGCAATTGGTGCCTGAAAAATGCATTGGTAATATCATTTCTAGAGCTACCATGGGTATTTACCCTTTCTTTGAGCTTACATCCTGAAGTTCTCTGCCTTTTATATTAGACTGAGCTACCACTGTTCATGTTATAACAAATGAGATTGACATACAGTGTGATGCTTAAAAAAGTTGATGCCAGGTGACTAGGTTCAAGTATTAACTCCTCCATATAAGACATTAAAACATATCAGACATTGGGAAAATTGTTTAATTATCTGTGCCTCCATTTTTCCACATGCAAAGTGAGATAATCCTGGTAGCGATACCATATGAAATTGTGATTATTAAGTAAGTCAATACATACAAGGTACCTAAGATAATGCTTGAAATATAGTGCAAGATATGTTTGCTGTTATTTTTATTGCTCCTATGAGTTACATTGTGTTTAAAAATTAATTTCTAATGCTGAAAATGTATGACAATACAACAGATTCTGTTCAATGAACTACTGAAATAAAATACGAAGTCAAAAGAGGAAATATTCTTCAGAAGTTTCCATTTTTTCATTCAGTAAAAGCTTGGTATTGAAAGGTAATTTTTCTCTAGGAAATCTTGATGTTGAAAGATAACTAATTCACTGTCGATCCAATTTTCACAGTAATAATGGATAAAATTTGAATTAGTTTAATATATTAATTATTTCTGAAAACAAAAATTGAGGCCGTAAATGAAGCACTTTGGCCAATGCCTCAACTCCTTCAATCCATTGCAGCAAGTTTCACCCAAGCAGAACAAACCTAAAATCAAAAAAAAATCAGTGTCCCCCAAAATAATTACATTTTAAATGGAATTTTCAACCATTAGGAAATTATTTTTTTTAATGTTTATTTATTTTTGAGAGAGAGACAGAGCACAAGCAGGGGAGGGCAGAGAGAAAGGGAGACATAAAGTCTGAAGCAGGCTCCAAGCTCTGAGCTGTTAGAGCCCAACGCAGAGCTTGAACTCAAGAACTGCAAGATCATGACCTGAGCCAAAGTCAGACGCTTAACCAACTGACCCACAAATGTGCCCCAAACATTAGGTAATTATTAAAGCTTAGCCCCTTAATAAAATTATTAGCACCTGAAATCAGCAATGATATTTGTATTTTAATGGAAGATATTTAATAGAGAAAACCATTAAATTTTACCCAACAGAAACCTAGAATGGAGATTTGAAAGCTGAGAAGATTCAATATAATCTAATGCATTTCTTGCTGAAATAAGGGTCTGACCTACTATGAAATGTGTATTCTTATTTCTAATAGTTATTTTCAAGGTGCCATAAGAAACGTTGCTATTATTTCAATTTGTTAAGGTATAATTAAATTACAATATATGCATTTGAATAATATGGAAGCATGACAGCAAATAAAGCCTTTGAGTGTTGGAATATGCTGGAGAATAGGAAAACAACTATCTTTGAAAGCCTTTCTTGGCTCCATATTCACCATTAATCCCACTTCCTCTGGAGTATTTCTGTAGCACTCTGCACATGTTTTTATCATAAGGCCCTGGCCTATAACTATTCATTTGCTTTGTTTTCCCCACCAGATAATCAGCATCACTTGAAACTACGTCTTATTTAAACATGTCTGTCAGAGAGCTGGGCTCCAAACACTACGGACTAATTTTTAAGATTTATTCATTATACCTATCTCAAGAGCTTTTGACTTTTAAACTAATTATATTTCAGGCCTTTTATTTGGGCTTATTTAAAAACTCAAGTTACTAGAATATAATGGATTTATTAATATGGAAATGACCTTTACCCAGGCAGTACCGCACTTCTTTTTTAGTGTTCTTTAAGAATATAGTACCGCAAATGAAAGAGTAGAGCATTTAAAAAGTGATTCCTCCCCTAGAGATACTTAAATTTTCTGCACAAGGGCAAGAACTACTTTATTTTTGTATATTCACCAAGCAGAACAAACAAAACAAAAGAAAAACCAGGGAGTAATTCTATAAAGTACTTTGAAATGAATGCATCTATGTTAAAAATTCCCAAGTATGCAAAAAGGAATTTAATTAAACTTGAAATCTATATCCTATAGAACTGAAAATACTAGACTTCAGAAATTGGAAAACTATCTTCTATGAAAGTCCTTTTTCATTTTGATTTTTAAATGTTTTGTATAACTTTATTTCCCTTATAGTTTTTATAGCAACTTTACTAAGATAATTTACATACCATAAAATTTACCCCTTTAATGTGTACATTTCAGTGTTCTTGAGCATACTCACAGAATTGTACAACCTTTATGACTATCTAATTTTAGAATATTTTTATAACCCCTCCCCCCAAATACCTTGTATTCATTAATAATCATTCTCTATTCCTTCTTCTAGAAACCACTGCCAAGTGCTGAACTGTTTTCTTGGTCTACTACTTGTCTATTATGGACATTTCATTTAATTGACCTCACTCAATAGGTGGTGTTTTGTGACTGACTTATTTCACTTATCATATTTTCAAGATTCATTTAAGTAGTCGTATATTTTCGTATACTTCATTCCTTTTTATTGGTAAATAATATTCCATAATATAGATCTGTCACTCTGGATAAAATTTTGTTTATCTGTTCATTAGTTGATGAAAATTTGGTTTGTTTTCATTTTTTGGCAATTATGAATAATGCTGCTATGAACAATCATATACATTTTTTGTGTACACTATGTGTTTTTATTTTTCTTGGATGTATAAGTAGGAGTAGAATTTCTGGGTTATGTGGTAACTCGATGTTCAACATTTTGAGGAAGTACCAAACTTCTTTCTAAAGTGAATGCACCATTTTTTAATCCCACCAGCAATGATGAATGAAGGTTCTAAATAAGTTTTTATGATATACAGTTGAATTAAAGAAAAATTCCATCTCTACTTTTTGTAATAACTTCCATTTTTTTTTGTTTGTTTGTTTGAGAGTGAGAGTATAAGCGAGGGAGAGGGCAGAAGCAGACAGAGAAAGAAACTTAAAAAAAAAGTTTATTTATTTTAAGAGAGAGAGAGAGAGAGAGAGAGAGAGAGAGAGAGGGAGAGAGCGGGTGAGCAGGGAAGGGGCCGAGCGAGAGGGAGAGAGAGAATCCTAAGCAGGCTCTGCGCTTAGGAGCTCCATCTCACCAAGTGTGAGGTCATGACCTGAGCCGAAATCAAGAGTCATACACTTAACCAACTGAACCACCCAAACATCCCTAACTTTTAATTTTTAATCACAATATAATATATATCACAGTATATCTGGAACATGTCTGTGACCTCCTTAGACTATAAGCAGAATTTAAAAGCCATCTTTGTGATATCAGCACAATTTTGACATGTGACATTTTTCAAATGTTGAATAAATAAATGGGGATTTGTATTTATCATTTAATAAAATATCTATAAATATATCATTCAACTTCTGTGTTCTGCTAATGTGGTAAATATAGACGTCTGAAAGAGCTTCCCAGTACAAAAGCCAACATGTACCAAAAAGGACACTAAAATACCAGTACAATGTTTTCTGAAGACTGGAGCAACCTGAAGACATTTCCTAATCTGAAGAACTGGCAACTTGGGTTTAATGTCAATGGGGTAAATTGGGAGCAGGGGAGGAAGAAAGGGAATTGATACTAAAACCCTGTATGAATCCAGGACTAGTAAATGGCTAACCCCTCAGAGACAGGGTAGCCTAGAATAAATCCGGCATCAGCAAAAAAATGTCAGGAAGACTATCAGTATAAACTTGAGTTAGGAAACTAGGTTTAGAAAAACCACAACAAAAACCATGATTAACAACACAATCTTGCCCTTGAAAAGAGTTGAAGTTCATACTTTTTATTAATTATTTAAACTTAAAGTAGTCCCTGCTTCATAGTGCTTAGCAGAAGGATAAATATATTCTCACTGAAGAAAGTTCTATCAGCCAGACCTTACAGACTTCCCACAGGTTAAGATAAACCAAATATGAGTTTGCAATCACTGTTTTAAGTCATAAGAGGAACTAAGTTGCCTTGTGCTAGAATCAGAAGAAACAGTAAATACCAAATTCTATTCTCAAGGATATTGAATATTAGAATTATAATGCACATAATATAAGTTTAAAATATTTAAAGAATAACACTTTAAAACGAATGAGAGGCACCTGGGTGACTCAGTTGGTTAAGTGTCCGACTCTCGGTTTCAGGTCAGGTCATGTTCTTGCGGTTCATGGGTTTGAGCCCCACGTCAGGCTCCACTCTGGCAGTGCAGAGTCTGCTTGGGATTCTCTGTCTCCCTCTCTCTCTGCCCCTCCCCTGCTTGCTCTCTTTCTCTCAAAATAACAAATGAACATCTAAAAATTAAAAAGAATGAAACTAGTATGCCTATTTTAAAATTCGTTCCTCAATAGCTTTATCAGAAACAAAATTTTCTGTTGTTTTTCTTAAAAATGCTTATTAACTTGCATTAAAGTTGTCATCACTAAATATGAATAGTTAAAAATTGTTTTTATTTAACAAATGTCATTTCTATGACAGGCCCAGTGTGAGGATCTGACTATATTGCAGAGGCAAGAAAATCTTAGTTCTTAGCCCTCATAATTTACCATGTATAAGAGGAAATTTTTATCTTGGATTAGAAGTAAACCTTCTACTTTCTGTCTTACTGGGATCTGAAGATTTAGACTCTAGATTAACTAAAGTCAAACAAAGAGTGGCATGAGTAATTTAAAATGAGACATAACTCTCCTAAAATTCTCATTAATTTTAAAAGACCATTTTTTTTTTTTTTATGTTTTACGTATCACTGTGTTCTGAACAATTTACATTTCAACATCTGTCAAAGTTCTTCAGTCAGGGTCTCCCTTTTCTATGTACTATTGACTTTACCACACAGATTCTAAGAGTGATCTATTCAAATAGAGCAAAATTAACAAACTTATAGGGAATTAAAAGGCTTTTTTTTTTTAATACATTGGAGGCAGAGACTTAGAAACACAAAGTGATTTTTGCTTACTTGTGAAGAGCGGGGTTTTTATTTTTTATTTTTATTTACTTTCTATTTTAGAGAATGAGAGAGAGAGTGTGGGGGAGAGGGGAAGACGGGGAGAGAGAGAGAGAGAGACAGAGAGAGAGAGAGAGAGAGACAGAGAGAGAGAGAGAGAGAGAGAGAGAATCTTAAGTAGGCTCCATGCTCACCACGGAGCCCCATGCAGGACTCGATCCCACAACCCTGGGATCATGACCTGAGCTGTAATTAAGAATCAGATGCTCAAGTGACTGAGCCACCCAGATGCCCCAGATGCACGATTTTTAAAGAACATAATCAGAAGACAATAATTGTATTTCAGAGCAATTAAACTATTACACAATGGGAGTGGGTGCTAGTATATATTTACAAGTGTGGTATTGTTTTAAAAAATGTAAAAACTCAACATGGAAGGAAGTATTAAAAATGTTTTCTTCCCCAAGATTTATAACTTCCTCTTACTTCTTTCTGTGTAAAGTTCTCACTCATAGAATATGTTCTTATTCTTGAAGTATATTATTAAATGAACTATTTTTACACCAAAAGATAAAACTGGGGAAAAAGAACATCTGAATATATACATTGACTCATAGCTATTTTTCATTCTCTCAAGCAACATTAGCGTAAGAAACAAAACAAAACAAGACAAAAAACAAGTAAGGAGTATTATGGACACTCAGTCAAATAAAGTAGCTTTTCCATGTTGTTCTCTGCATAATTTATACGTGTAAACAAATGATGATAATCTAAGTCATGGTTCTGCAGTTGAAGAACTTTCTATAATAGAAGTTTCTAACTTGGATTACTTGAAACATTTATTATTATTTTTTGAAGATATAAAAAAAAGTAAATTCCAGAACAGAATGGCAAGTAGGATTCATCTTGGGTACCAGTTTGGGTTAGTAAATAGCTGCTGCTTAAAATTGCATCAAGAGGAATATTGTGAGGCTGCTTCAAGAAACAAATGGTTATTTAAAGTTGTCCCAGGCAAGGGAGGATAGAATGTCAATACTCATGTGGTTTATTTGATACCGCTATAGAAAGATGGTGTAAGATAGCAAAAATCAATTATGTAGCTTAATGTACATTTTACTATCCATATGCAATTTTATGCACTGTGTGTTTGTGTAGCAATTCAATATTGATGGGACTTATTTTATAAATGAGTAAATATCTGTACAATACAGGTAGGTCAGGAGTTTTTCCTAACTTTGGCTAAGTCTTTGCCAAAGATTTCTTATGAGCAGTTGAAAGGTTAAGAATATAGGTGAGTGCTTTTCCATATATGTTCTTCTTGACAAATGTATCTTACAAATTGCTTCCCAAGGAAGCAGTATTCTGAGATTCTTTTTGCTTCTACTGACCAGAAAGATTCAGATGTTAGAGGAAGTCCCCTGGCAAAAGAAGGAACAATGGCATATTTCTTATGTAAAGTGTTGTTTTTAATAACTTTTGTTGCTGGGGAAGGAATACCAAGATGATCAAAAGGATAAGAATGGAAAATTTTCAAATAGCAACAAGCAAATGTTTTTGAAATTGAAACAATTAGGTGTCCAGAAGAAGACCAAATGGTTATTAAAAAGAGTGTGCAAGGGTATTATTACCTTAATAAACATAGCAAGGTCCAACAACTGGCATTTTGCTGGGAAAGTCCAGAAATTTGTTTGTTTTTTTTCAATGTCTGTGAGTGGCAGATAAACTCCTATGAAGGAAGATGAGGTTTAATAATGTCATTTACCTGCTTAAATCCCTTCTATCGCTCCCATTCTCTTCATCAAAGACCAAAACAAATGGCAAGCATAGCTTATACTCCACTGCAGCCATACTGAACTGCTATTTTTTTTTAAATGTTTTATTGAAACATCATTCACATACCATTTACAGGCCTAACTTGGAGATATTGTGGGTTTGGTTCCAGACCACTTACAATAGAACGAATATCACAATAAAGTGAGAGTCAAATGAGGTTTTTTTGGTTTGCTCGTGCATATAAAAGTCGTGTCTGCACTATACTATAATGTACAATAGCATTAATGCGGGAAACAAAGGCAAAAGAAAACCTCCAGTGAGGCTCTTTCTGCCCACAGGTCCTGTCCCTGCGCTTCAGTAATACCACCTTTTTGCATCAAGAATTCCTTCTTGATCATTCTCTCTGAACCCCAATGTTTCCACATCATTGCCACAACAGTGTACATAATTTAAAAATACTTTATTGCTAAAAAATACTAACCATCAGCTGAGCTTTCAGGGAGTCATAATCACTGATCACAGATCACCATAACAAATATAATAATAATGAAAAAGTTTGAAATATTGGGAAAATTGCCAAAACGTGACACAGAGACACAAACTGAGGCAACGGCTGTTGAAAAATGGCACTGACAGACTTGCTCCACTCAGGGTTACCACACGCCTTCAATTTGTAAAAAAAAAAACAATTCTCTGTGAAGAGCAATAAAATGAAGCACGAAAAAATGTGGTATGCATTGTAATTAACCCATTTAAAGTGCAATTCATTGGCTTTTATTAGATTCACAGAGTTAAGCATCCATCACCCCAGTCAATTTTAGAACATTTTCATTACCCCGAAAAGAAATCCTTCTCTTAACTATCACCTCCAATCTCCTTGCTGCCTTTTTTGGTTTCTATAGATTTGCCTTCTCTTAACTATCACCTCCAATCTCCTTGCTGCCTTTTTTGGTTTCTATAGATTTGCCTGTTTTGGACCTTTCAGATTAATTGAATTAAACAATACATGGTCCCTTGGGGCTGACTTCTTTAATTTAGCATAACATTTTCAAGGTGTGTTCATGTTATAGCATGTGTCAGGATTTTGTTTATTTCTACATAATGTTCCATTTTCTGATACGTTACATTTTTTTTTCCATCCATTCTTCAATTATTGGACATTTGGGTTGTTTCCACTTTTTAGCTGTAAAGAATAATGCTGCTGTGAACATCCATGTGTAAGTTTCTGTGTGGACATGTTTTTCATTTTCTTGAGTATATCTCTAGTAGTGAAATTGCTGAATCATCTGGTAACTATGTTTTACCATTTGAGACCCTGCCAGACTTTTTTCAAAGCAGCTGTACCATTTTACATTTCAGCTAGCAGTGTATAGCTTCTCCACATTCTTGCCAACACTTGTTATTATTTATCTTTTGATTATAGCCATCCTAGTGGGTGTGAAATGGCATTCCGTTGTGGTTTTAATTTGTATTTCTGATGATTAATGATATTGGATGTCTTTTCATTCGCTTACTGGCCATTTGTAGATCTTTAGAGAACTATCTATTCAGACTTTTTTTCATTGTTTAATTGGGTTATTTGTCATTTATTATTGAGTCGTAATAGTTATCTATATATTCTAGAAGCAAGTTCTTACTATCACATATATGATTTGCAGAACATGTTCTCTCATTCTGTGGGTTGTCTTTTCATTTTCAGGATTTCATTTGAAGTGCAAAAGTTATTCCTTTTCATGATGTCAAAATTCTGGTGGTGTAACCTTGGTCTGCCTTAGACTGGATGGCTGAAGCCAATTTATTTTTTCACAGTTCTGCAGGCTGGAAATCTGAGTTCAGGGTGCCAGGATAGCCAAGTTCTCTTCCTGACTTGCACGCGGCTGGCTGCTTTCTATGTCCTCACATCATAGAGAGAGAGGTCTGGTGTCTCTTCCCCTTCTTATAAGGGCAGAAATCCCATCCTGAGAGGCTCACCCTCATGACCTCATCTCAATTTAATTATTTCCCAAAGTCCCCAATTCCAGATACCATCACATTGGCAAACAGGGCTTAAACATATGAATTTGGGGGAACACAATTCAGGTCATAGCAGATGGTGTCCATTTTATCTATTTTTCTTTTGTTGCTTGAGCTTTTAGTGTCGTATCTCAGAAACCATTGCCTAATCCAAGATTATGGTTTACCCCTATGGTTTAAGAGTGTTACAGTTTTTGTATATTTAAGTGTTTTGTTTCTTTGTTCATTTGGTTTGACTTCAGGAAGTGGTTCATGGTGTTTTTTTGATCTGGAAAATATTTTACTCAACAACACACACTTTGCCTGGCTAATTCTTACTCATTTTTCACCTGTCATCTCAGGTGCTCCCTCCATACAGATACTTTCTGCAGGGCTTGGTTGATCTGTGCTTGTGTATGCTGAGCACCCTGGATGCAGCCCCCAATATAGCATTTGTCACATTGTATGGTAATTGCTTCGGCTACCTTTGTTTACTATGTCTTTTTCTCCACTGTACATATTATAAAGTCTGAAAAGATGACAGGACCTCCTGTATATTAGGCATTCAAGAATATTTTATGGGGCCAATAAAGAAATGATCAAAATGTTAATTTATTAACTCATGGTGAGAGAATTGTCAAGCAGACCTGGTATCTAAACTAGGCCAACCAGGGCAAGTCTCTTCTCTGCAGGAAACTGCCCAGAAAATTCAGTTATTCTAAGACTATGTCTTGCTGTCCGTGGGCTCAGAACATGTTACGTTATTTGAACATTTATGGCACCAGGTCATGTTAGTGTGTCCTGATAATTCCAGAGTACACATGTACTTGTCTTAACCCTTATTCTCACATGACTATAACCCTTGAGCCTTGACTCCCTTTCAGAGACAGTGTGCTTAGAAGATCCCTGCCAGCTCTTTTCTTTGGATTGTTTTTCTCTTTTTTTTTTTTTTTTTTTTTTTTTGGCTGCCACCCCCTCCCCCTTCTCACTGACAAATTCTGCCTGTTTTTGTGTTAATACAACATAATAGGACCCAAAGTGTTATTCTCTGAACTGTGTTCTTATTCTAAATGCTGCATACAGTAAAATTCTCCAAGGCAGGACAATATATTTTAATATCCTTTATAACTTCTAGGGCACCCACTAGAGCATTTTAACTCAGTGGATAGCAAACACTGTCCTAGCCCAAATATTTTTGGCTGTATAATTATAACTCTGTTGACTAGAGACATGATTTAGTTTTGTTTTGTTTAGAGTTAGAGCCTTGTTGGGCTATGTGGGGAGATTTAAATATTCAGCTTGAATGCTATTTTGTGTGCCTGGGAGTGTTCGCCACAGCAGGTGTTACCTAACCAGATGCTAAAGCCTTTTAAATTAATACGCAGCATCTTGTCAAACATGCCTCCTGCTTTACACCGTTAGAGCTGTTGAAAATTGGCTTTTCCTGCCAACAGAGTTGTCGGTTGGCAATGACTCAGCCCTGACATGCTTTAGCTACGATGCTTACTGGGCCAGGTGATTTTACTAATGTGCTTAGAATGTTGAGTTTTAATAAATTTTCTAATTATTTTCAAGCATCTAATAAGAAAAAAGTATCTTTTGGACATTGGTTTGAATAAAAGATTCATTCCCTCTCTTTCCATAAAATGAGTCAAGCCCAAGGACAAGCTTGTTAATGGGGTTACAGAACTAAAAGGCTTGGTTCCTGTGGTAGGGTTTCTCTCTGAGGATCTTCTCTCTTTTTTCATATATCTGATACAATAAAACCCGGGCCCAAGGGCTATTCCCATTTGGGTAAAAGTACAGGAGGGAGCTGGACCAGTTTTAAAGGAAAAAGATACCTGGAGTGTGTAACGTCAGTCATAGGCCATTGAGTTTGTCTGTCTTTGTGATTTCAGTAATAATATGCAGAGGCACAACAGGATTTGGAAGTTGCAGAAGCAACTCAAAGATAGGATTTGGAAAGCTAGTCAAACTTAGAGCCAGAACCCGAGAGGAAGGGCTCTTCATTCAGTGTGGTCCATCCCACTCACCTGAGTCAGGCAATCTATAAAAGGCTTTAGGCTGTAACCCTGGGTTCCAGCCAGACTTGCAGGCAGCTGGGCTGCTCTCAAACAACAGCTCATAGCAACCAACACAGGGGTTCACTGAAAGCTCCTCAAATATACATTATTTTGTGATTTCACATCTTGAGAGTTGTGTAAGCCCCAAGGGGGGATCAAAAGATACAATGAGGTGTGGAGGGAATTAGAGCAGATAAGGTCACATGCATTTTAGGAGGCTTTTAAGAACAGTTTTATGATGTCCAGAGAATTTCTTCATAGTTTATGTCTTTACAGACATTAATATTATGCTTAAGAGAACAGAGAGTGTTATTTGATGTGTTTTTGGTAATTTTATCCAAATTAATGGAAGAGAAAGAATATATTAGGTGCAAAGGAGGAAACAGGTACAACAAGGCATTTTCTCTTACAAAAGTGTTTAGTCTGTCACATTAATGTCTATCATTTTTACCATGCTATTCCACTAATAATCCAATGGGATCCTTTCTTTATTGTTCCTCTTGAGAGCATTCCTGCCCTCCCTGGCTTCCAAAAGAAAAGTACGTGTGCATGGCAGGGAGTAGGGATCTCAATGAAATTTATTTAACTGATTTATTTAAGTCAGTTATGTGACTCTTGAGTTGCATTTCAGTTGCCATGAATGGGAAAAGAAAATTCATGATATTCTAAAGCATATAATTAAATATAAAATCCTAATATGGAAAACTGGGTCTTAGAAGAAAATAAAAGTGTATATAGAATAACCACACATAGCTAAAAAATAAGAGTGTATATCATTAATTGGACATCTGTTGTAACCAGGACCTATGCTAGTCACATTTATATTAATGATCTCATTATTTTATTTACGTATTTATGTATTTAAGATTTTATGTTTGTAGGGCAGTTTTGGATTCACAGCAAAATTAAGTGGGAAGTACATGGATTTGCTAGGTATTTCTTGCCCCCACACATGCATAGACACCTCAATTATCAAGAATTTTCTATAATTGATGAATCTACATTGACACATCAGTGTCATCCGAGTCCATAATTTACATTACAGTTCACTCATGGTGTTGTACATTGTGTAGATTTGGGGGAATGTATAATGACATGTATCTATCATTATATTATAATACAGGGTATTTTCACAGCCTAAAAATCCTGTGTACTCCATCTATTCATGCCAACGTCCTCTGACTCAACTCCTGGCAACTGCTGTTTTTTTGTTTTTTGTTTTTTTAATGTCTTCCATAGTTTAAACTTTAAACTATACCTGGAATCATGCAGTATGTAGCCTGTTCAGAATGGCTTCTTTCACTTCGTAATATGTATTTCATGTTCATCTATGTTGTTCATGGCTCAAGAGCTCACTTCTTTTTACCACTGAGTAATATTTCATTGTCTGGATGAACCACAATTTATTATTCATTCACCTATTGAAAGACATCTTGGTTGCTTCCAGGATTTGGCAATTGTGAATCAAGCAAGTATAAACATCCACGTGCCGGGATTTTTGCAGACTTACGTTTTTCAGTTCCTTTGGATAAATGTGAAGGAGCACAACCACTGAATCATATGGACTAATGAGCTCATTTTTACCCACACTCATCAAATAAGAAAGCACTGCTACCTACATTTCCTACATAGACAACTGTGGCTTAAAAAGTTCACTACTATTGGTTTAGATATGAACCTAGCTCTGTTTCACTCTGAAAGCCACATAAGACTTCTATGAGTAGGCAGAGTATAAGCCCAATTTACCCATTAGGCACAGTAAAAGCACTGCTTAGGGTTCACGATATTCTTAGGGGCACATGCAAATGTTCCAATTACTTTTAAAATTAAAAGCAAAAATGAATATTGTCCAGTCTAGATTATATTAATCTTTATATCAACACAATCACAAAATACAGCTTTTAACACTTTTTTAGAATGAAGGGCCCCACAAAGGCAAAAGTACTTAAGGCCCACAGAAGTCATAATGCAGAGTAGTCAATTTTGGGGTTGCTGAAAAATGTGCTTCCCTCTAAATATGTCCCCAGCCAATCTATGATAGCATTGCCTGTCCTCTGGGATTCAACAACAAAACTGAATTATTTCTAACAGCTGCTTTTAAAGAGCATCTGATACCTGGGGCAGTTCTATACACAGACTGACAAATTAAAGAGTAGACAGAAGAGCAGAGATAAGATAGAAAATGGGAACATTTCAGTGGAAATGTAGTAAGCGAGGCAGGGTAAGGACATGGCTTCATGGTCAGACAGCCCGAGCCTGCCTGACAGCACCTATCCTTGATTTCAACAAATATCCACTTTTTAGATGATGCCAGTTTCCTTGATTGGAAAAATTTTGAAAACAAAAGTTACCTGGTACCTGTGTCCACATCTAGCATAAAATGAGTCTTGTAGCTTGATTGATTTTAAACAGACTCACATCTCTCGGGTGACCGTAATACATTAATAGAATTTGCTATTATGCAGTTGTAGGGAAAAGACAACACAGTTCTCTTGTTGGAATATGGATACATAAAAATCAAGGGGGCACAAAATATTTTCATGGAGTTTAAATCTCATTTTCCTTTTAAATTGGGCAGCCTTACTCAACAATTTCTGTGAAAACTCTGAGAGTCCAGTTGTGCCTGTCAAATTGTATTAGTTATGCAGGCGAGCCTACCTGCAAGCCATCTAGCCCAAGGCTGACCATGAGATATGGCTGTTCCGCACAGTAATTTTGGGTGACAGCTTTTCCTGAGCTAATGCAAGTCTAGGAGGCAATTATGAGACCAGAGGTCATTAACACTGCATTTGATTGCATAACATAATATGGCAATAATAATAGTAAAAAGAAACGTATATATACATACAGAAAGAGAGAAAGAGAGAGAGATGGGATATAAATTTCTTTAAAACAAATGCTTTTTTGTTTTCATACTGAAAATCTACAGACTCTTGTGAATTTATAACTGATATTCTGAGATATATATATGTGTGTGTTTGTGTGTGTGTGTGTGTGTGTGTAGATAATGTAAAGACTCTATTAAGACTTTTTGTTTTTTGTTTTCATCTCTTCAATGTGATATTTCTGCTATTAATTTGTTCTAGAAAATATGTCCTATGGTGCAGGGAAGGAAATATGTATCCTTATACATGTAAATTTATGTGCAGTTATATCCAAAGAAATGTAGATATAAAATCCAAAGCTTTCCACTGCACATTACAAATAAAATTGTTAGAAGAATTTTCAATTTTCAGAAGATGAGACACCAAAATATAGTAAATTGGAGATAGTGCCTAAGGAAGTCATTATAAAAACATTTTGAAGTCGTTAATTTTGTCTAATTTAAATGCTAGATGGTCAAGTCAGCATGCTTCCATGCCATATGCTTTCCTCAGAGCTATTTTTGATTTGCACAAATGTTAGATGGTTGGGGAATAAACTTAAAAGATGCTTTTTTTGTGGTTGGTGAGGTTGTTGGTGGTGCTTAGTGAAGCTGAATTCCAGCTCACCCTTTTTCTCTTTTCTCTCTGACTGATTTTCGCTTACGCTTCTTCAGCCAGTACATACTCAGATAAATTGCAGAAATAAGGCCACTGCCAGCTAATTAATTAAGTGGCACCCAAGAGTAGAGAATGCAGGTTTAATTGGAAGGTAAAGAGGGTTAAAATTGTAATTATGATGAATGGATTGTCAGAGATTACTCTGGAGACTGCTGCCTGGTGTCAGTAACTTGAAATTAAAAGGTTGAATTTCCCTCTTGTCACACAGCTTCTCCTGACCTGCTTTTCTGAGGTGACAATTCACCTATTAAATCAAAGCCTTTCAACCATTTATTTGAATAGAAAATATGTCTTTTTTTCCCCAAAATAAAGCCCCTCGAGTAAGCACAACATTCTGAAATGTTAGTGGTCTATTTCAGTCCTATGTTTAATATTAAATAACAGAAAACTCACTTAAAAATGAACATGTATCAAAGTAGATATTTCTGCATCTGAAGATGGACAGCCTAGTGGGCTTCAGGGAATTACCAGGTGAAAAGAGACATGAGGAGAAAGGAAGAGAAACGATGACGAGAGGAAGTTCTGATCTAAACACTCCTCTGTCCAGGTTACTCCCATAGAACGTAATTAGGCACCGGAACTGAGTCAATCTGTATTCTGCCCTCGTAATTTTCGCTTTGAGAATAACACATCTAGGAACCAAAACAAGAGAAGCTTCTTTGCATGAAACCTGTTGAGAACAAGTCACTGACCTAAAGGCTATTATTTCAAATATTAGCTCAGACACTTAAATTTCTCAAGTTCATCCTTAGCTCTCATCCCAGCAAGCACAGGCAAAACGACTTTTAAGATACAAAAGCAGGTTACCTCTGCTCTGGGGATTCGACAGGCCTCGGCTTTGCCATATACTAGCATGGACCTTGCTAGAGTTAGTTAATCTCTTTTAATCAAGTTTTCTCATATGTGTTCTGGGGAGACTAAGACTGCCATGATGAATAAATGATATAACAGATGTAAAGTTCCTAGCAACATCCCAAGCCTATAATAAAATGCTCAAGAAATAACAGCTTAAGAAGAGAATGATGTGGGCAGAGGAGAAAAGAGGTAAGACTAGCAACTCAGCTGAAATAGACTACTTTAGATTTCATACAGTTTATAAGACTTGTAAATTACAATTAGGGGTATACAGGAACTAGATGACTTGTGTTTGTGTATAAGAAATGATAACTTTAAATTTTTAAAAAACCAAAAAATTCTGTCTATATATACATATATAATAGAATTCTTACAGTTATCTACTTGGCTGGCTTTATTTATTTATTTAAATCCCAATGTCATTAACATACAGTGTTGTATTAGTTTCAAGGGTACAATATAGTGATTCCACAGTTGCATGTATTACTCAGTGCTCATGAAGATAAGTGTACTCTTAATCCTCTTCATCTATTTCACCCATTCCCCCCCCCCCCCAATCTCCCCTCTGGTAACCATCTGTTTGCTATACTTAAGAGTCTGTATTTTGGTTGGTCTCTCTTTTTCTTCCCCCTTTTGTTCACTGTTCTGTTTCTTAAATTCGATATGTGAGTGAAATCATATGGTATTAGTCTTTCTCTAATTGGCTTATTTTGCTTAGCATTATACTTTCCAGCACCACCCATGTTGTTGCAAATGGCAAGAGTTCATTCTTTTTTATGACTGAATTATGTATGTGTGTGTGTGTGTGTGTGTGTGTGTGTGTGTGTGTATCTCACAACTTCTTTATCCATTCATCTATCAGTGGACACTTAGGCTGCTTCCATAGTTTGAATATTGTAAATAATGCTGCAATAAACATAAGGGTACATATAACCCTTCAAATTAGTGTTTTTATATTCTCTGGGGGAATACCCAGTAGTGTGATACTGGATCGTAGGATAGTTCTATGTTTAATTTTTTTGAGGAACCTCTATACTGCCGTCCACAAGAGCTACACCAGTTTGCTTTCCTACCAACAGTGCACAAGGGTTCCTTTTTCTCCATATCCTCACCAACATTTGTTGTTTCTTGAGTTTTCTTTTTTTTTATTTTAGCCGTTCTAACAGGTGTTATGTAGTATTTCATTGTGGTTTTTATTTGTGTTTCCTTGATGACAAATGATGCTGAGCATCTTTGCATGTGTCTGTTGGCCATTTGTATGCCTTCTTTGGAGAAATGTCTGTTCATGTCTTCTGCCCATTTTAATTGGATTGCTTGTCTTTTGGGTGTTGAATTTTATAATTTCTTTATATACTTTGGACACTAACCCTTTATCAGATATGTCATTTGCAAATATCTTCTCCCATTTTTTAGTTTTGTTGTTTGTTTCTTTTGCTGTGCAGAAGCTTCTGATTTTGATGCAGTCCTAAGAGTTAATTTTTGCTTTATATTTTAAAGGAATTAATCTACATTGTGAAGATTTAGTTTTTAGTGTGATTGATATAGCTAGAAATGATTGACTCTTGAGTAAAAGTTGCTTCAATGGTGAATACCTGAATGTATATAAACATGTTGAGAGCAAAGATTTTAAGTTGCCTCTTTTATTGTCATCTACCTAGCACTTAGAATAGTGTCAGTACATAGGGAGTGCTCATAGAAATGTGTGTGTGTACACGTGTGTGTGCGCATGTGTGTGTGTGTGTGTCAGATACATGAGTATGTGTTAACAAAGAACAGTACATCCCCTTTGGTTTGAGGGTACTTACATGGCACTTTGTGTCCTGACCGCTCTTTAAAATTACAAGAAACAAATAGAGTACGGAAAGTCATTTTGGTCCTGGGGAAAAGTAGGAATTTTGGCAGACTATCATTGGGAAAACAAATGATTAGTCTGAAAAGTTGTTGAATATGGCCTATGGTTGGTAACTAATCTACTAGTCCTGTCTCAGTGATTCAAAGCAAACTGAGCTCTTCCTATAGACTCCTTTGAACTCAGAAACAGTGAAGTTATGAATGAAGTTTTCTTATAACATTTATCTTTGTTGTCCTCAGCTTCTGAAAATACTGTTAAACACTGTGTTCTGTGTCTTAACTTTTTCACTTAAAATTATATTTTTGAAATCATTCCATATTTCTATAAAAAGATGTAGCCTATTCATTCTGCCCTTTGTACAGTATCCCATCATGTGCATTTACTATATTTAATTCACCCATTTTCTATAAATGGAAATCCAGGTTGTTCCCAATTCTCGGCCACAAAGCCAGCTTTCCTCAGAATCTCTAATATTCTGATGCCCATAATGTTGTTCCAACAGCAAATATATGTAATGTAAATCACTTCCTAAATTCATTTGACTATGGATTTTTTTTTTTTCTGAAAATCTTACAGAAATACAGTTCTATAGACTATAGTTTGGGAAACAATAGGCTAGAGAAGTAACATGGATTAAATATGTATTTTTTTTCTCTGAGAATGAATAAGACAATATAATATAGCCAATGAAAAGGGGCACCTGGGTGGCTCAGTTGGTTAGGCGTCTGACTTTGGCTCAGGTCATGATCTCACAGTTCGTGAGTTCAAGCCCCATGTCAGGCTCTGTGCAGACAGCTCAGAGCCTGGAGCCTGCTTCAGATTCTGTGTCTCCCTTTCTCTCTGCTCCTCCCCTGCTTGCACTCTATCTCTCTCTCAAAAATAAACATTTTTTAAAAATATAGTCAATGGATAAATAATACATCTGAATGCATGAATTATTGGGATAATAGTATCACTTTATATATACATGCAATAAAACATAGTAGACAATAATGCCATTGCTGTGTAGAATATAGCACAGCATAATATTTCAGATGTAGACAAAAACAACTGCTACAAAGTAAAAAGGATATCAGACATGTTATATGTTGTGCAAATTCTAAAGATATCAGAAAAAGAAATAACTACCAAATGATACCTTTTAAAAATCATTTGGCTATTATAGTAAAAAAGTTTGGCAAAAGTGATCCATTCATTTATTGTAAAAACAAGGAATCAGTGTCTATAATTTGTCAGGAACTATGCTAAATCCTAAGAATATAAAAATAAGCAAGATAACAACCTTGTATTAAAGGGTCATACTGTTACTTAGAGAAGATGAACACATAATTCAATTATTTTAAAAACAATTTAGTAAATGCATTGATAGATTTTGGACAAGGTACTGTAAACATTAACAATGTGTACTGCTAATTTAAAAATAAATTAGGCAGAGAGGATATGGAAGAGTATAAGGAAATATAAGGAGTATAGGAAGAGGATGTTTAAGAGATAGTATGTGAAAGAAAGAAATCGAAAAACAGAGAGAGATGAGGAAATGGAAAGGTGGAAATAGAAACAAGAAAGAAAAATCTGTGGTAGATGCAGAAGACGGACCTCCTAAGAAGGAGGCTTTACAGGTTCAGAGTCACCTGTAAATCAACAATGTCTCTAAGAACGTAGACTAACATTAAGAAGTTAAGTGTGTGTAACTTTAGTGATGGGCTTTTAGTGACAAAAATCCCTAATGCCCCTCAAATGTGAATTCTGAAAGACCTAGGAGGTCGGTGCAGCTAGTGTTGTTATCTCTGTGTCCTCTGCACCTAGCAGTGGGTCTGAAATGTAGTAGGTGCCCCATAAATGTTGTGTGGGTGGATGGATAAGAAGGATGATAAGTTTGTATCAATTGGAACTATTAAGAAATTTGATAATTTTTCATTTTCAGCCCAAAGAAGGCAGTGTTGCCGAAATTAAGGAGTTTTGGAATCAGGGTGGATTATTTGTAGCTGTGTGACCTTGAGCAAGTTATTCATCCGTAATAAGCCTCAGCATCCTCATCTGAAAAATAGGGAAGAGATTAAGTAATTCATATGAAATGCTAATGTCAGGGCAGAGCAAAGTGACTCCTGCTCAAAAGGGTAGTTATTGTTCAATGATAAAGTGAATTAATTATGAAAGGGCCATGTTTTAGAGGGTTTCAATTTTAAAAGTTAAAGTCTGTTTACATTTGGTGTGTTTGAAAGTAGGAAGCTCTGAGAAGTTTTGTGAGCTTGAGACCAATAAATTTTTTGCAAAGACTGAAAGAAGGACAAATTAGAAAGAGCAGGAAGAAAAAACAAACAAGTTATCATCTATAGCACTGACTGACTCTCTAACATTGGGCAAATTTCTTATTTTCACTAGGCCTCAGTGAGATTTGTTTTTAAGACTGTATATTCTAAGAGCAGTTTTAGGTTCCCAGCAAAATTTAGGGGAAGGTATAGAGATTTCCTACCCCCATACATGAACAGCCTCCCCTATTATCAACACCCCCCCCCATCAAAATGGTACATCTATTACAATTGATGAACCTACATTAACACATCATTATCACCCAAAGTCCACAGTTTACATTACTCTTGGTAATTGTTCACTCTTGGTGTTGTGGATTCTATGAGTTTAGGTAAGTATATAATGACATGTATCTAACATTTCTCCCTACAGAGTATTATCACTGCCCTAAAAATCCTCTGTGCTCTTCCCCAACCCAAACCTTGTCATTCACTGATCTCCACAGTTTTGCTTTTGTCATAGTTGGAATCATACAGTGTATATATAGTCTTTTCAGAATGGCTTCTTTCACTTAGTAGCATGCATTTAAGTTTCCTCCGTGTCTCTTCCTGTCTTAATAGCTCATTTCTTTTTAGCATTGAATAATATTCTATTGTCTGAATGTACCAAAGTTTATCCATTCACCTATTGAAAGGCATCTTGGTTGCTTTCAAAGTTTTAGCAATTATGAATAAAACTTTTATAAATATCTATGTGCATATTTTTATGTGGACATACTTTTTAACTCCTTTGGGTAAATGCTAAGGAGGGGTGTTGCTGGATTGCATGTAAGAGTGTTTAGTTTTATTTAGTGACATTCTAGCATTTTGTTACAGAGTTTTATTATGATTAATGAGATCATACAAATTGCTTGGCAGAGTACCTGGCATATTGTAAGGGCTGAATCAGTGTTAATTATTTTTGGTGTAATTATTATCTCATAAAAGATATATAAAACTCCGTTCATTTTCACAGTAAGGATGGAGAAGTAGGTACAGAGGAGACAAATGTCACAGGAAAAGTATAAACATTTGATGATTAACTCTATATGTGGTGTTGGCATCTAATGCAGTCCCAGATACACAGAATGTGCTTGTCAAATTCTTGTTACTCTGCATGGAAGGTATACTTTGCCTTGGGCCTTCTAGTTCCCCATACTCCCTTTGGACTGAGTAAGAAGGATAATTTACGTAATGGTTATCTAATTCTTCAGATAAGGGGAGGGGGAGGGAACTTACTGATAAATGCACTTCAAATCTGAATCATATAAACCTGACAAACAGCTAGGGTGAAGTGATATAGTAGAAGAGCACTAGACAAGGGGTCTAGAAAACTATGTTCACAGTCTAACCCTCTTTCTATGGGTTGTGAGCTTCATGAACTTAAGATTTGAGTCTTAGTATTTCAGTTCTCTCAGCCATCAAATGGGAATGAGACTACCCGACTGATTATTTAGAGAACAAGAAGAGATAAGGAATGTCAAGCAGTGCCTGCAATTTGCTAGGAAGTTAATAAATTTAAAATTAATCTTAATACAAGGAGTCACCAAATAGCGTGCTCAGATTCAGTTCCATGATAAAAAATAAACCAAATCCAAAGTCATCTATCGCCAATAACATCTTGACCAATTGCCGTCCTCAGTTTTGAATACGTGATGGCTTCAGTACATTTATAAATTTGTATTTTTCTCTTCTCTAAGCATAAAAGCATATTTCTTCATTGTAGAGATGATAAAAATACATAGGAGGAAGCAGAAAAAAAACAAACAAACCTCACTTATTTTTTTACCACCTGGAAATATATCATGTTAAAATTCTGAAATATTTCTTCCTTCTGGTATTTTGTCTTTCTATACATATATAGTAAGCTGAATCTCTAGAAAGATAAACCCAGATATATTTTTTAAATTGATATGATGTTAAATATAGATTCGATTTATGTTTTGTCTAGTAATATCCATAACGATTACTTTTAAATGCCTATGTTAACAATATATAATACGGAATTGTCACTTTCTTCTTTTCTCCATCAAAATTATGCTGTTCTTAAAAAGTTTTGTTTTTTATGGAAATGTTTATTATTTTCTACCTGTTGCTTATTTCCATTCTCCACTTAAAGAATATGCTCAGAGACTATCAACAACATTTAAGCAGGCAGCAATGGGGGGAGAAAACATTTATCTATAATGCTAGCCTAAGTGTAACAATGAATTCTTTCATCTTGATTCTAAGCTCTAAGTCTGCTCTGAGGTCTTTGAAGTACCCACTTGGGCTATAGCCACTCAGAAACTCAACAAAATAAATGGTTTGAAGCAAACAAAAATATAAACCCTAAATCTTTCCCAGCTTTGCATAATCATCATATTCACTTACTTTTGACTATATTTGCCTTTAGAGAGGTTAGGTTAACCAAACTGTCTCCCTGATTTTCATTTTTATGTTTGATCCTCTGACAGTGACTTCCAAGCACAGGGCCGTTTTCCAAAATATTTAAATATTTGGCAAAGATTTAACAATTCTCAGTTTTATTACTGAGAATCACTTTTAAATAATTTAATGATCATTGTAATGATAACATGGATCTCTTTACTATTTTTCAAAATTATTTTAAAATAATATTTGTTTACACATTGGAATAACCAAATAATTGAATTAAGTTTCTTGATTTTCTTTTTAAGTAATCTTTACTGTGTCTAAACTCTCAGCCTCATGGTAAAAATACCCAGATTATACAATCTCTGATCCCATTTTGGGGAAGCCATTGAAGATTCCTCCAAAGTGTCATTTGTCACATGGAGACAGGATTACTCCAGAACCCTTAATTTTTTTATTGAAAATAAATACTGAGTACACGCTATGTCTTAGACATTGAGAGTGTAGCAGTGAAGTCTAGACAAAGTCCCAGTTCACAAGGTGCTTATGCTTCAAAGGGAAGAACAGAATAATGTATAAATTAATAATTTGCTAGATGATTTTATTAACTCTTAGATATTTATTATTTTGTAAGAGGTACATTCTCTTTTTTTCATCTTGTTAACATATAAATGAACATCTTAATCTCTAAATAGCATAGCATTTAGTAGGGTTTTTGTTGTTGTTGGTAATGGTTTTTGTTTTGTTTTCTGTTTTGATTTTTGATGATTTAGTATACTCAGTCTGAACATTGCTAAATAGGGATTAAAGTGAGATTTTTGGAGTTGTTCACAGAATTGGCTATATTTAAATCAATATTGTGTGTGTGTGTGTATATATATAATTTGCATATTGTCATACTAATGTCAATTTCAATGTGACATTTGGTACATTTTGAAATATATTTTATACACTCATCTGAGCAACATATTATAATAAAATGTGAATGCTAAATATCATGGATTAGCATTTTCTGACCATTGGAACCAAATTAATTTAATAATAGCAATATATTTATATTCCTGTCATTGAAGTCATTATTTCCATTTTTGACATTCAGAAGTTTATATTTTGATTTTTTTTATCCCTGCGGGACATTTCTTTTTATATCTGAAATATGTCTTCAAATGTATTTATCCCCTTTTCAGGAATTTGCTGCACTGACAAAAGAACTCAATGCTTGTAGGGAACAACTTCTAGAAAAGGAAGAAGAAATTTCTGAACTGAAAGCTGAAAGAAACAACACAAGAGTAAGTATAAAACTGCCTCTGCTTGGAATTAATTCCATATACAATGCAGTGCCTTATCTCTTGTATACTCATACAAATAAAATATTTTAAAGCTTGAGGAAGACTTTAAGCAGATACTAACTCATAGTGTGTTATTTAAAGTAAAGGAGAATATTCTGTAAAACTCAAAACAGGAAGGCCGGAAACCTAAATTACAGTCTCAGCTACTAAATCACTATGTTGCCTTAGAAAATGTTTTTATTCCTCTTTCCTTTGCTTTATTTGAGTTTACAAAGAAGGGCTGGATTTCAATAGTGAGTTTCAAACTTCCAAACTGTTGTATTGGAGTAAGGGACCAATACCTCAGAGGCTGGAAGTGGGCAGAAGAGGTGTGGCTTAAGAGGGTGTAAGTTTCAATTGTGGGGTGATGTGAGGGAGTGGCTGGGCATTGGTCCTCACTTCACTCCAGCAAAGTATTTATTAAAAAAGAAAAAAAAAAAGAGAATGTATAAAACCACTGGAGCAGAACTCTCCTAATTAAGAGAGGCATACCTTTTCTATTTCAGAAGATGATTGAGATTTCCAGTTCTGATGTTCTGATTTCATGATACTGATGGGCTTTACTGTATTCTGTTCTTAGAAACTCATATATTCTTTCAGTCTTATGCCCTGTGACATTAAAGCCCAGAATTTGATCAAAGATGCTGTATTTTCTTATTCAGAAGGAAAAGTCACTAAATTTCATAAGATATATAAATCACCAGATTACCTATAAATTTCTCTACTAAAAACACTTCTGTGTGGATATATAACTCAATTTCAACATGAAGTAGGTGAAAAATATTTTCAGGGTTACAACTCTATCAGATTATTACTATAAAATGAGAAAGTGAGATATAGTTAATAGTGTATTCATTTTATGCTTGGACTTAGAAAGTAACATAAAAATAATACCTCCACAAACAGTGAGCTTGTGCCTTTAATGAGAAGTATGCATTGTATGAATAATGGCTATATGATCAAACTCGATTTATCTCCTTATTCTTAGGGGTCTTATTTTACGGTAAAGAGAATTCACACAGCATACACACAAGGAATTGGTTTTCTTTTTTTTATTATTATTTTTTAATGTTTATTTATTTTTGAGACAGAGAGCACAAGCAGAGGAGGAGCAGAGAAAGAGGGAGATACAGAATCTGAAGTAGGCTCCAGGCTCTGAGCTGTCAGCACAGAGCCTGATGCAGGCTCCAACTCAAAAGCCGTGAGATCATGACCTGAATGGAACTCAGACAACTTAACCGACTGAGCCACCGAGGCCCCCCAAGGAATTGATTTTCATTGAGACTTTGATGAGCCAGTTACATGGGCTGCCTCAAAGAGAACACAACAAAGACAGTTTAGATCATGTTATCGGGTGTCAGATGAATTTTTTCTATTTTTTTCACCCTTGATTTTTAAGTTATAATTTTTTTATGCAAATTTAAAATTTATTTCTGCCATGAGATTTATTCTGCCCTATTTCACTATTTTCCATTTTAATGCTTTAGGCTACATTCCCTGCTGTAGCACAGTACAGCCAAATGTAAAAGTAGGATCCGGAAACTGAGCATGGAGGGAAATGCAAACTTCTTGGTAGACTTTCAACTAATTCTCATATTTAAAATACACCAGAAATTCTTCTTTTAGCTATGTATTTCTTCTTTATACAGTTTTTTTTTTCCCTACAGCCCTTTACTCCTTCTTAATGCCTATGAGGGACACATTATAATTACCCCCACTTTACAGAGGAGGCAACTGCTCAGAAAAAGGCATATAACTTGCCAGAACTTACACAGTGAATAGATAGAAGAGAAGGCATTTGAAAGCTAAGGCAGTCTAACTTCAGAGCTTGTGCCTTTAGCCATGAGACCATTGGCATAATTACTCAAGTTAGGTCTATGGAAAAAAAAACCAAAAAACTAAGATTTACAACAGCTTAGAGAAGACATTGCCTAAGAATAAACCATTGCAATATGGAGTGAGTACCTCATTCCTTCCTGATTGTGACTAATTTCAGAGAACTAGGAAGCAGCATCCATACAATATTCATCATATTACACTCCACGAGGTCCAGGAGTACCTGCAGCTGTTACACCTGCAAAGGATCCTTGGAGGATACAGGAAGTAAGGCAAGCTGTACTTGAAATACCTCTTCAGGGGTCAAAGTGAGAAAGATAGAAATATTAAATTCCAGTAGGGTAACAGAAGCCATTGATTTTAAACATGACTTTAAACATGAATGATATTTACTTTGAAACCATGAATAGAGCAGAAAAACACTTTTTCCACATTCCTTAAAGCAGTCGTGTGGAGGACTTTTGTTGTTGATTAAACCAAGGAAAAAAGATTTATGGAACCTTCTTTGTGCAAAGCATCAATTACATATCAACTTCCTAAGTTACATAATCACCTATCACCCTCCCCCAAAAAATATCCAGGGCTAAAAATCAAACATATCTTCTTCCTTCCCCCATAATGCCCTCTCAATGTTATAAAATGTAGTACTTTTTATAAATTTATGTAATAATTTCTCCTTCTACATGTCTACATGTTCTGTTTTTTGTTGTTGTTGGGGTTTTTTGTTTTGTTTTGTTTTTCCCTGCTGTAAACACCACTATTTAGTCATAGAGAAAGAGCTACAGAATTTGCTCTTGATATTGTGAGGAGGTTTAAAGTAGAAGTGAGTGTCTCCATTTCCAGCATTCTGATACCATTCTCTTTCCATGTTGGCGAGTTAACTTATCCTCATGAATTGAGATAAATAACAACAACAAAAAAAGTCCACAAAGAGAACTCATAAGAGGATAGAGTATTTGTGTTAATTTTGAGTATCATCAAAACAATAAATGAGACAGGGCTCTACTACATAATATTTGAATGAATTATATCTTCTCCAACTAGAATATATGTGTCAGAGGGAGTTCAATAAATGATTTATTGGATATAGCAATTAATAATAATGATCATATTATACTAGCTGACATTAATTACATGTGAACTGTTTTCTAAATGTTTTGTATGTTTAACTCACTTTATCGTTACAGAAATCTCATTATTCCCATTTAATTGATGGGAAAACTAATATATAAATAATTTGCCCCAGGCCACCCAGCTTATAAGTGACACATTTAGGGTATCTACTTCTCAGCTTAACCACAGGATATATATTTAAGAGACCATATTCCTAATGTCACTTGCAAATCATACATGATACAAGGGTTGTGTTTAGGAAAAAAGGAGAGTTTGTCCATTTTTCTATAGTTCAGTTCTAATGTTCAGTAATTTATTCTGTATCAGTTGTGTGCAAATTGATAAATACGAGGTATTTATTCTGATGTCAGAGCTGAAAGTTGTGGCCATTTATCATTTTGTCACTATAGTAACACCTGGTCCCCAGCTCAAAAATATGAATGAATGAAAGAAATCAAAGTAATCAGTAAATTCAGTTGCCTCAAGTAATTAAATTCAGGACATCCAAATAAAGTCATCCTAATATTATTAATTACCATGCAAAAGTAGAAATTTCAAAAATTGTAGAGAATATTTATAAAAACATTCAAAAAACTTTAATGTTTAATATTATCACACTGTAAGTGTAGAAAAATGATTAGGCAAAATTTGTTATTTTTTATTTTTTTTTAATTTTATTTATTTATTTATTTATTTATTTATTTATTTTTATTTTAGAAAGAGCAAGAAAGCAGGGGAGAGGGACCGAGGGGGAGAGGGAGAGAGACTCTTAAGCAGGCTCTCTACTCAGATCGGAGTAGGATGTGGGGCTCAATCGCACGACCCTGGGACCATGACCGGAGCTGAAATCAAAAGTCCAATGGACACTCATCTGACTGAGCCACCCAGGCACCCCCAAAATTTGTTGTTTCTAAAACTTTTCTGACCATACTTAGGCAAATTATATTTATAGAAAATAATTTATTCCTGCCATTATTTCAACATAACTCAGATCAACTACTAAACCTTATCATGTTTTAGTAGAATTAATTAGTAAAAAGCTAAAAGAAAACCAGAAATAATAAACCAGAAATAATAAATAATAAATAATAAACAGTTATTGTTTATTAATATCAGAGTGGAAAATTTTTATTGTTTTGGAACCATTTTAACTGTTTTTGTGGCTGAAGATTTCAAAGAATGTTTATGTTATTGGCAGTGTTTTAGAAAGTAGCTATTGCATGACTTTGTAAAAGAAATTATGAGGCATTCTTAATGTCAATTATAAATAGTAAAGCTATAATTTTATCTTATAGGTCACCAACTAAAAGACTTAATTATCCTCAATTCAAATTAAAGACTAATTTGAAACATTCCTTAAAATGCCCTTACTTTTGTTTTGAGCCAAGAAATTATACAAATAAACGCTTAATTACAATGAGACCCCTTCCATTACTAGAGAAGCTTCCCATTTTTGACAAACTTCTGTCTACACTAGTTAATAAAATCCCTTCATATATACTTCCTCAATGAGTAGAAAGTACAGGCCAATTGAAAGGAAGACCCTAGCAGTTGAAGGCAGGTGAAGACACATGTGCGTGCATATGTGCTTGTATCTGAAAGTGCTCTGATAGGATATGATAAGCAGAAGAGGACATATAACTAACATATAACATAACTAAGGACATAACTAATAGCACAACTTCTGCAATATGAGACCTAAGCATTTACATAGAACTGTAGGGGATGGTAAACAGTATTTGAGGGTAGAGGATGTTAAGTACACTGAGCACAAAAGCAACTAGTTTGAAGTTTCTCATTCTCAGATGTTAGTGATGTATTATGTGGCCGTATTACAGCAGCCAAATTTAGTATACAGTCCAGAATGTATTTCTACTTGAATGTCATTTGTGATTGAAAATAATTTTACACTCAGGGCACCTGGGTGGCTCAGTTGGTTAATCATCCGACTTCAGCTCAGGTCATGATCTCACGTTCATGAGTTCGAGCCCTGTGCCAGGCTCTGTGCTGACAGCTTGGAGCCTGGAGCCTGCTTCAGAGTCTGTGTCTCCCTCTCTCTCTGACCCTCCCCTGCTCATGTTCTGTGGCTCTCTCTCAAAAATAAATAAACATTAAAAAAATTTTTAAAAAAGAAAAGAATTTATTTCACATAGGTTAGGTGGAATTTAAATGTAATAATAAGTTGTATAATTTTAGAAATTTAGTTCAAAAATTTCCAATGATGCAATCAATATGTACATATGCATATATTATATGTTTGTGTATATGTGTATATATATATATAAACCATGGTCATTAAAAAAATTTTTTTAACATTTATTCATCTTTGAGAGACAGAGAGAGACAGAGCGCAAGTGGGGGTAGGTCAGAGACAGAGGGTGACACAGAATCTGAAGCAGGCTCCAGGCTCTGAGCTGTTAGCACAGAGCCCAACATGGGCTTGAACCTACAAACTGTGAGATCATGACCTGAGCTGAAGTCAGATGCTTAACTGAGAGCTACCCAGGCGCCCCTAATCTGTGGTCATTTGAAATGAATTACACTGTAGAACTAGTGGCCATTTATGTAGTCCCTGCAGTCTTTTGAGTACACCAGGGAGAGTGCCTTCGGCAAGATTTATTAAATATTAGAAAAAGAGTCGTTCTTAGCAGAATGCCTGGGTGGCTCAGTTGGCTGAGAGTCCAAATCTTGATTCAGGCTCAGGTCATGATCCCAGGGTCATGGGGATTGAGCCCCCTGTTTTGGGCTCCATGCTAAGTGTGGCTTCTCTCTCCCTTGGCCCCTCTCCCCTGTTCATGTGCGCTCTAAATAAATAAATAAATAAATAAATAAATAAATAAATAAAAGTGTAGCTCCTAGCAAAGGTGTATAATTAGTAGATTATTAGTGGTATCTTATTGAATTCCTCTTTATTTTTCATTTATTTAAATTTGCAAGCTTCAAAGCTATAGGTATATGCTAGATTTGAACATTTTGGGCCACATTCTCTAGGCTAGATAAGTTACATTTATCTTACTTCAATTCAACAAGTGAGTATTAAGCACATATTCTATAGAATATTTTCCTAAGTATTGAGGAGTATTCAGGAGCCCTTAGTATTCAGTAAGTATTGAGGAGTATTCAGTATTCTTAAGCCCTTAAGACGTCTGTTTTAAAGAACACATTATTTTGTGTTATTATTAGATAGATGAAAGTTCCTAATTGCATAAAGCAGTACAGCTTAACTGTATTAATCAAGAAGACATTAATTAAGGAATATGAGAAATCTCTAAACATAGCTTCTGTGCACAATGTCTAGGACCATATTTCTTAGCCTTGTGGGTTTTCCTTACATTCCCAGACCCAGAAACGTGCAGCCTCTGCTACCACCTGTGCCAACAAAATGGACCCCCATGCTAGCAAGTTTCTTCATCTGGCTCCCTTCAGAATCTGCCCTATGTGGGTGACTCTGGTTGGCTGACTCTTAAGTCACATGTCTGCCACCTAGTGGTTAAACATGCCTGAGAAATGTTTTGAATCCAGTATTGGGAGGATGACATTCAGAATGCAGAGAACTATCAAAGATGGAGGATATGTTCAAAAAATTGGGGGCAACCACAAATACGTCTCCACTACAACTTTTGTTGTACTCTTCCATATTAAAATTCTAAGCAGCAGCGATACTGACATGTATCTATCCAGCAATACAACTATACTTGAACATAAACAAAATCACCTTTTCTCAAAAAAGAAAGTCCATGAATGTAGCTACATAACCAGGGTTTGTCCATATGTATACTCTTGCTCTTATTAAATGTCAATCATATCTTAATATTCTATAACCTATTGACTACTTTAAGTGTTAATCAGAATCAAGTATCCAATATAAAATAAAGAGGGAGAATAATATACATTATGTATATATAATATAACAAAAAAAAAATCCCCCTTTCTCCAGCTGGTCAAAAAGTCCTAATGGCAGTTATAAATTCCAATTCTAAACCTCAATTCTTGGACTTCTGTAGATGAACTGATATATATTCATCACCAGCTCTAAGTACATAATTTCAGGATGATAGCCTCCCGGCCTAGCACTGTGTTATCTCCAAGATTGAATTAAGACAGACTCTTCTTTGGATCCTTTAACCGTTCTATAGAATCACCTGCTTCTGAATGATGTGATAGTGTAGTGAACCAGGGCTGGAGGCATCAGTCAGTTGCATTACCCCCTTCACTTTAAAATGTGGTTTTTTTTGGTCAGAAGTAATATTGTGTATGATAACAAGACTGTAAGCAAAAATCTTGATGAAATGGTATTGCCAGTAGAAGCATAGCCATTAGAGAAGGCAAATCCATATCCAGAAAAAAAATTACATTAAGAAAAGATAGACACCCCCTCCTTGATGGAAGGGATTTGATGTGATCTGCTTGCATCAAGGTGACTAGCCTGGTCTCTAGGTGGACTGTTATCATATCAGGGGTTCAAGATTGATGGCTGCAGCTGGTCACTTGGCCATTCAGCTGTGGTGGTAACCCTATCAACCTTAATGATGAGAAGCCCATTTTGCCAGGTCAGTGAATAACTTCCATCCCTGAAACCATGGTCACTTTTCTATACCCATTGAACAAATATTGTGGTGGCCAGAGAAATAGGCTGATATCCACAAGGTGATTAATTTTTGTCTAGCAGATTGTTGAACTAACTAGTCCTAGTTCAGAGGTAACATCCAAGAAATTTGGTATTTTCTTTTCCTCAGTACCGTTACCATGCTAAATAGTTGAGGGTTCTTTTAGAGAAGATCTTTTGATTAGCTATTGGTTCATAACAGACCACACCAAAATTTAACCTCAGAAACAACATTATACTGTACTCACCAATTCAATGGGTCAGGGATTCAGAAAGGGCACAGTAATGATGGCCCTTCTCCGCTCTGTAATGTTTGGGCTCGCAACCCGATGACTTGATGGCTAGTGACAATGATATGCTGGTAAATGATTTATTTTACCAGAAAAAATTTAAAAAGCACTAACCTATAGTATTTGGAATTCCCATGGTTTTAATACTCCCATGGTGCCTGACTTCAAGCTACCAACATGATATCACTGAAAGCTGAGAAGTGAAATGATGCACAATAGAGAACCAACCTGTGGTATTTCTACCTTCAGAGGCAATAGACGTAAACACCCCAAAGAGTCTAGATAATGGTAAAATACTTAGGAATTTTATTAAAAACTTGGAATTTAGTAAAATAATTAGGAGTTAATACATTTTGAGTGTTTATTATCTTTTCAAATATTGTTTATTTAATTATAAGCTTACATAATTTAAGCTTCAACAATAACTATGTTTAACCACCGGCTCACAGAATTCCTGAAAATTAACAATCCCCTCTAACAAGCTGGTATGGGCCAGTGTCAGCACACCATTTGAGGTGGATAACTCGAGTATCCGGACTCTGCAAAGTCTGCTTGGGAGCAACCTATTTCTCATAGGTTCTAGGGCTCTGTGTGAACTTAACGCTGCTTATTTCTCCAACGTCATCTGATGTTAGCCTTTCCCTGACAAACTTTGCTTTAACCACACCAGTCTATTTTCAGTTCCTCGATATGCCCAGCTGTGCCCTCTTCCAGGAGTTTTCTTCCTCTGGCTCTTCATTTGGCCAGCTCTTCTCATCTTTTAAGTCTCAGTTTCAATATCATCCTCTCAATGAAACATCTGTTTACTGCTCTATGCAAAGTAGGTCTCTCCTCTTTTCAGCTCCCATAACTCTCTGTTTTAGGGTTAAGTTTGTACAAACTCCCATAACCTTCGTGAAACAGCTCGGATTTAACCAGTGCACACACGTATCTGTAGACTTCAAGAGAGTAGAATACCATGAATATAATCAAAGATTGAGAAATAAAAGGAAAGCTCTTTGAAAACATTGTGTCATTTCACACGGAAGAACTATTAATATTATTTTGACCCTTAAATATAATCCCTACCTACTGATCTATACATTTAGGGTCTCAGTTATTTGTGTTCTTCTGTGCCAATGCATGGCAAAGTTTTCTGACACTTCGAACCATAATTACTGATGGTGAATGTAGAGAAATTAATTTATTAAGAACTAAGAGGGGCACTTGGGTGGCTCAGTTGGTTAAGCATTCGACTTCAGCTCAGGTCATGATCTTGCAATTTGTGAGTTCAAGCCCCGCGTCAGGTTCTGTGCTGACAGCTCAGAGCCTGGAACCTGCTTCCGATTCTGTGTCTCCCTCTCTCTCTGCCCCTCCCCTATTCACGCTCTGTCTCTTAATAATAAATGTTAAAAAAAAAATTAAAAAAAAAAAAAAGAACTAAGAAATGTGACACTAATATGTGACACCGAATTGAACAATGACATTGTGAAAACCAAGCATTTTTACTACTTTAGGATATGTAAGCTTTAGGAAAACTCCTGAAAAAAATATGTTTTCTTTATTTCTTTCCATCCCAGTATCTTATATCTGCTTTTTCCTTTTTTGTTTGAGTAACTTCTGCTTTATTTTACATAGGCATTTGTTAGCCTATACTTTTCACTACCCTTCTGAAAATCTCTCCCACAAAACTTCCTGGTCATATATTATTCTTCCCTGACCAAAATATTAATAACTGAGAAGTTAACCCAGCAGTTTTTTTTTTCAGGTATCTTTGTTTTTAGCAGCAGAACTGCCTTATTAAACTAAACAAAGGTGAAGCCCCAATTCACAAAACATTTTTATTTTTTTAAGTTTATTTATTTATCCTGAGAGAGACTGAGATAGCATGACTGGGAGAGGGGCAGAGAGAGAGGGAGACAGAGAATCCCAAGCAGGCTCTGCACCGTCAGCACAGAGCCCAGTGAGGCTTTCGAACTCACAAAACTGTGAGATCATGTCCTGAGCCAAAACCAAGAGTCGAATGCTTAACTGACTGAGCCACCCAGTCGCCCCACACAAAACATTTGAAAGTAAAATTTCTTTGGGAAATGTTAGGGTGTAGGTCTGGAACAGACTGAGACACTGTTTTCTGGACTTTCATGGCCCCAGAGGCTACTCTGGGTGAGTGTAGGTTCTCAAGTAGACCATTATTTAAAAACCTCTTTTCCCCAAATGACTATTGCAAAACCTCAGTTCCTATATTCCACTTGGTTGCATCTACTTTATTATGTAACCTAAGAATTAATTGTAAATAAAATTATTAGTGATTTTCACTGTGATTTTTATAGCAACATGTGATTATAACTATTACTATAATCACTATACAAATGTGATTATCACTATAATCACATTCAGACCAACATAATTATGCTCATTTCTTTCAATTCAACAATTTTAAATGACCAAATGTGTATTAAGTTAGTTGTGACTTTTAATACTCTTCTAACAAAATCATCATGCATTGTGCAATGTTCTTCAATAATTACTCTATTTGATCACATCTATTTTGTGTTCTATTTCTACTGAGCTCATGCTGAAATTATTAAATTTTCTAAAAGGATGAATAAGAATTTACATTACATTTTTTAAATGAGTAATTCCATTATATGATAGAGATGCAGTTTTATGGACCTTCAATGCCTTTTATGGACCCTGGCTTAGATTCAGGTGTGTGCTTCTTTGCTGCTACCTGTGGTAAACTCTGAGGTTATCATGAGATGCTAGGTAAACCTGCAATCTTTTCAGATAGAAGTCATTCATAAGTATTAGTAACTTGTGTTCATAAGATAATTGCATTTAGGGTAATTACATTTTCTGTTGCGCCCAATAGCTGTTACTGGAGCACTTGGAATGCCTGGTGTCACGACATGAAAGGTCGCTAAGAATGACGGTGGTAAAACGGCAAGCCCAGTCCCCCTCGGGAGTGTCCAGTGAAGTCGAGGTTCTCAAGGCACTGAAATCTTTGTTTGAGCACCACAAGGCCTTGGATGAAAAGGTAGAGTATTTAGAAAGGTTGATTACAGTTTTATGTGTCGATTATACCTCAGTGAAGCTGAAATTTAAAAAAATAAAATAAACTTCAGCTACCAATTTTAAAGAGTATTGACAGGAGATTTCAAGCTTCACTGTGCTTTCGTCATGAGCATCAGGTTCCTTGTCTTCATCCATGACTCAGCTGACTCCTGACGTAAATGAGTACAGAGAAACACGTTTGAATTATAGGAAAATCATTTTTATAACTGCGGCTGGATTATTGTGTGTATATTGGTGATGCTCATAACCCTGTTTTTTTTAATGCCACCGAATCTATGGCTTATCAAGTTACACTTTTATTGTGGTGCATTATGGTCCTAGTCCAGATGGCCATTTGAAATTTAATATTGTCATTCAGTCTCCCTCTCTCTCCTTCTCTTTCTCTCCTCCCAGCCCCTCTCTGAAATGCATGTCTATAGATCCCAACACAGAAGACCACTAACTGGAAATTCAACATATCTTGAAGTGTAAATTGGATGTATACTCTAACCTTTGGAGGTTTATATTAGAAGCATACATTTTATTCGATCTCTGATAACTTCTGAGTATATATTCTGAGTATATATTTTGAGGAATCTCTGAATATAACAGCATAAGGTATCAGTGGAGAAAACTTGCTTTAGGTCTTTTTAAAAAAGTGGCAGTAAGCTTCTTTTAGCTGTTACTCAAAAAACTTCAACTGACATAAATAAGCCAATATGATGATAATATCCTTTGGAGATTAATAAGGCTTATGACATGATTTTAATTTTGTGAAATGTTACAGAATTAACTTTTTAAAATTAATAAAGCTTTAGGATTTTGTAGAGTGGGAATTGGGGCACTTCAATTAGAAAGTACCTGATAAGTTCTGAGTATTAAAATCCAAATGAGAGATTATTACCCGGTTATATCTAGGTTTTAAGCATGCAGACACTTGTGCTCTAGTTAAAATTTATGTACATATATACTTTTATCACTGGTCTTTCAGATGGTCTTAGACCAGGGTATTATGTGAAGTATGTGCATAAGGATAACTATAATTCTACCTTCTAGATTGTTAAGAAGAAATTGTAGCTTATTTTTCGTTTTAGCCATGAGAGGAAAGTAGTTTATGAATAATTTTGAGTAAGATAGAAATTGATATTATATAAAGATCCTTGATAAATATAATATCACTACTATCAAGTATCAAATACTTAATATGTTTGATGTTTAAGTACATATTCCCTTTATTATTATTTTATATATATATTATATATTATATATTATCCCTTTATTTATATATATCCCTTTATATATAATACTATATATATATATATCCCTTTATATATAATACTATATATTATCCCTTTATTTATTAAGTACATATTCCCTTTATTATTAAAAAAATACATTGTTAAGAATTTGCAAGACTTCATATTATTCTATTCTATTATATATATATTCTATTATAAGTCAGACAGATATTTGACAAACAGAAATAGATAAGACATTGTCCTTACGACTGAGGAGTTCAAAGTTATTGCTAGAGATTCACGTGTCAATAACGGGTAATGTTAAGAAACAGTATGTATAATGCAATAGGGAGCCACAGGAAAAGTTGTGACTAATTCCACTTGAGAAAGTGATTTTAAAAAGTTCAAGAATGTCTTCACAGAGGGTATGACATTTGGACTTGAATATTAGAGAATGTGTAGGAGTTTTTTAAGCAGAGTAATGAAGATACTCTGAGCAACAGGATCAATATGTAAAATAACCCAGATGTATAAGAAGAGCACGGCCTATCCAGAGAAAATGTAATAGTTTTGAATGCCTTGAATGAAGGTGCTTGAGAATGTGTGATCGTAGAAGTTCCCTGTATGCACTCCCACATCACTTGAGCGGTATCTTATGAAAGAATGCATGCAAGGCAGTAAACAGTATTCAGGACAAATAACCTGATGGCTGTGAGTACATTTAAGAAGAAAATAGTTGTTGCACAACTTAGACCAGACAAATAATCTACTATGTAGACATTCAGTGAGTTTAGCATAACTAAATGAAGCATTTTATACTATGGCGCTAGGAGCTGTAATAGTATGTACTAACTCATCAGAAGTTCCAGGGACATTGGTTAGTTCATAGGCAACTGAACTGATTATCAGCTAAGTATTGTTGAACAGTCTAAAGGAAAAGTGTTATGAGCTTGGATTCTGGAGGTGGACAGATATGGACAAGTGACTTCTCTAAACATCTGTTTTCCTCTTTTGAATGGAGAGCTAATAGTACTTAGCTCATAGAATTGCCATGAGGATTAAATGTGATCTGATGTGCAAAAAACTCTTATATGGTACTTAGCATATGGCAAGTGCTCATTGAATGTTAATGAGTATTACTGTTAATGTGAATAAATTTCAGCACTTGATAAAACTTTCAAACTAAGTAAAGATGTTGGTGTTACTGTTGATCCACATGCTTGTTTTAAGTAGCATTTTATTTAGTTATTGAAGGATTAATCTGTGCTTTCATGGACAGTTCCCCTAGGAATAACTCACAGCTACTCAAGAGGCTAGGAAGGGTGGGGAAACAAATTACAACATTCTATAAGTACTATGGATACCATGTTATAATACAGAGAGATGATCAGAAGAAGATGCAATTAACCATTTCTTGAGGACAAGACACTACCGACTTTACAGGGTAAAGTTACACACGAAGAGCTAAACAAAGTAGAGAAAATTAAGCATAGCTATGGATGATTACAATTACTGGCAGTTGTCATTATTAATGTCCTTATTTATACATACACTGAGTTGTAAGTTTGAATTTTCCTTATTAGCGAAGACTGACCGTAACTTTGAATATCACTCTCCAGTGTGTTAACCAATTTTGGAGGCTGGAGGAAATGATAAATATACATGTTTAAGTATAAGTAAAAATTCACAGTAAATATATATATGCACTCCATACATATTTCTGTGATCTAATATCATATTGCCCAAACTGGATTTGAACTTCTGGTCTAAGGAGAAAACATTTACAGTGTTTTCTGTTATAGGACTGATAATTCCAAAATGAAACCCTGCCATACCTTACTTTTAATTTGGAATCTATGCTTCTTCCACCAAAGTTTCTTTTCATCCTGAAACACATTTGTTATTTTTAGAGAATTATTTTATTTTAAATTCTCAGGGATAGGATGTATGTAGCTTTGAAACATCCTTTGGGGAAAAAATTCTTTAGTTATTTTTTATACCCTTCTGAAGAAAATTGATATAGTAGATGAAACTATAAATAAAAAATTCTAGGTGTACATAAATATTTTAGAGGTTATACTATAGTTCTATAAATTAAAAAATTAACATGTATTAACTAAGAGACTGCAAACAATGGATTCGTTGAATGTGGTTAAATAGCAAAAGAAATCAGAAAAGGTTACGTATAGAGCTAAGGATATCACCTGTGTACTTACATTTAGGAAAAAAAAAGTTAAAATTATAATTTTTCATGGCATATCAATCATGTCTAGATAGTTCCACAGCACACCAAATCTAACAAGGAAAGTAAAGGTAATTATGTCATTCTGCTGGTGCTGTGCTTAGCAGAGCAGAGCAAAAAGCTAAAAGCTGGTCAGAGACAATATTTTTTTCACTACTAATGCAATTTAAGCTATATAGACAAGGTAAAATGTTGGGATTCTTCATGCCTTAGAAAAGTTACTTTTTTGCATCCCACCTTTTTTCTTTGTTTGTTTGTCTTATTCAGTTTAGCAGAAATTAGTGCAATATGAATTAAATATAGAGAATAATTTATCCTAATAAAAACATGAATCATACATTTATCTCATAATGTATTGATATTTACCGCCCCAATTTTTGGATTTACAACTAATTCAAAATATATTCAGAAATTGTTTTTATTTTCTTGTAGAGACACCTTTAGATTCTTTACTTTGTGGGTAATATAATCTCAAGCTGTAGATACCATTCTAAATTTATTTGAGGGGTTATTCTATATTCAAGTTGTTTGATAAGCTTAATGATTTTTACCCTTTGAAGACTCACTATAATGAGAATAAAAATGTTTAACTTTTTGGTAAATAGGAATCATATTAGAACAATTTTTGTGATCATCAGTTTAGCAAAGAAAGTCAGGAAGATACTTTAACCTACAGGATAGCCTGGTTTCAGCCATTCTGTAAATGATTTGAAGAACTCTTTTAGAAACATTCCAGTGTATCAGTATATCTTAAAATAAGACACCTAACCTCTTCACAGCAGTGTTAATGTGATAGTATCAATGTTGCTTATAGTGAGATCGTTAACTTACATTTTGACAATTTCATATTGCTCTTCTCATCAACTACGATTCTTAGAACTTTCTCACTCAGAACACCTGAATATTATAGCTGGTATTTTAGGAAGTGGGTGTAAAACTTTATAATCAACCCTGTTAAATATCAAGCACATCTACTAAGATTTTTGTTGATATCTGAATTCCACGCATCAGCAATCCTCCTTATTTTCAGCCTTCAGATATTTGCTTCTTTTACATCTATCCAGGCTGCTCATAAAAAAAGTATTCCCCAAGTCAAATCATCAAAGACTTCCTTTCAAGTAGTTATTGTTCAGTTATTAATCAGAATTATTAGTTTTATGCATTTTAATGAACAATTGGATATTTGTCAAACAGCATGGGTATGTGTCAGGCTATCTAGCACACCTAAATATCATGAAAGATCCTATGTAATTAATTATCTTTGATATCAAATATCAATTCATGTACATATTACTAATTTTCAGAGGATTTGAGCATAACTAAATATAATTCATATTAAGCTCTTCTCAGATAGTTATTCTTTCTAACTCAAGATACATTTCAGGAGTGAAGTGCACCCAGCCACCTGAATATGTATCAGTTATCATTATACAGCACAAAAATATAATTGATATTTTTTAAAATTTCTTGTTAGATTCTAGATTAATAGGATATTAGTGGGGGGTTTTTGTCTGCTTACTAATTGAAAAGTAATGTTAAATTCAACTTTAATTATTATGTGAATTTCTAAAATATATTTAACCTATATTCTCACTTAAATCTTATCTTTTTAAAATAGGAAAATGTGATACACTAAAATATACTGTCAATGCATTAATAAAATTAGAGCTAATAAAAATATATATTAAAATACATATTAACTGCACAAATACTATAACATTCCCATGGAGCAAATTCTATGTTAGCTCATATTCAAAAATTCACCATGAATTGCATCTTAAGTTGAAGAACTGTGTGTTTTATTGATTGTTTTCTAAGGAAAATTAAGTCACTGTAGACATTAATTTTAATTCCAATTAAATTTGAATTAAATTAAATTAAATTCAGTTAAAATCCTTTCTCTGAATTCCTTAAATTTTTACATGATAATATATATTTTACATATATGTCATGTAGAGCATATCTAAAGATCTGAACATATAATAACTAAAACAATTTTAGAAGTTCTAAGAAAGCAAGAATTAAAGACCACTTCTTTGAGTTTCATTTATTTATGAAACATTTGTAAATCATATTATTTCCAAATCATAAATATTTTCAAACTAAATGTGCAGAGTATTCGGTTCTATAAAATATGATGGCTTAACCTTTGGTATCTGGAAGCTAGTTAGGAATTCCAGAGTAATCAAATAGTTTTCAATCCCTCAGTAGCAATGTAGACCTCTAACTAATACAACACTATAAGCAATAGACAACATTTTTTCAGATTCTGAGAATCTTTTATGAAGTTACTCATACCAAATGAAGCTCACATATTATTTTTTAAAAAGTAGAAAGATTTTGCCTATGTCTCATACTTAATCAGTGAGTCTTTTTCAGGGGAATTCATAATATATTTTTGAACTTTGCCTCCACTTACTGTGAGTCAGAATTAAGAATAAGCAGGTCTGTCTCTTTCCCGTTAGAAATTCTGTCATTGAGACTAAAATGACTTGCTTATAAGGAAATACCGTGATAGAGAGATGCTATAAGGTGACAATGTATTCATAGAATTTATGAGCACTTAGGGCTATAACTACGTTAAAAATTCGCCAAATATGACTGTCTCGGATAATGTTAATGATGGATTCAGCACAGTTTAACATGTATGGGATGTACATTACTGCACATATTTTGGTTTTTCTTCTAGGTAAGGGAGCGACTGAGGGTTTCTTTAGAAAGAGTCTCTGCACTGGAAGAAGAACTAGCTGCTGCTAATCAGGAGGTAACATACCAAACTTTCTCCTCTTTTGAGGTGTGATATCACTAGCATTATAGCCCTTGTGTTTCACATCACTTTGATTAAAACTGTCACAAAAAAGAAATTACATTCTGTATATGCCACTGAACAAGGTGTGTTGAAACCAGTTGCCAGAGTCATGTTCCCTGATATCTGGTGGTTCAGATCAGTCACTTAAAGATGAAAAGAAAATTATCAAGCTCTAGTGACAAAGTGGCTTAGAAAGACTGCAGTCAGAATGCCAGTCCTTTCAGAGAGTAAAACACAGCTCCAAAATTGGAAAGCATGTCAAATATCTGCTAAACGTAGAAAATGGCACAAATGAAGTTAAGTCCTTGGAGATATAAACATACTTCCCTTAAGGTTCTTACTCTTCTTATCTTCTAAAGCATCATGCCCGTGTTTAGTGGCACCATTAAATCCACTTCTCTTGCTCTCATTCATGACTAAGGTATTATAACCATCTCTGAGATTTAAAAAGTTGTGTTTTTTTTTCTTTAGAAAAATTGACTTATTTTGGTTTTTAGTATACAGATTAACTTGGGTCACTAGACCAGATATATAGATAGACAGATAGATAGATAGATAGATAGATAGATAGATAGATAGATAGATAGATATAGAGATAGATAGATATAGATATAGATATAGATATAGATATAGATATAGATATAGATATAGATAATTTATATATCTGTAAAAGAATATATTAAAATATATAAACAATAATGTGTATAGGCCACTAAAATCGACCCATCTCTTTCTCTGTCTCTAAGAGAGAGAATACTTGTAAGGCTACTTTTTCCTCCAGAAATGTATTCCAGTAAGGTAAATATTGGCATTGGCTAGTTGGACATACTAAAATAATTCTACAAAATATTCTTATTTTAAATAATTATGTGGGCAGCTAATGTCATTAATTATAAGTATTATCAGGGCGTTCTTACTACAATAATATTTGCATTTACATTACACACACAAATACACGTTTTTAAGGCATGTTAAAAATTTCATCTAGTACAAATCACCTTGTTCTTTAAAATAAGCTAAACCAAAAAAAAAAAAAACAAGTTTAAAGTTTGCCTTTGTTCTGGGTTTAACAACTTAAACTTTAGAAAAAATGGACTTTTAATTGCAGAGACAATCAGTTCCATGTCAACTAAATGCTAGCTGTGTTAAAAACATAAATGATGGGGCGCCTGGGTGGCGCAGTCGGTTAAGCGTCCGACTTCAGCCAGGTCACGATCTCGCGGTCTGTGAGTTCGAGCCCCGCGTCAGGCTCTGGGCTGATGGCTCGGAGCCTGGAGCCTGTTTCCGATTCTGTGTCTCCCTCTCTCTCTGCCCCTCCCCCGTTCATGCTCTGTCTCTCTCTGTCCCAAAAATAAATAAAAAACGTTGAAAAAAAAAAAAAATTAAAAAAAAAAAAAAAAAAAAAAACATAAATGGTGGAATAATAGTTAAAAAATAAATAGACAAAGCATTCAGTTCAGCTTAATAAACTGGATGGCTTCAAATAAATAAAAATAAATAAATAAATGAAACAAAGGGAAATAAGAGATTGGTACATCTTAGTCATCACAGAAGAAAAGAACCTCTGAGATCATGGATGATGACAAGAAGAACTCAGTCTTTTTATGAGAAAGGATAGGTTTTACCTATACAGCAGGTATATGCATTCCTGGAACGTCCAGAAAGAAAATATTAAATGTTTGTTTATTTTGTGTTTTATCATTGTTAATTTTGATTTTCATGTATGTTTAAAAGTACATTTATTTTGGGTACATCCCTCAAAACATTTTATCAATAAGGGTAGAGAAACAAAAGCTTTGGCAACTACGAATATGAAAGCCTTGCTTACCATACAGTAATAAAGCGTTTGTCTGTTATAAACAAAGGTGAGGTGAGACCCCTTGGCCAAAGTATGTAGGCTGTGATAAAAATATCCCTCAAGTTCAAGTAAGGCGCTGAAAATTAGCTCCAGAAATGGCAACTGAATAGTTCAATTAGATATAAAATGGGAGAACAACACTTGAGGGAACCAAAGCAGAGGAAGACTTTTGCTGGTTGTCTTAAACATTTTAGCCTCAAATTTTTTTGTAGTCTCTTATAGGCAGCATGGTCCATTTGATTCTTATATGTAAATTAAATATATTTTAAATCATTAACATCATTCTACAATTACTGCCGTCCTTCTGAATGCTTTTTGTTTTGTTTTAAATAATTTGTATAAGAGGATAGTAATTGTGTGCTCATTATTAACTTCAATATGTTTTCTTTTTGTTGTTGATTTTTATTAACTTCCAGGTGGCTTAACCAGACTCCCTACTTAGGAAGCCACATATCCACAGATGGGCAAAGGGGTAGCAAAGTTATCTTAGTTTTCTAACAATAAATTGTTTATAAATAATTAATGATTTTAAGAGAGAGTACATGGGAAAAACCAACTTTTACTTCATAATGAAATTTATATTTCACTCTGAAAATCAAAAATAGAAAGAGAGAGAAAAATCGGAAGACACCTGCAGTGTGAGTTCTTAGAACAGCAGTTGGTACATGAAATCTCTTATAAGTAAGGCGTCATGTATTGATGATAAGAAACATTTAGAAATCTGACAAAATAAGCTTAGAAAAAATGTATACTATTGGCAGCTTTAGAAAGGGGAACTAGGTAAAGTTTGATTATTAGAGGAAGTAACTGAAAATATTTTAGAAAACAAAGGACAATTTTTTATAGAAAAAAAGAAAACTATTTAAGAACACATTCGTAAGAACCAAACAAAAATATGTAACATAGCCAAAAACAACCAGGTACTAGAACAAAATTCTGCATATGGCTAAATTAACAAAGCGTTGGGGAAAATTTCATTTGCTGCTTCAGATTTTAAATTAAAATTAAAAATACTTACAAGTGTCCCTTATAATTCAATCTGTGCATTTCTTGAGTTCATATAGCAAGCTTGACAAGTGAGGATACCACATTATCAGAATCTGATTTGTGAGTTTCTGGTAGTGATAATAACCATCCAGATAGCAAGGAATCTATCCAAACATTTTCCTGAATTGTTTCAGTTCCAAAATTCAGAAAGGAGAAATCAGAGAGCAGAGGTTAAGACTGCAAGTGATACCTTGAGATGTATATTATATATCTAGATATCTAGATATATATATATATTGTAGAGTCTGAGAAAATGATAGAATGTAGTTTATTCTGTCATCATTATATTATACATATATATCAGCAGAATAATCCTGGAAGTTTGGTACTGCTATTATTTTACAGATGAACCTAGAGAGGTTATGTCTCCTAATATGCCATTCTCTCCTACTAGAAAATGTTGTTATCTCTGAATTTGTCTTAACTCTCTGTATTCAGGCAGTGCTAATCCCTCCATTTAACTGTGGCTACTCATTTACTCCCTTCTTTTTACATATACATTAAAACCACTATAGTTCAGGTCTTCATAAATTCTCACTTGGAATATTACTATAGATTTTTATTTATTCTTGTCTCCTATCCTTTTCTGCTATATAATTCTCCCAAGGTTAAACCTGCTAAGCAAAGCTCTAATCATAGTGACTATTTTTAATAACATATTCTAATGTGTAATACATACTTATATGTAATATATAGCATATTAGTGCATTAATAACATAACGATATACTGTATTATCATATGTTAATAATATAGGGATATATCAAGAATCTCTTCAATGGTCCTAACTTACAAATCTAGCTCTGACTCCCACCCCCTTACTGCCCTGACTGAGTCATTCTAAGGTCTTGTTAAAATATAGTATTCACTATTTTTGAAATCAGCCAACATTTTTCCTGCATCTTATGCTAATGTCTCTCTTGGAATGCTTCCACAACCCCAATTCACACACTGAAATCATATTTCCCCATTTAAACTCAAGTTCAGACATTACCTTTTTAATGAAATATTTTATGATTTCTTGCTAACAGTCATCACTCTTTAGTTTAAATTGCTAAAGCTCATTGCTGCAGCATTTATTATGACTGTTCAACAACTATTGGGGTTAATTATATATCTGTCTAAGCCTAAGTGGTTAGTTCCCTGATAAAGTGGACTGCATCTTGTTCATTTGTATTTATTGTATTCACCACAGTGATATGAACCTCATGATTAATATATATTTGTCAAATTTCATTGTATAGAATTTGTTCTAACCAGTGTTGTCACATTGTTCTTTTGCTGTTTCCTTAATACTCAAGTTTAAATAACCTTCATGCTCAAAAACCACAATGTATTGATTATATGGATTATATGAACAAGATGTCTTTCCAAATACAATTATTGAGTAACCACCAAGTGCAGAAAATTCCAAGTCTCTGACAGGAAGAATAGGAAAAAAATAAAATAAGTGAATCATAATGCAAATTTTCATGCAATTTTCCCTCGAGTGATGAAGACGAACATGTAAACATAAGTAAGATATAATGTCGTGCAAAACTAAATAAATGAAAAATATAGGCCCAAAAAGCAGAGAGAAGAGGGTATTTATCTGAACCAAAGGATCAGAGAAGGCTCACCCTTGAAGGAAAACTATGATTTGGCTTTAAAACAGGGGGAAAATGTTTCAGGCTGAGCAGAGCGTATGGAAAAAACAAAACAAAACCTGAAATTGGCCATTTCAAGAGTAAAGGATGATGTTGTGTTGGTAAGGATTTGGGTGTGAAAAGATGTGGCAGTAGAAAGTGGGGTGGTGGGGAGGACTCAATTTCAAGAGGGCCCTAAATGCCGTACACGAAGTGTAAAATTCATACGTTATGAGAATAAAGAAATGAAATGAGAAAGCATTGAAGGCTTTGTTTTATTTCTGTTTTGTTTTGTTTTGGTAAAGTGAAAACCACTGAAAGTATGTTCCTTTTTTATTTTATTTTGTTTTTGTTTTTTTTTTTTGTAAAGTGTTACGTTGGAGTGGAGTAGAGCTTGAAAGCTGACATGATTGGCATGGCTGGCTGATGTAATTATCTGCTATGTGATTTTGATCATGACACCTCAATTCAACAAACATTTAATGGGCATCTTCTGTTTCCCAGGCAATGAATTAAGTACTAGATATCAATATATTAATAAAACTCAGACATTGATAAATCAGTAGTTCTCTCAAATATGGGAAATAGACGTTACAAAGAAATTATAGTGGGAAGTTATTATTTATGAGGATGGAGTTTCAGTTTGAGAATATGAAAAAAGTTCTGAAGATGGATGGTGGTATAACAATGGCATAACAATGTAATCATACCTAATGTCACTAACCTCTACACTTAAAAATGGTTAAAATGGTAAATGGTACAGCTTACTACAATAAGAAATTAATTATAATACAATATGACTAATGTGAAAATGGGAGTAAGTACAAGGTTTTATAATATTACAAAACAGAGTAACCAGTTGTATGGGCACAAAAGAGGAAAAGCAGATGGTATTATAAAAGTTTTCCTAGAGAAATTTTGCCATTTGCAATAACATGGATGAATGTTGAGACATTACACTAAGTGAAACAAGTCAGACAAAGAAATATTGTAAGACCTTACTTATATATGTAGAATCTAAGAATGTTGAACTCACAGAAATAGAGTAGCTTGGTGATTGCCCAGGCTGGAGGGGTGGGAGAAATGGGAGAGGTTTGCCAAGGATACAAACTTTCTGTTATAAGGAATAAGATTAGGAGATCTGATGCATATACCATAGTGGCTGTAGTTAATGATACTGTATTGTATACAGCAAATTTTAAGATTTGCTCGAACAGGAGATGTTACATGTTTTCACCAGCAACAACTAAAAAATGGTAATTATGTGAGATGATGGAGGTGATGTATTAACTAACCTTATTGTAGTAAACATTCCAAAATATGTACATATATCAAATTACTGTTTTGTATGCCTTAAACTTACACAATGTATTTATCAATCATATCTCACTAAAGGTGGAAAAATATTTCAGAATCTTCCTAGAGAAAAAAAAATTACCTAGAATTTGAAGGATGACTTTAAAGAGCTTACCAGATGGACTTGGAGGAAAAGAAGGGAAGCAGGCAGGAGGAGGGATGGGGACTAGGCTGCAGAAAATAGCAGATCTGGGTAGAGACGCCTGGAGCCTGGGCAACAGTGAGCCAATGAAGAGTCATTAAGGAGGGAAGGAATGTGATCACATTTTCAATTTTGCAGACCAGTGGGACCTCCAAAGGTTAAAGGTAAAAAAATGTATATGATAGCCAAAGTACCATGTTTATAGTTCAGATTTTGAAAACTCACTATGATTTTTTGAAAGAAACAAGGGACTAGTGTCAGAAAATACTGAACTGTGTAGAATGGAGGTATTACCAAGTCTGGCATTTTTTATGTTCTTTTAGTAATGGAAAATAATATAAATTAAAGAATCAAGATAATATTGTAAATAAATATATATACATAATAAAAATTTGCTGTCATTTTATGCCTCTTTGAATAACTCCACTTAGGTAGATTGTATTGTTAACGTTGAATACATTTTCCAGGCCATTGTCTTACAAAAGTGAGTTCAGGTTATTTAGACACAGAAAATACAATAAAGCCTTTATTTCTTGCAGAGTATTTTTGTTACTGCTTAAAATTGGAAAACCACACACACACACACACACACACACACACACACACACACCAAATGTACAATAAAGGGAAGTGCAAAGAAGAATAAATAGATTACTTCCTAACAATGTGTTCTCTTTTAGCAGAAGCCCATATACTCTTAAAATTATTTGATTAAATGAGACAAAATGGATTATTTAGAAGTTACAGTAAAAACTTAATTGACAGACTAATTTTCACTGAATGTACAGGTGTGCTTATTTTAAAAGCTTTTCTACATGGTTGCATTATACATAAAAAGAACTGGCACATTGAATTGTAGGCTGAACTATATAAATTTTTTTATATTGCTTTCATTCTGTGTTGTTTATTCCAAGCAGTGAATTTACCAACTTTCAATTAGAATTTTCTTAAGGAAATTAGCATTTCATTTCACTTCCTCTATAACCAGCCTTATCCTGGGAGTCTAATTTCCTAAGGAAAAATTAAAGAACTTTCATGGGTATATCAAGTATCATTTGCATTCAGAATATTGGATCAGAATGGTGAGAGGAGCTACTGGTAGCAAGTTCACATTTGGGAAACTTGTAGGACCATGGACTGTGGCCATTGCTTTAAATACATTACATCATTAAGTCATCGAAATGATGTATTGGGTTTGGATAAGACCCAGTACTCTGTGGAATCCATGGAAATGAATGGAGACAGTGAATAGATACAGGTAAAGGGAGAACCTACCTTAAAAAGCAAACAAAAGTCTGGGAAGGAGCAATGAGAGATGTGAGACTCAATTGAGTCAAGAGTTAATGAAGCAAAAAGAAGGGCACCTGGGCGGTTCAGTCACTTAAGCATTGGACTTTGGCTCATGTCATGATCTCACAGTTTGTGAGTTCAAGCCCCACCTCAGGCTCTGTGCTGACAGCTCAGAGCCTGGAACCTGCTTTCGATTCTATGTTTGCCTCTCTTTCTGTCCCTCCCCTGCTCACTCTCTGTCTCTCAAAAATAAGTAAATATTATTTTTTTAAGTGAAGCAAAAAGAAAAAGAGAAAGTGAGAAAGAGAGTTTTAAGTGTAGAGATTGGAGATGGCCAACAGTGTCAAATGTCTTATGAAGACATAAAAGATTATGTTTAATATGGGGTGATTGGATTTACAATTAGGTTTCTGGAAATGTTTGCAAAGACAGTTTCAATAAAATATAATGGAAGGAGAATAGCTGTGATGGAAAGAATTTATGAGTCAATTATAAGTTTAGAAATGGAGATGATGAGTAATATTCTTCTGAGAAGTTTGGCAAAGAAGGAGAGAGGAGGTTAAAAGCTGAAAAGGTAGGCAATATTGAGAAATAGCCTATTGAAAAAGCTTTCGGCCAAGGAAAAAACAAAGGAGAAGCGATTTTTGATGGGCACCCACAATAGAGGATGGGCATGGTTTCAAGATCTATTGTAGGTAGTAGAACTCTTTCCTCTGAGAAATGGAGAAGGGAGAATGGAATATGTAGTGTAGAGATGAAGGAGGGGTTTGATTTGGAGGGAAAAGAAGGCATAGAGATTTTATCAGAAATATTTTTCCCAAGGAAATAAGGGTCCTCTGCTAAGGGAGGTGGGAACAGAGATACTTTTTATGAACTTAAATAAAATTAAAATAAGACAATGTAGAATATGGCAAGGAGCCAGTAGGACCAAACAATGAAGGGGCATCCGGGTGGCTCGGTTGGTTAACTATCTGACTCTGGATTTTGGCTCAGGTCATGACCTCACAGTTGATGAGATTGAACCTTGCCTTGGGCTCTGGCTGACAGCACAGAACCCGTGTGGGATTCTCTCTCTCTCTCTCTCAAAATAAATAAATAAACATATTTTTAAAAAAAGATTAAACAAGGAAAATCTCTCGGGAGATGCTCATTGAGTTCCCCAGTGAACTTATAATTGCTGGCTTCCACAACACTTACAAACTGAAACAACATGGATTCTACCATGATGTTTCCTTATGTAAATGTATCAAGGTTTGTTATACATCACAATTTGAAAGAAAGAAATAGGAATATGAAATTGAAGTTGTTTCAGATGACTTTGGCCACTTTGAATAAATCCAGAAGTGAAATGCTTTTCTAAAATTTGACAGGGGTAAAAATCAGGAAGCTTCTAAAATCCACGAGCAACTTAGCTATATTTACATAGTTGGAAAGAAATTTAGTAGCTGAACATGATCCAGAAAAATGTGGAAAGTGAGAGAGCTTTAGTAAAGAAATTTGCTTTGGGGGAACTGATAGCAATAGTCATCTAAACTTATGTGATCATTTATTTGCAGACTTAATGAAATGACCAAGCCATTTTCCTCTTCAAATTAAAGCTGCCATTTCTGTGAGTGGAAGGCTCCAGATGTAGAAATAAGAGACCACTGCAAAAGTTCTTGAGTTATTTCAGATTCGTAAAATTCATAATTATTCATCTTGATGACTCTGCCAACTACTTGTTTTTTGGTTCTTTTCATTCTCTTTCCCAGTTCCATGAGATGAATGTCTATTACTGCCTTCATAAAAATGATTAATCTTACAACAACCTTCTAATTTCCTGCATGTTTACATATTCCAGATAGCCTAATCAGCTGACTAGCTTATTTTCACCATTAGTAAATGTATGAAACTATTTTCATCATTAGTAAATTCAATGACCAATTTTGAATTAACATTCTCACAGAAAGTCAAATACAAGTTTTTCTGTGTTTTATTAGCATTTGAAGCAAGTCATTATCACTACACTTACCTGAAAATGCTATTTGTTTAATGACAGCAGTGTTTGCATAAAGTAATGACATCTTGCAGCCCCTAACTTCTATCCCTTGAAGACAATGTAAAACTCTCCAATGTGACATTTTTAGCTTGCCTGCAAACTATTATGACTTTCTGATAGACTCACTTATTGGAAACCTATAATTCCTGTTGGAGTTGTATCATTTTGGGTTAGAAAATTGGGTAGTTCTTAATTGATTTTATTTCATTGAAGAGTTTAATAATAGTTGAATGATGTCCTTTTTTTGCTTTACTTTGGTAAACTCAAAGCTTCAGCATTGTCAAACCAACTGTTATTCACAAAGGCCTACAGTTGCTTATTATACTTCTAGATTATCCTTCATGATGATACTGTATTGTAAAGATAAGTGTAGATACTGTAAATTGCTCACGTTATTATCATCAGTAGGAAATGTCTTCTTTGCTGTTGATAATTGTACTGTTCCAACACAAAGAATCTTTCCCCCCAAAAAAGGAAGTCAAGATGTCTTATGACAACATATGTTAAAACGCAACAATGAAAAGAGCTAAAGAAATTGCTGTTTGCTACTCCCACTGTTTTTACTATTTCCAAAACCTGTGTGAAGCAATTGTTTAAAATATAGGTTAAAGTTGTCTCCTGTTGTGTATGAAACATTTGAAGTCTGTTTGCCAATTTTTTTTTACTCTTTTTCCCATTTTGGTTAGAATCTTTTCCCTGATGAAAGCATAGGATTTGTTTTTCTAAGATAGCAGGAATGACTTTTTTATCTTTGCATATGGAGATTATGAACTGGTTTTTTTTAATCTTTTAACAGCAAGATCATGCTTGATATTAATACTTTGATCATAAGCATCATAAATTGACCCATTTTATGTTACCCATATGTTTACTAAAGCATTCTTATTAATTTTAAAGCTGACAAATTTGAAAAAGATTACTTCTCTTTTAAAAAATATAAAAGGAATACTGAAATTTAGTGGGTGACAAGGTAGAGGAAAAAAAAAAGATCCCAGTTGAGTCGTAGAATATCACTTTCTAATTTTGTAACTGCTGGCAAATTATTTACTCTCTGCAGCTCAGTTTTCTTATCTGTGAAATAGAATACTAATAAATTTGGGATCAGCTTATCTTTCTTTTTTTTTTCAATATATGAAATTTATTGTCAAATTGGTTTCCATACAACACCCAGTGCTCATCCCAAAAGGTGCCCTCCTCAATACCCACCACCCACCCTCCCCTCCCTCCCACCCCCCATCAACCCTCAGTTTGTTCTCAGTTTTTAAGAGTCTCTTATGCTTTGGCTCTCTCCCACTCTAACCTCTTTTTTTTTTTCCTTCCCCTCCTCCATGGGTTTCTGTTAACTTTCTCAGGATCCACATAAGAGTGAAAACATATGGTATCTATCTTTCTCTGTATGGCTTATTTCACTTAGCATAACACTCTCCAGTTCCATCCACGTTGCCACAAAGGGCCATATTTCGTTCTTTCTCAATGCCATGTAGTACTCCATTGTGTATATAAACCACAATTTCTTTATCCATTCATCAGTTGATGGACATTTAGGCTCTTTCCATAATTTGGCTATTGTTGAGAGCGCTGCTATAAATATTGGGGTACAAGTGCCCCTATGCATCAGTACTCCTGTATCCCTTGGGTAAATTCCTAGCAGTGCTATTGCTGGGTCATAGGGTAGGTCTATTTTTAATTTTATGAGGAACCTCCACACTGCTTTCCAGAGTGTCAGCCTATCTTTCAAAGAAGGCATGATACTTGGATGAGATTATATACAAGGGAGTACTTGGTAAACTTGAAGTGCTAAACTTGTATTGCTATTACAAGGCTCAAAAGGCCAATATCAGCTGCTTATTAGTTGAGAAGATGAAAAATATTTTCTGCTGACAATTTCAACTTTATGGTAAACAAAATAACAGTACTTTCTTTTATGCCCAGGACTAAATCTCCTTTTCTTGGATAAATAAACATTTATTCATAAGATGATTGTGTAGCACAACATGCATTTTATAAATTACTTTGCAATTCACTTATTTATGCAGTTGGTAAAAATAACAGCAGTCTACAGTTTTTTGAGAGACGATTGTGTGCCTGCTGAGCACTATATATCTACCCAAACACATGCATACAGTTTTAAGTTAATCATCCCAATTAATTTATGAGAGAAGTAGAAATATTACTAGCATTTTGCAAATGAGGAAATTGAGACTTAGAGAAATTAATAGAATTATTTTGAGAGTTATCACTAGTCAGTAAGAATCCAGAGCCAGGATCTCTGACTCAAAATTGGAGTGTTTAACAGTAGCCACTAGGCTGCATGGCCTTTCTCTTAATAACAAAATGTCTTTATGTATGAAAACTGTATTTTTAAATAAACAGTTTGCCTTCTACCAGTAACTAAATTCATCGTGACATCCTCATATTTGTTATATTCTTATGGATGAGTTCAAGATTCATAGTTTCATTATATTGACAGGGATAAAAATAGGTGTTAACTAAATTAATAAAACATACATTAAATCAACTAATTAGTCAATTTTTAAACTGTTGAATATTGGATTGAAATTAAACAATTAACTCTATAGAAAAGATTTAAACATCTAGATATTTGCAGTTTGGAAAAATAAGATTACTGGATTTTAAACTTTGCATCTAAGTGTTTTTTCTTGGTATAGACTTAAGTGTCAGTGACTCTGACTAGTGCCCTGAAGTAAATAGCATGGCAATGTTGTGTTGGCCCCTATGTTTTCAATGTAGAAAATGTGAGACCTCAGATTATATTAAAGAAGATCAGAGAGTTTTTATAGCACTTCTTTATTCTCATTTCATTTTCTTCAGGGAAAAACAAACAAAAAAAAAATTAGTGTTGAGAAATTTGGAAGTTTCAAGTAGGTGAACTTTTGAGACATTAAAAGGAAATGGATGGGGGTGCCTGGGTGGCTCAGTCGGTTAAGTGTCAGATTCTTGGTTTCAGCTGAGGTCATGATCTCATGGTTTCATGAGTTGAAGCCCCACATCAGTCTCCAAGCTGACAGTGCAGAGCCTGCTTGGGATTCTCTGTGTCTCTTTCTGCCCCTCACCCACTTGTACTGTCTCTGTCTCTCAAAAAAAAAAAAATAAATAAATAAATTTTTTTAAAGAAGGAAAGGAAATGGATGAACAAAAAGGATGCATGAATTGCTTTAATTTCTTTTTTTTGTAATTAGTAATTTGACTGCTCATGATTATACTTTTTAAAAACTTAATAGCAGAAGACATCACAAATTTGATCAGCTAGTATTTATCATATGCTGTTTGTCTCTATTTGGGCTGCTGTAACATAGCATTGGATGTTTAAACAACAAACATCATTTCTCATAGTTCTGGGAGCTAAGGTGTCCAGAGTCAAGATGCTGGCAAATTTGGTGCCTGCTGAGAGCCCACTCCGGGTTCAAAGATGGCTGTCTTCTCACTGTGTACTCACATGGCTAAATGGGCAAGGGAGCCCTCTGGGTTCGCTTTTATTTATTTTTTAAAAATTGTTTTAAATGTTTAATTTTGAGAGAGAAAGACAGAATCTAAAGCAAGCTTTAGGCTCTGAGCTGTCAGCACACAGCCTGACACGGGCTTGAACTCATGAACCACAAGATCACGACCTGAGCCCAAATCGGACACTTAGCCAACTGAGAAACCCAGGTGCCCCTCTGAGTTCTCTTTTATAATGACACTAATCCCAATCATAAGGGCTGAGCCCTAATGCACTTATCACTCTCAAAGGCCTCACCTCTTAATACCATCTCACAGGGGAATAGAGGACAGAGGGATTTCAGCATATGAATTTTGAGGGGAAACAAATGTTTAGAACAGCACTAAGCCAAACTGCAAAGTTTGAAGGTACAGTCCCCTACAAGACTAGCCTCACTTCTGATCCTAACTGCAAGTTCAAGGGATTTGAAAATCCACTCTCAGATTCAGTAATTCACTAGAAAGACTCATAGATCTCACTAAGAGCTGTTACACTCAGGGTATGTTTTATTACAGGGAAAGTATATAGATCAAAATCAGCCAAGGAAACAAATGCATAGGGCAAAGTCTAGGAGGGCTCCAGAGGCTGTTTCTGTTGTTCTCAGGATGCATTACCTTCCTAGAATTGGTCCATAACAATATGCACAGAGCCTGCCAACGAGAGAAGCTCACCAAAGCTTTGATGTGTAGATTTTTATTACGATTTCCTTACATAAACATGATTGTCCATGTGGCTGATCTCAGCCTCCAAGTCAAGATGCAAAACCTCCTAAATCATATGGTTGGTCTTTCTGGGATAAACGGCCCCCAACTTAAGACTATTGTATGTGCCATCCTAGGAACTACAATGTCCAGACCTTGCCCTAAACAAAGACATTCCTAGAAGTCATGGCACAGATCACCTCCTAAAAGCTAAGGGTTGGGCCAAAATCTTTACTATACAACAATAAATTATCTTAACTGTCTGTCTTAATTGAAGATTTTTACAAACACTAAGTGCTGATAATATCTCCTTATTTAGTAACGTGTTGATAAGGCAAATATGTTATTTTTCACCCAGAAAACACTGCCAGTGGGACATAAGGAGGATAGTAACTTATAAGCAGGATCAGAATATTTGTTGAGAAAGTTTTGTAACAGAAAAAGCATGACAGAGGGAGAGAGGGGAAAATACAGTCTTTTAAGAGAAAATTGCAAAACAGATTATAGTGTCATTAGAAATATTTGGGGGCACCTACTGTTTTGGAGGCATTAGGCTGGGCCAAACACTAAAGTGGTGCTTTTACACTCTCTTTTAGGCAGATTCAATCACTTGCCTCTCCTCTCCTCAGGTTTATGGATCTCTACATCATGAGGTAATTGCTATTAACAGTGAAAATATATTGAGATCGTATTATTGCCTCAACACCATACAGCCATTTTAGAGATGCAGAAACATGGTTCTAAAGCTAGAGGTAACTCACCTGAAATATACAACTAGTAAATTACTGAGCCACTAGGGTTTTCTTGGCTCCATTAATTTCTTCAGATCCTTACTTTTTAAAACTCTTCATAAGGTTTTGGTTATTCCCCATTGATTTCCGGAAGTGTAGCTATTATCTATCCAAATGATTGGATGGATTTGTACCCACACAAATGTTTCTGTATGTTTTTGTATGCTGAATAAAGCAGTTGGAGGAAGAAAATAAGTTAATACTATAACGTTAGAAGAAAAGCAGTCTGCTGAAGCTCTAGTCCTTTTTTTTTTTAAATCAGTTATTTCTGATATATAGGATTCTGTCACTAAAAAAGGTAAATAAATGGAGAGGAAATATACCATAATTGAATAGTTCTCAACCAGCATCACCTATAAAGCATTTGAAAAATATAAATATATCTAGAAATTCTTATCCATTGTTAGCATGAGACCTGGCTATATTCACTTTAAAAGAAAAAGTGTTATAATTGATTCCTATGTTAGCTTAAGATTAGAACTAGAGGAAGGATATAGTAGAGGAAAACCATGGGTTTTGAAGCAAACAGACAGGTTTGACTTTCTAGCCTGCCATTTATAAGCTATATTATTTTTCCTGAGTCAGTTAGTATTTTTTAATGTTTATTTATATTTGAGAGAGAGAGAGAGAGATGGAGACAGAGTGCGAGCAGGGAGGAGCAGAAAGAGAGAGGCAGACACAGAATCCGAAGCAGAATCCGACACAGAATCTGTGCTGAGCTGTCAGCACAGAGCCCGACGTGAGGCTCGAACTCATGAGCTGTGAGATCATGCCATGAGCTGAAGTTGGACACTTAACTGACTGAGCCACCCAGTATTGCCCCTAAATATTTTTTAATGAATCAGTTAACATTTTTAAATCTGTGAGTGTCTATCAGCAAAATATGAATGAGATCAATAACTACTTACAAACCTGTAAGAATGAAATAACAAAGTAAAAAATCTAGCACAATATAAAAATACTCAATAAATGATAAATATCATGCTGATAATCAAAATGGTGATGGCTCTTACTTCTCTAATGAGAATAATTTGGGAGACATATAAACTTGTTCCATGAAGAGATGATTAAAATGTTGTGCAAATGCTCAGGACCATTCTTCCCAAAGCTAGTTAGAAACTCTAGGGATATGATTTGGAAAGTATGATTAAATTCCACCAAAAACTTTTCTTGAAATTAACATGCTCAAAACACTATTTCAGGTATCAAACATAAGGTTCAGAGGATGACACCTATAGGCTCAGTGTGGAAGTATTAACAGGTGCAGATCTAGGTCCTGATTTGCTGCAAGAGGACACTGATGAGATAAATGTTTGAACCAACTTACCTCTAGTCATTCAGACCATAATCCAGCTCTAATATGTATTCTGATTTACATGTATGACTAAGCTAACATCGAACCCTGAGTCACCTTGCTTTACTGGCTATTTGTGATAGAATATTAAGTAGGGCCCATCTGTCCAATATGACCACATTATAGCAAAGCCCCCAGTCCAACATGGTGCTCCAACCAAGGTGCTCTACTGTCTTTTCACACTTCTGACCATGGTAACAGAAACCCTAACGGTTATTAAATTCATTGCTCAGGGCCATGCTCCCTTGAAATTTAAAGAATCTCCTTCCACTTATGTCAGAATTAGACTCATCACAAGGATAGTGCATCATCTTAGACATACTTCTTGTAACAACCAAAGTAACTAATTTTATCTGTATATAAACTCAATATAGTGCTTCTAAAATATACAGCTGGTTCTAACTCATAACATCCATTTCTACAAGTTGTTTTTATCCTTTCTTACTGACAGAGTTTATCACAATTTTTATTGACTCAACCGACACATACACACACGCACAATGACTTTGGGTTGAAGTGCCTGCCATAGTTGTCATCACTCTAGGCAGCAAGAAGGGGATAAAGATGTATATAAAGATAAATTTTAGGGGCATGATAAGGAAGCAGCACACATGATTTTTGTTTACATGCCATTGAACAAATACCCTGAGCTGTAAAGGAGACCAACAGGTGCATTCTCTAGTCATATGGCTGTATGCAGAAGTTCTGTTGCTAAAGAATGGGGGAATTGATATTAATGTGCAACAAGGAGCCTCTAGAACACATGGAATATAAGGAATGCTCGGGGAGCGCCTGGGTGGCTCAGTCAGTTAAGTGTCCAACTCTTGTTTCGACTTAGGTCAACAAGCCTCTTATCAGGCTCCATGCTGATAGTGCAGAGCCTGCTTGGGATTCTCTCTCTATCCCTGTCTCTGCCCCTCCCGTGTTCTCTCTCTCTCTCTCTCTCTCTCTCTCTCTCTTTCTCTGTCAAAATCAATAAAATAAACTTCAAAAAATAAAGAATGCTTGAGATTCATTGGTAAATTGAATAAAGTCATATAAAAATATGTACACAAATATCAGTAGCATTCCCACACTAGCAGTAAATAAATAAATAGAAATAAAAAGTAATAAAATCAAGGGGCACTTGGGTGGCTCAGTCAGATGAGCTTCAGACTCTTGATTTTGGCTCAGGTCATGATCCCAAGGTCATGGGATTGAGCCCCGCATCTGGCTCCATGCTGAATGTGGAGCCTGCTTAAGATTCTTTCTCTCTCTCCCTCTGCCCCTATCCCCCACTCATGCACTCTCTTTCTCTCTAAAATAAAAAAAAATAAATTTTAAGTAGCAAAATCAAAATCACAAAAATTGAAGACCATCAAAAATGATTTATCAAAAATGTATGCAAACGTAACAATTTAAGATCTTATTTATATTTAGCAGAAACAACATTCACTCAACATTCATTGAAATAACAATTGTAACTAACAATTATAGAGTACCTAGAGAGGCCCTCTTCTAAGTGTTTTATGCAGTTTAACTCATTGTGTCTTTACATTAGTAGTCTTTGAGGCTGCTATTACAAACATCATTATTTACAGAAAAGGAAACTGAAGCCCAGAGAAGGTAAATAATTCATGTAAGTTTATCCTGTTAAAAGTGGCAGAACCAGAACTCTACTTCATATCTCCTGCTTTTTTTTTAATGTTTTTTATTATTTATTCTTGAGAGTGAGAGAGAGCACAAGCAGAGGAGAGGCAGAAAGAGAAGGAGACACAGAATCCAAAGTAGGCTGAAGGCTTTGAGCTATCAGCACAGAGGCTGACGCGGGGCTCAAACTCCTGAACTACAATATCATGACCTGAGCCAAAGTTGGCCACTTAACCAACTGAGCCACTCAGGAGTCTTATATCTCATGCTCTTAATCAGCACTTTGTATAATCCCCTTGGACAAGTAGCAAGCACTGTTTTGGCCCTTGAGGACATACCAGTAATCAAATCAGAAATTATCCCTGCCTCAAAGAGCTTGTGTTAGAAACATATAAATTTAAAAATAATTTCAGATAGTAATAAATTCTATGAAACAAATCACATGGGGCTATGGATAGAAAATATTGCAAATCTAATCTACAATTATTTTTAAGATATTTCCTTGTTCTCTCAGTTCTTACTTTTGTAATACTATTAATCAGTGTCATTATGTCATCCAAAATTCCTATTTTGACCAGAGAATACCAAAGAGCACATAAAAAGAACACATTCACTTCATTGAGTAATTTCATTGTCAAGGATAATTTATCCTATATTTCTACTGACTTAAATGGCATTAGAAACAATGTGTGAAACTGAGTAGAGAACGGAAGCCTAAAAACTCAAGAAATGCAGTTACAGTTCTTTCACTGGGTCCATTTGAACAGTTTTGAATTTTTTTTATTTCACTTACTTTTTTTTTATTTGAATATAGTAGACACACAATGTTGCATTAGTTTCAGGTGTACAACATAGTGATTCGATGAGTTTACACATTATGCTATGTTCACCACTTGGGTAGCTACCATCTGTCCCCATGTATCGCTAATACAATATCATTGACTGTATCCCCTATGCTGTTTTTTATTTTTAGTTTTTTTAAAATATTTTTATTCATTTATTTTGAGAGAGGGTGGGGAAGGGGCAGAGAGAGAGGGAGGGAGATAGAGAATCCCAAGCAGGCCCACACCGACAATGCAGAGCTCGAACTCACCAACTCACGAGATCATGACCTGAGCGGAAACCAAGGGTTGGATGCTCAACCAACTGACTCACCCAGGCATGCCCCACCCCGCCACCCCCCACCCATTGCAGCTTTTTAAAAAAGAGATAGGCGTGATCTACTACATCAGGGATCAGCAAAACTTTTCTGTAAAGAAGCATCTAATAAATATTTTGGGCTCTGTGGGCCAGATGGTCTCTGTCACAACTACTCTACCATTGTAGAGTGAAAGCAATCATAGACAGTCATGTAAACAAATGAACTTGGCCATGTTCCAATAAAAATTGATTTATGGACACTGGAAATTGAATTTCTTATACTTTCTGTGTGTCACAAAGTATTATCCTTCTTTTGATTATTTTTCAACCATTCAAAAATGCACAAACCATTTTTAGCTTTCAGTCCTGACAAAAATAGGCAGCCTGAGGGCTGTAGCTGAATACCTTTGCACTAGATGATCACTTAGGGCCTGTCCTAGAGGTTCACTGTCACAGGCCTTCAGCAGCTTTTCACTGCACCTGCCTGCCTCAACCTGCGCAAGAGATGAGACAAAAACCCTGAACTGAAGACTTCATATGCACTCATCCTCAAACTGAAGGGTGTAGAATGGTCACCTGGAAGTATATTCAAATTCAGATTCTTTAAAATGGAGTCTACATTTTTAACAAGCATCATAGGAGATTTTGATGCATGTGAGTTTGAACTGCTAACAAGAACCTGGACCTAAATATAACATAAACATAGAACACAGAACCCGTAAACTGGAGATTACAAAACAATGAGATAAGCAGCTCAGTAGAAATCAGCAGGGGCCAAACAAAGAATACCAGATATTCTGTGAAAAGTGGATACTAGGGAGTAGTTAGAAGTTAGTGTGGACAAGCAGGAAGAAAGTGGCAAGTTTAAAACCCTCTTCTATATAGAATACTTAATTGGGTGCTGTGAATAAATTCTGCCCTGACTGAGAAAAGAAGGGTGAGGGCAAGAGAGGAAAGGAGCAAACACCGCAAATGGGAGCTGTAATCTGCCTGCATGGGAATTTACTTTCTCCCTGAGCCATTCTGGCATCTGCTAGCTCTGTGACTGTAGGCAATTTCCTGAATCTTCTTTGCCTCAATTAGCTCAACCCTCCTAATGAACTTATCAGGTTGTTGTGAGGTTTTAATAAGTTAATACAGGTAAAGTGCTTAAAGGCACCAAGTACCTTTCAGTAAATATTTTTAATGCTGATATTGATCTTTTTAGTCATGATACTGTCCAACTCCTTTTAAAGATGATTGAACTGAGGTCCCGAGAGATGGAGTGTGTGTCCCACAGTGGGACTGACTAGGTAGAGTTTGTTGTGGGGACAGAATAAGGTTTATCATTCATCCTCTGTAAAATTTATTTATCTTTTATCTATGAAAATAAAGTATAAAGACTATATAAGTTCTGGTCCCTTTCCATTCTGATATCTTATGATGTATACACATTTAAAAATCACATAAAAATAAAATTGGAATGTGTGCAAAAGAACCATAGCACATGATTATTACCACTAGAACCCAACCAAATAGGTACTTTAAAAGGAGTTATTCAGAATAATGGGTTTAGTATGCTTCTTTTGCTACTTCGAAGGAAGAACTAAATGAATAAACTCTTTGTATTGCTCTGGCTTCCTTTTTTATGTGCACGAATGACTAATGGGTATTGTTTCTGCTTTTACATTTTCTCAAGTACTTTTCAAGCACTTTGAAATGCTTTTCTTTCCCTCAAGACTTTTTCCCTTACCTTAACAGAGCTAAAAAGAATTGTTCCAGGACGAGGCCTATAATTTTGTCACTTCTGCCCTGATAGGGAAAAAAAGGGAGGGGCAACAAAAAACTCAAGTTTGTATTCACTGTGTTAGCTGTGCCTGGCTGAGGACATCAAATCTAATAGTGCTTGAAAGGGATTAGAGTCCATCTTCAAAAAGGTTACTTTCATTTATTATTTTTTATATGTTTATTGGCTGTCTCTCTTTTTTTAAGTGTTATTGAGGTATAATTGATATACAAAAGTTGGACATATTTAATGTATACAGTTTGATGAATTTGGACATATGTATACACACATTAATATCATCACCACAGTCAGGGTACTGAATATATTCATCGCCTCCAAAAATATTTATGTTCTCTTGTTGGTTTGTTTTTGTTTTTATTTTGTTGTGGTAATAATACTTAATATGAGATCTGTCCTCTCAGCTTATTTTATTTTTTTTTTTTAATTTTTTTTTTTTTCAACGTTTTTTATTTATTTTTGGGACAGAGAGAGAGACAGAGCATGAACAGGGGAGGGGCAGAGAGAGAGGGAGACACAGAATCGGAAACAGGCTCCAGGCTCCGAGCCATCAGCCCAGAGCCTGACGCGGGGCTCGAACTCACGGACCGCGAGATCGAGACCTGGCTGAAGTCGGACGCTCAACCGACTGCGCCACCCAGGCGCCCCTCTCTCAGCTTATTTTAAAGTGCACCATGCCATATTGTTAACTAAGGGCGTTCTGTCGTATTGGAGTCCCTAGAATTTATTCATCTTGAGTCACTGACAGTTTGTATTCTGTTAACTAAGGGCATTCTGTTGTATGGGAGTCTCTAGAATGTGTTCATCTTGATTCACTGACAGTTTGTATTCATTGAGCAACAATTCCCCCTCAACTCAACCCTCTGAATGTGCTAAATCTCTTTTCTGATCTCAGAAGCTAAGCAGGGTGGGGGCCTGGTTAGTACTCAAATCAGAGAGGTTAATTTTAAGGTGACATTTTAAAAGATTCGAATATTTGTTGATGGAAATACAGTGTGTTTGGATTATTAAGGTGGAAATTTTATTCCAAATGTTTTTTAATGTTTATTTATTTTTGAGACAGAGAGACAGCATGAGCAGAAGAGAGGGGGAGAGAGAGAGAGAGAGACAGAACCAGAAGCAGGCTCTAGACCCTGAGTCATCAGCATAGAGCCCAACACGGGGCTTAAACTCACAGACCACAAGATCATGACCTGAGCCACTAAGACACTTAACCGACTGAGCCACCCAGACGCCCCTGGAAATTTCATTCTAAAACATCCAAAAATTCCTGACAGCAGATGAGTCACTCTTGAGTAAACAGATGACAGAAATTTGATTAGTATTAGGTAGATTTACCTTTATTAATTTAATAATCAATATTTACTCAAGGCATTTAATAGTTCTTAGTGTATATAAGATAACTAAAGCAGAAACTTTTATTCATGTCTTAACATAGTTCATAAAAATAAACATTTCTTGAGACTTTTAAAGACAGGCTGTTACTCGCAGAGCCTACTTGCTACTCTGTAAACTAATCACGTCTAGACCCATTGGACCATGTAGTTTGCTGTGACTCTCTTCTCCGCAAGTCTTGGTCTCCTCATTTTTGCTTTTTTTTTTTTTTTTTTTTTTTTAATTTGGAGAGTATGGGATAATTACTACAGTCAGTTGTCCTGCCCTCTGCTGAAGGCCATGTCAAGTTAGCATGTTTCTTTTTGTTTTGTTTTGTTTTGTTTCATTTTGTTTTGTTTCATTGCTTCTGGTTTTAAGTAAAGGGTCGAGTAAATGATTGTGGGAAGTATCTTGAAGGGAAGCCTCTGTTCAAAGCCAAAATGTCTTTTATGATAATCAATACCTTTAGTAGTAACTCCTATTTGCTTTTTTCACTGTGAGACATTTTAAAAGGTAAACTGAAGCATATTAAAAATTCTGAGTTTCTTTAAGCAAAAATCCATTTGAATTGAGCAGCAGGGTCAAACTGGAAATGTTTGGGAACCCTCCCTGACAAGATAGGGCTAGAGACAGACTGTGTAGAGAGAGTGCCAACACAAAGAAGGATATTATTTGATTGGCTATTGTAAAGTCTAGTGGGATATTTGTGATTGGCAGTCCTTAACATTTTGATTGCTTAACCCTGTGGCATTTATAGAGTCTTATTTTGGTTTGCTTATATAGGGTGCCATGGCATTAAAGCCACCTCAGTCTAATGGCCCCTTTGTTTAATTAATTTAATAGTTTATTTTTGAAATAAGATTCTACTGTCTTCGGGGTTGGGGGACAAGTTATTAGCAACTGGCATCATCCTGGGTGATGGATATTGCAATGTATTTTTTTCTTGAAATTTAATAAAATTTAAGTCAGATGCTTAAACAACTGACCCACCCCAGGTGCTCCTTATTTATATTTTAAATGGTGGCTTGCTTTCTTGCAGTGATAAGTATATTTTGTTCAGAATGTGTTTTCCTATTAGTGACACTTTTGGAAAACTCTTTAGGACTTTGTTTTTGCTTTTTGTTCTCTTGACTAATTATTATACTTTACCACAAAGCGGCTTCCTTGTCGTTTTTATTACTATTCTTCGATTTTATGACACTCTTAGCTGCTAACCTGCTATAACAGCAGTCCTGTACCTTAACAATGTTCACTAATCCTGTCCATTTTAAATTGTTTTGCATTTTCTGTAGTCATGTATATGCCCCTAATGAAAATACCAGCATTTGACTTTATTATAATTTTAAAGATTAGAGAAATATTTGAATAATGGAAATAAATTAAAGAGTAACCAAGTATCAAAAATGGAATGACTGAAATATCAATTAGATGAACAGAATAGACAGTTTGGTAAAGAATTGTAATTCATATTAGAACTAGGTATTAGTAACTATATTAAATATATAGCTATTGAAATTACTGTTGTTGAATATTATAATTAAATTGAAAATGAACACCATAAGCATTCTATGCAAAAACAAATCTATCCAAGCAAACATTTGAAATACTGTTGTTATCTATTTTATTGTCTATCTATCTATCTATTCCATTGTCTTAAACTTAAAACTAAAAATAAGAGTTTAGGGGCACCTGTATGGCTCAGTCAGTTAAGCATCCAACTCTTCAGCTCAGGTCATGATCTCATGGTTCATGAGTTCAAGCCCCGCTTTGGGCTCTATGCTAACAGAGTCGAGTCTGCTTGGGATTCGGTTTCCCTCTATCTCTGCCCCTCCCCCACTTGCTCTCTCTCTCTCTCTCTCTCTTTCAAAAATAAATAAAAATAAACTTTAAAAAATGTTTTGCATGCCAATTATTGTTTTAAAAATGGGCCTTAAAATTTTTTAATTGTTAAAAGGATTTTTTCACCTTTAAAAAGTATATAAGGAACCCTTACTTTTTTAGGTATAAGCAAAATCATTTCATATGTAAAATTTGGAAATAGACAAAGTTCATGTACTGTTAATGTACTGTATTTTCCATCAAAAAATCACCAGAAACTTACTTGTGACTTGCGTTTAAATTTGAGCACCCAGTCAATTCATCTAATGGGGATTGGAAAGGCTGGTTAGCCAAAGAGGAGCAGGTTAAACATAAAGGTACATAGTGTGTTCTCATTTATTCAATAAATATTTGTTGACAGAATAGAGGTAGCAGATGGTAAAAATTCTAAACAACCACGAAGTGAATCTTTTTTTACCTCCAAGCTATTTGATTTTTCACTAGGATATATGGATTCATTTATTAAACCATTGTTTAAATATTTTCTGAACCTGAAAAAGGCAGAATCTCACAGTGCAAACGTCTGATTCTTATCTCAAAACAATTTGATCATTCATCGAATCTGCTCAGTTTCACAAGTTTTCAGGTTATCCATGCTCACTGCAAAATAGTGAAAATGAATATTACATGTGAGCTGACCAAAATGCATTAGACTACATGAAGGTGTTTTACTCTGGTTTTAATATGCTTCAGTGGTGCTTACAGATCAGTGGCCAAGAGCCAAAGCTAGAAAGTGAAATAGCTATTGGCTTGTTTGAATAAATATCTAAATCTTTATAGTTTCCCAATTAACACAAACCCATATAAAAACACAAATCCAAACTATTGCGACTAGAGAGTTGCTTAAGTGTAAATTGTAAATCTCTAGTGTTCTACTAGTTGCCATTTTTTTTTTTTTTTTTGCTTTTTCATGTTGCAACGTCAGTGGAATCTAAGCATGGAGTTCAGCTAAATTAGAATAAGTGTGTGTGTAGAAGCAAATTATGTGTTAGTGTAGTGAGACTTCTGTAAGTCTCACTCTTGGAATTGTTAATTGAGTTTGGGGTAAAAATAGATGAAAAGAATCTTTGTTAATTAGACATGGGCACTGTCTGGAAGTTGTTGTTAAGTAGGTAAAGGCAAGTATGAATTCACAAATATCAGAATGAAGATCCTTGGAGAATTAGCATGAGGCATAGACATGATTTATTTTAAAAAGCAGTTGGGCAATTTTCAAAGTAAATTGAAAGGCTTGAGCCACATAAGAGTTATAAATAAAAATGTAAGCAGCATGATTTTTATTCCTAGGAGTAATTGAAGATATTTTCTAACTGTATCTAAATTGTTTTGCCAAATCAGGACAGGTAAATTCCCTTGCTATCAGACCATAGAACTGTAGTCCTGACCTAGATAAGTGTTTGGATTGTGTATGCAGTGACTCACTTCAGTAATTTTCAAAAGTCATTATAGCATAATGCTTGAACAAGTTTTGAAGCTATCAAACCTGGATTGGAAAACTGTCTGTGTCACATCTTTTTCTGTACAATTTCAAGTATATTATTTATTCCCTCTGTGCTAGTTTCATTTGTAAAATAAAAATAATAATACCCATTTTATAAGACGATTGGGAGGATGAAAAGAAATAATGCATGTCAATTATTTTTCATGTATGTGGCATGTAATAGATATTCAGCATATACAAGTATTATTATTGCTAGCAGTTCTTAATTAGAAATTTAATTTCTAAATTTCTTTTTCTTATTTCTCTTCCTTCCTTATATAACTTCATGGAATGTCCTATACACTAATATTTTCAAAAAATGAAGAAGAGTAAAACCAAGTGAAAATTTAATTTAATTTACGTTGCTTTTCTTTTTTATTTTAAGAATTCTTTTGGCAGAAATGAATTTCTAGATACCCTTGGAATTCCATTTTTCCATCTAATGTCGATCTGTTGTAAATCTAAAACATGTAAACATAGCATGTACTTCAGTACACCTGAATAGTATTACTTAGGCTGCAGTATACTTGTAAATATTTTAAGACACAATGAGACAGAAAGTCTGGTTGACTTTCATGAAGCTGCCCTCCCATGATCCCATTCCCATCCTCCTTTATAGCCTATGCCTTCCATCCTGTCCGCCTAATACTAGAGCTGTGAATATCCCACAAGGCTATGCCACCACTTCTCATTCTTTTCTTCCTATTTTTTTTCTCAGTGAGTTCTTCCATTCTCATGACTCCTTTCTAACCTTGAATCATGTGGTGTGAACATTGGGGAGATTTTAGGTTCACATAGCCTTCCACACAGATGACTAATTTTCTTCTTCATGTATAAATTTTCAAGAAATTTTCCATCCAATTTTTCCAACTCTCTATAGGTCTTTTCCAGTCATATCATCTACTTTCATTCAACAACCTGTAGTATTTCTAGAGTGTCTCCTACTTGTCCATTAGTGTCCTAAGAGCTGGGAATAAATAATCAGATATAGTTTCTGGTCTCAAGGCACTTGGTGTCAAAAGGGGCAGTCAGAAAACCAACAGCTAATTGTGATAAAGAATAATAATTTGTATGACATGAGTTATTGGAGAATGCTAAAGAATTACATGACTTAAATCCCTGGCAGGAGGATGGTTCCAGAACCTGTCCCAGAGTGGGTGACATATAAGTGAAGACCTAAAAGGTGACTCAGAAGCAGTCGAGAAGGAAGAAGCATGTGTAGGGGAAAACCCCAATCCACCTCGTGTGTTTCTCCTTTGCTCTCACATGACTACCACACTCACAACACTTCTAACATCAGATGTATGCATGCATGGATGTGGTAGGGAGTGTTCTTCCACCAAGCATTCACTGAAACCCCATCTATGTGTTCTACAATTTAGCTTAATTCTGACACTCCCTGAAAATGGTGTCACAAGTTAAAGGCTCAGTCCCACATGACTATTCCCTCCCTATTTCAGATGCCAGTTATGAGTAAAGTTGTCACCTGTGTTCCTGACTGATTGGCTATAATCAGAGATTCCCATAACCCCCTCTTTGGGTTCTATTAATTTGCTGGTGCAGCTCAAAGAACTCAGGAAAACAGTTGCATTTACCATTATTAAAGGATACAGATGAACAGCCAGATGAAGAGGTACGTAAGGCAAGGCCTCGGAGGGTCCCCAGCCCGGGAGTTTCAGTCCCTGTGGAGTGGGAGTGTGTCACCCCTCCAGCACATGGATGTGTTTACTAACCTGGAAGCTCCCTGAGCCCCATACTCGGGATTTTTATGGAAGCTTCTTCACATAGGCATGATCAGTCATTAACTCCATTTCCAGGCCCTCTCCCCTCTCTGGATAATTGGGGGTAGAGTTAAAAATTCCAAGTTTCTAATCATGGCTTCACCTTCTGGTGACCAGTCCCCATCTAGGAGCCCATCCAAAGTCCCATCATTAGATCAAAAGATGCTCCAAGTGTTCTTCTCACTTAGGAATTTGCAAGGGTTTTAGGAGCTCTGTGCCAGAAACTGGGGGCAGAGACATGTGTATATATTTTCTGTTATCTCACAAAGGGCAACTCACTTGAATATAAAAACTTGCAGTCAAGATGGCATTTTGTATGTGACTACAAGTCTTCAATGAACTAGAGCATAAAGTATGAATAAGAAGATGAAGTTGAAGTGGTGAGTGGAGTTTCCATTATCGTCACTACATAATGAATGATTAGTATACATCATATTTGACTAAGTACTTTACTAAAAGGTAGGTATTATTGTCCCTCATTTTTCAGCAGAGGAACTTGAACTTGAGGTTAAGTACCTTATACAAAGTCATACAACCAGTAATATCTAGGACCAAGACTCAACCTGGTTTTTAAAAAAATATTTAATGAATGCTATGCTTCTGGAAATTGTCTCCCAAATACACTATTTGTTACCAATTACTTGTTTCTACTTTCAAGAAATCTCAAACTTGGAAAGAAAGGATGGTATAGATGAAAAGTTGATGCAAAGAAGCAAATTTATATAATGTGCTTAGCACAATTTTTGTACATTGTTAAGAGCTCAATGAAGGACTTTTGTTGTTTTCTCACTGCTTCTTTCTTTTTTTTCCCTTCCTTTGTTAGAATGTAATCTCCTGGAGAGAAGGACTTTTATCTGCATTTCCCCCCCCCCCCCCCCCCCCCGTGGCATCGATACTTAGAACAGCAATCAATGAAAGTTTGTTGAAAAAATGGATTAAGACATTTTAAACACTAGAGAAATCCCCAAGTTTGAGAATACAGAAATATTAAATAGACTGTTATTTTCTCCCAAATCACATTTCTCCCAAGAATCCATGTTTCTGTGTATTTTCTGACACCTTAAGTATCCAAGTTCTCAACTTTTACTTCTGTTTTAACTTTCTTTTAAAGAGGACATTTACATCATTTGAAGAACTCACTGAAACTTTGCATAAGTCTCAAGCTTTTGTTTTTAATAATGATTTACATTTCCCACACCCTCTGACTACAAAGTTCTTGTCCCAGATATCCACATTGATTCTTCCCTCTTATCTTCAGGTCTCTTTGTAGAAATTACCTAATTCCTAATTAAAATGAATAAATTCCTCCAGGCCATTAAGGAAAACAATTGTTCAAAGGAAAGGGGATAAGAATGGGTCTGTGGGAAGACATAGTGGGATCCCAGAGATAGCCTGGTAGAAAAAAAGGAATGGAGAGCTGGGGTATTTTCCACATGAGAACACAGGACACCAGTAGTCCACTCTATGGGGTCAGAGCTTGTCAGAGATTGAGAAGAGCCAAAAGCAGCTGACAGAGGCAAAGGCAAGAACAAAACTTGGAAGATTGGCTTGGAAATACCATAGTTTGGGAATGCCTAGAAACAATGGGTCAGGCTCTCAGAAGCTAGATGAGCAATCTGGAAATGCAAATAAGGGTCAAGGTGAAGCAATAATAATACCGGGGCGCCTGGGTGGCTCAGTCAGTGAAGCGTCTGACTTCAGCTCAGGTCATGATCTCGCCGTATGTGAGTTTGAGCCCCATGTCCAGCTCTGTGCTGACAGCTTGGAGCCTGCTTCAGATTATGTGCCTCTCTCACTCTGCCCCTCCCCCGCTCATGCGCGCACACGCACACTGTCCCTCTCTCTCACTCTCTCTCTTAAAATAAACATTTAAAAGAATAACAATAAGCCATACAGCAAGAAGCACAGAGATAGCAGAGTGTTTGTTGAGGTACTTTAATTTTTTTTTTTTTTAGTTTGCTGTCATTTTTATCTTTATCCACATAATGTTTTCCACAGGAATACTGAACAACCTATAATACTGGGAACACAAACAGCTTGTGTTCTATCCACATGGACAGTTTTGGACATGGATAAAATGGACAGTTTTCTCCCATTGTCTCCCTGGTAAATTCTTAGCCACTCTTCAAAATCTCCACTTAGACATTCCATGCTCTTTGTTGCCTTCCACGTCCCCTGTTACACTTGCAAAGACACTTTTAGTTGTAAGTGACAGAAAAGCAAGTTTGAGCAAAAAAGAGAAATTTGGAGCTCATATTAATGAAATGCCAAGGATAGAGATGATTTGAGAATGGCTAGAATTAGGAACAGAAGTGATTCATTAGGGCTCTGTCTTTTTCATTTGCTTTTCTCCATAAGGCAGAACTGATGGTAAACAGCCATCCTGATTGTATCCTGTCAGCTTATCTCCCATAGTAGAAAAAGAATCTTCCCTGCCCCCATATCTCTGCCAGAAACATCTGAAGCAATATTCTGATTGCCCTGGCTTGGATCATGTACTCATGATTTGCCCTGAGCTCTGGCCCCCTAATTGATAGTCTTTCTAGGATTAGAATAGGGAAGGATAATTCCCCAGTGAAAATGTAGGATGCTGTTAACAAAAGGAATATCAAAGTGATGCTGGGCATTTAAAAACAAATGTCAATGAACAGTTGACAAACCATGGTTGCTAAGTTAAAATTATTGTGGACAGTTCCTCTTAACCAGAATTCCATTGGCCTTCAATGGATTGATACCCTGAAGATGTATGTGAATCTCTCCAGGGAGGGGTCCGTACCTTAATGATATACAAAGGATTCCAGGGTTGGAAGGTAACAGTACTTGGAAAGGAAAAGCTTTCTCCCCATCCTCACCCACTACTAATTAATTAACCCTGACTTAAGAGAGTCCAAATGCAAAGCCATCTGAGACCATGTGACAGAGTAGACAAGAAGTTAACTTTAATTTGATTCCTACTTAGTTCTCATCATACTCTGCTTATCCCAGTTTAATCACTTAAGTGTGGATCATGAAAACTATTTGCAGATTAAAATAGTTTTTAGCACAGTCCTTGGCCCGTGCTGAGTTTCCAGTACTTTCCTGCAGTAATGTAACACGGGGTAAGCCCCAGAGACTACCCAGAAGTTATTCCTCCTGCCTGCCATGCCATTCCAGTTGTAGTAGGTCATGCTGTTTAGCAATGAGGGATCCAGGTCTACTTTGGTATCCTAGACCAGTCACTGCCCCCTCCCTGTTACAGCGTTTTCTGTCAGTTGAGAGGCCAGAGAATGTTTGGGAGCCATTAGCTTCTTTTCATTATGCTTGTGCTTGCAAGCTAGTTCTTAAGCCATCTTCTGCCTTTGTTTCTCAAGCCAGCTGGGAGAATTTCCTACAGAGGCCTGTGTTGGAACCCTTGTAATCTCTAGGTGACCATCTCTGCCCCTTGAGCACATTAAAGAGGGGGCCACCCCCCAAAGTTGCATTCACAGGAGAAAACCTTTCACTTTTTCCAGTGTGAAAGAAAGAAATCAACATTATTAGCACCTACAATTAAATCAGATGCTGAAGCTTTGCTTTCATAAATACTCAGGATAATTTGTTATTGGGCAAAAATAGAACAGAATAAAATCATTTAACAGTGATAAAGAATACAGAGTATTCTACATCTATTCTTCTGTTTCAAAAACATGATTTGGGGTCTTGATTAAAGCAACAGAAGTGTGCAGTTTGCATGTTAGTGGTTGAAATTGATGTCTTTCTTGGAACTGTCATGGGTATACTTTGCAAAACACTTAGTTTGTCATATTTTTAACATGGCTGCACAATTGTATTTGCAAAGAGTGTTTTCAATATGAATTTGGTATTTTGACTTTTTTTATTATTATTAAAGGCATTAATTCACTGAGTCATTCAGTAAACCTTTGTATAGCACCTACTTTATTTTAGGCACTAGGACATATTTAAAATTTATCTGAATTACTAAACAAATAGAAATTCCTCGGTAAACAGGGTTAAATTTGGTTTGAATGTTTTTTAAAAAGGTCTCTCTTCACTTCTAAGTAACTAATGGAAGAAAATGCAGAACATTTTTAAATGTATTATTACCTTTGTCAACATACTTGGTTTTTTTTTAATTTTTTTAATCTTTTATTTTTGAGAGGGAGTGAGAGAGATAGACAGACAGACAGAGAGAGACAGAGTGCAAGCAGGGGAGGGACAGAAAGAGAAAGAGACACAGAATCTGAAGCAGGCTCCAGGCTCTGAGCTGTCAGCATAGATCCTGGTGCAGGGCTTGAACTCATGAACTGTGAGCTCATGACCTGAGCTGAAGTCAGATGATTCACTGACAGAGCCACGCAGGCATCCCACAACATATTTAAGTCATGGATGTTATGTTAGTGGAATGTTCGTGTACAATGTTTGAATTTTTAAAAATTCAGAATAAAATTCCATTATGTATCGGTGGTAATATAATATTCTTGTATTCAAGAGACAAGATGTTAAGAATGTAATATAAAAATGATATACCCAGGGACTATTTTATATGTGTTCCTTTGATGTAATTCATTTCTATGTTAACTAACATCAGAGAAATGTCTCTGTAGGTTTCCACACACTCTAAATCTTTATCTTTTGTTATTTCTGAATGAATTAGGTTTACATTCTTTGTTTATCCCTATCCATTCATTATTTAAATCAACACATTTTTATTGAATAAAATAAACCTTGCACATAATAATATGATGTGTTACTTCATATGAAAATGTTGTTTTCAATAAGGTATTCCTTTGAAAATTATTTTCCCTTGAGATATTAGGACTTCTGCTTGCTAAATAAATAAGCAAAGTGATTAAATTAAGAAATAGTAGATTTTAATCAATGAAATACACACAAAAATAAACAGGGACATCGTAACAAGTAATTAATGGCAAAGCACATTTTCTCTGAGGGAATGATATTTCAGTTGAATTTTGAAATCTGGGATTGTGTCAACTGTGGTCTGAGTTGGGGAAGAATGTTTCAGGCATGAAGATTAAGTTCCTAAATTCTGGGTGAAAAAGAGCCCAGTGTATCTGAGAGACAGAAATGAGGCCATTGTGACTGAAGGGATTATATATGATATTATTGACTTTGTTAAGAAGTTTAAGTTGGGAAAACGTTGAGGTTCTTTAGAAAGCAAGGAGGGACACAATGTAACTTAAGTTTAAAAGATGCATCTGGCCCTTTTGTGGATGATTGTAGATAGGCAAGAATGGGAGCAAGGGAACCAATTGTTTGGTGATTGCACTTCTCCAAGAAGAGCATTTACAGAGTTGTTCTTCATTATTTGTGATATGCCCTTACAAAAAGATATGTTGTGTGCTCAAATGCTGCAGGTCATACACAAGATACCCGATCTCACAAACACATCATTGTGCATCTGGGCATTGAAGCAGTGGCAGTGATCATGGCAAAAAACCCAACCTCTTGATGTTTTATGTTTACTTGCTAATTACTGATCTGTGTGACGTATTATTGGTCTCATAATTTAAACATAAATTGTATGTAATTGACTATTTATTGTGCATTAAATACTATGGGCATTGATTTCCCCAAGAAGCACTAGTTCCATATCTGAGTTGATAATATAATAAAATTTGCCATGACATAAGTAAGTTATGGTAACAACATAAAATACCTTAAAATATATATAAATAGCAACTTTATTTTAAAACATCATTTAAAATGCTAGAATGCTATTTTTTCCTGTTTATTACTATGATTACTTAAACCAGAACTGAGAATCTTTCGTAGTTTAAAATATATGTCTGAATATTAAGCTGAAAATTTTCAAGAATTTTGCCTTCTGAGAATTATTTTGCAAACTATATTTGAACTAGCAGTGCTAAGATAATCGCCATTAAAATAATGATAATGAGACCAATTTAATTCTAAGTATTCATGATGGTGCCACAAAATTATGTCCAGTTTATATATTTGTTTATTTTAAAATTACAGATGTGCTACCTCTTAGGGTAAAAGAATGTGCTCATATCTAGCCTTCAGCCTGCATGTTTTCCTTTATCTTTCTTTTATACTTTAAAAATTCAGTATGAATTTTATCACATTTAATAGATTAATTTTAAAAGTACTTTTTGAATGAATAACACACAGATCATGGCATTGATTTAGACACATTTCCAACTAGATAGATACATTTGCAACTAGAAAATATTTTCTCCAATAAATTTCATATTCCTGTAAGTACGATAAATATTCAAAATGCTAATTTAAATCTTAAAAAGATTTTTAAGTAATAATATGAGTAAAATCTAATGTTTATTTTCTGATTATTTGTTTATATTCATTAGCTCTAAACCACATTTGGATAAATTCAGTTTTTCTATACTTTATACTATATTTTAGATTTTTAAGGCATAGTGCTTTTATTTTGCAGATTGTTGCCTTGCGTGAACAAAATGTTCATATACAAAGAAAAATGGCATCAAGTGAGGGGTCCACAGAATCAGAACACCTTGAAGGGATGGAACCTGGTCAGAAAGTCCATGAAAAGGTATGACTCATATGACCTGGCCCTATATGGAAATGTTCACTTGCTATATATCTTTTGACAGAAATATGAAATCCATGTGATAAGCGTTCTTTATTATTTTTTGATTTGTTGGTCATAAGTCCATGATTTTTCTTCTCACTTATTGCTTTTAATTTGATTTGCTTAAAAATAATATATGTGTGTGTATGCATAGATATGCATAGATTTGAATTTCTCATTACTTGCTGTTAACTTGATCCTCTGAAATATAATTAAATTATGCATCAAATTGAACATATATAATTAAATAAATATATTTGTATAGTTAGATATATCAATAATATACATCTAAGACTTTTTAAAGTACAATAACAATAATTTTGATTTACAAGTGGTATTATGTATGGTTGGTGACTAATCTGTGGCTTATCACAGCAAAAATTTTTTGGTAATCTCCTATTTGATTTAGTATTTTCTGTGTATTTAAGAAGGTCCTAATAGTACTCCTGTTAAAGAAAAGTTATATAAAAGAATCTGAAGTCTTGGGACTTTTACTGTTGTTTAGAAGGGAATGATTTTCCTTTTGGTGGGGCTTAGACCCAGGCTAAGAAAACCTAGCAGTCTCTTTGGACCTTTTGTGGGCTCAGCCATCTTTTCCAGCACAAAAGGAAGAAGGTCAGTTGCTGGTAGGTAGGGATCAGATAAGATTATATAGGCATTTGCATATCCAATGACAATAGACAGTCTGCTAAATATTTGCCTTTACAAGTTATATCTTCAGATGGTTAAGCTCTTTAATCATCAAGACTACATGAATTAAGTAGCTAAATTGGTGTCATTGTGAATGTTGAGGGGTTTTAAAACAGAGATTAAGAAGCAAGTGACTGGACCACAAAACAACAGCACCAGACTTCTTACCAGAAAATAAATTGAACACTTGATTCGTTACCGGTTGAAACAAATGGAGGGGCTTCTTATGTCTCCTCCTTCAAGTGTAAAAGCAAAGGAAGCCAAGTAATCCAGACTAATTTCCTGAGACTGCCATCAATTCTGGTGGCTGAGAAGCAAATAGCTTTTAATTTAAGGCTTCACTATTTTAGCCTTTATCCATGTATTTTATAGAAATCTCAAGTTGAGTTTTAAAAATAAACTAAAACCTGAAAGCTAGATTTCATGAGCTGTATTTCAAATTTGAATAAAATTATTTCTCTTCCCTTCAGATAAATGAGCTGACATTAATTCAGTAAACAAACCACTGAGCTCTTTAGAATAAAATGTTTGCACACAAAACTCAGTTTGGGAAACTAATGTAATTTTCTATTACTGTCTCATTTTAATTATGTCATCAGTTATACAGTACTATACCTTTTCCCAGAGAATTCTAAAGTATACTTGTTTGGGTATAAAAATGGACTTTGTGGTCATGCAGTCTTTTCATAGGAATCTACAAAATATTGTGTTTTTAACAGTGTTGTATTTATACTAATCCAGACTATAATTAAAGAAATATGTTTTTGAAAGGATAAAGAACCTGAGATTTTGTCTATTCTCTAACCAACCATTTGATATATAAAACATTCTTCTAGTACTTTTGGGGGAGGGGCGAGTACTCACACACATATTTTTTTCAAATGCTGTTTTTTTAAACATACAACCCCTAAATATCCAGACATAATAGAACGTAAGACAGTTCATGTCAGATTAACTTTCAGAAACTGGTTACAAGATTAGGATGAGGACCTATGTATAATAGATGTTTGAAAGTTTATTTATTTATTTTGAGAGAGACAGAAAAAGTGTGAGCTGGAGAGGGACAAAGAGAAAGAGAATCCCAAGCAGGCTCCTCCCAAGCCCGACATGGGGTTTGAACCCATGAAACCGCAAGATCATGACTTGAGCTGAAATCAGGAATTGGATGTTCAACCAACTGTATGATAGAGCCACCAAGGAACCCCTGTATAATAGATGTGTGTCTCTCTTGGACTCCACAGATAAGGTGCATATATGGAGGATTCTGAGTAGTTGGTGATATAAATAAAGTACTTGTCTCTGACTTGCCTTCCAGTTCTTGGAGAAGGCATTTCAGCCACTTTAGAAGGGAAATTCTGTGCCATTGCTAACTTACTCACTCTTCCTTACGGATGTAACTAAAGATTTTTAAACATTGTAATTATTAGTATTCTTTTTTTCAATTTCCCATGATTGCAGGAAGAGTGATTTCCAAATGCTTTGAAATGATGATATACTAGTATTGTTTAAAATATCATGCTCCTATCCTCTTCCAATGTAAACCTAAAATATATATCATGCATATATATATATATATATGTGTGTGTGTGTGTGTGTGTGTGTGTGTGTGTGTTTCTTATTTAAAAATAAGTAATTTGTTTCAATTCATATTACTCCTGAGATGATTCAAGAAAGTATTTTGGGGGTGCCTGGGTGGCGCAGTCGGTTAAGCGTCCGACTTCAGCCAGGTCACGATCTCACGGTCCGTGAGTTTGAGCCCCGCGTCAGGCTCTGGGCTGATGGCTCAGAGCCTGGAGCCTGTTTCCGATTCTGTGTCTCCCTCTCTCTCTGTCCCTCCCCCGTTCATGCTCTGTCTCTCTCTGTCCCAAAAATCAATAAACGTTGAAAAAAAAAAATAAAAATTAAAAAAAAAAAAAAAAAAAAAAGAAAGTATTTTGAGGTTTTTTCTTTTTTATTGAAATATAATTGATATACAATATTATATTAATTTCAGGTGTATAACACAGTGATTTGATATTTATATACCTTACAAAATGATCACCATGATAAATCTAGCGACCATCTGTCTCCACACAAAGTTTTTACATATTATTAACTACATTCCCTATGTTGTACATAACATCCCCATGTCTTATTTATTTTATAACTGGAAGACTGACTGTATGTCTTAATTTTCTTCATCTATTTCACAACCCCTTCACCCCTGGCAACCATCAGTTTTACATTTATTCATTCATTCATTCATTCATTTATTCATTCATTTATATCACATTTCTTTGCCCGCCATTTTTTTCCAGTTTTATTGAGATATAACAAACATATAACATTGTGTAAGTTTAAGGTATACAAGATGATGATGTGGCATATGTATATATTGTGAAATAATTACCACAATAAGGTTAATTAACATATTCATTACCTCACATAGTTACCTTGTGTGTGTGTGTGTGCGCGCGTGTGTGTGCTAAGAGCATTTTAGAATTATTCTCAGCAACTTTTACGTATTTAATACAATACTGCTGATGATATTCACCATGCTTTGTTAGATTCCCCACAATATTCTAACTGCTGACATATATAGGTAAAATATTAAATGATATCCTAATCATTACAGTTATCATCCTTATATAAATACTCATAACCTCAATAAACATTATAAAGCATCTTCCCTTTATTATCCTCTATAACTTGATTATTTAAAGTGTATCAATAGCATTGAATAACAAGTGTTAAAAGATTGTAATTTAAATACTACCACTTAATTTTTTGTTGGGAATTGTTTAAAAATATATTCAAACCAAAAAAAAAATATTATTTTGGGTAGTATCTATGCGATTATCAGTATAGCATGACTGTAGTATTAGTGTATAAATTACAAAATGGTTGTTGGGGAGAAATACACAAAACTATTGTTAGATACTATGGAGCTGTCAGAAAGTGACTTGTAAATCCTAGTCACAAGGATTACCCCTTGTTTAGGGTAGTAAATTAGCCAACAGATGTTTTATGTCAGTGGTTTGAGAACTCTGTTGACAAAATAGTTGATAAAAATAGTCTCATAAAAGCACAGTCTGTAACAGGCCTTATTACTCACAGAAAAGCTGTGTAATTATTGTCAACATTTTAAAAACAAAAAATTAAAAGAAAGAAATAAGCTTAACTGGAATTAGTTTAAATGTCTCTGTGGGACAGAAATTTAATCAGTTCTAGAAGAACATACTCACAGGGTAATAAAAATGTTCAGAATACTAAGTTTTACCTCATTAATAATAAGTTCAGAACTGGGCTCAGTAACTTTACTCCTGTTGCTTTCTAGAAGGGAATGAATTTGTGAAATTTTTGCAGTAAACACACTGCTCTTGTAAAGGAGTTAACAATGCTCCTGACGTATATATTCTGAAATTCCGATTATTTTTTGCAGCTGCAAATTTTGCTGAGTGATATGGATAACCAGACTGTTAGACACTGGTAGAGGTTCAGAAGACATAGTCTCTGGTACTAAATTTGCTGCGAAACTAGAGAGAAAAATAAGCATGCCCAAATTACTGTTGCAAAACATGATAAATGAGTAGTGTCAAAAATGATCTTAGAGTTTGAAGGAAAATAAATTAATTGTGATGGGAGGTGGTAGAGAGGCAGCATGGAGTAGTGATTTGTTTGATGTCAGTACACCTGGATTCAGATTCCATCTCTGCCAATTACTAGCTGTGTGACCTTACACTTTTACCTCCCTGAGCATCACTTACCAGTAAATAGTCATACCCAGCTTACAGCTTTGTTGTAAAGAGTAGACACTGACTACGAATAACAAAACTCTTGGCACATTGATTACAAGCAATAAATGGTGTGGTTATATTATTTGTTAATCCTGTGTTTTCATTCATTTTTCAATAAATATTTAGTGACAACTTTATCGATAGCGCTAGGATATAGGTCCTGGTCTAGGTGGTTGGACCGTGGTAACGAACAAGGCAGATGAAGGCACAGGCAATAAACAAGTTGTATGTCAGAGGGACTGATGTGCTGAAGGGGCAGGTACAAAGTGGGTGGGGAGATGTTAAACAGACATGGCATGGAAGGATTTTTTTTAGAAGGTGGGGTTTGAACTGAAACCTGAAAGAGGACAGGGATTCAACCATACGGAGAACTCTATGCCATTAGAGTTTTTGAGGCAAAGGAAGTCCTAAGGGCAAATGCACCAAAGGTGGGAAAGAGCTTCTTTGGCACATTCTTGGGAAGGAAGGATGACAGGGTGACTGAAGCCTAGGGGTCAGGGGAGAGAGAGCAGCAGGAGACAGGACTGAGCAGTGAACAGGGCCAGATCATGTAAGTTCTCCTAGGCTGTGGCAAGGAGCCCAAGTTCATTCTCAGAGCAATGGGAAGATATAGAAGTGTTTTAACTTAGAAGCATCTTGATTAGGTACCTTTTTAAAAAATCGTTTGCACTACAATTTTATATCCATTTGTCATTTTCTCACACATCAGACTTCTGAAGTAGATAGAGATGTTCCTTTTCTTAATTTTACCGATAATGAAATTGAGGCTTACTTAGAAAGATTAAATGACTTATTCGTCCAGAGGAAGGCCACAACCCTGGTCTTCTCACCTCCAGACAATATTATGCCTTCACATTTCTTCTCATATGCCAGCATGATTTCTTTAAGTGTTACTGTTGATTTTCAAAAAAAAATCATTCTAACCCAAACTTTTTTCTGATCTTTTCTTCCTTTATTATTACACATACTCATTTGTTTTTTTGAGTTGATTATTTTATTCTATTCAAGAGTGTGTTTTAAAAGATTTTTTTTTTCATTATTCCCTCAACTTCTCCCAGTTATTTTTTTACTCTGAACAGATCCTTCCTCCGAGGCAATGGCATTCACAAGTTTTGATCACTCCAAGTATGGCTCTTAAACCGAGGCAAGAGGGGACCGTGATTTAGTGGGCCTTGCTGTGGCCCTCTGTGCCCCTCTACAGGATGAGAAGTTTATGGGGCCAGGGGAAATTGCACACCTGTAAGCCACACCACCACCCCTTCTTGACCACATGCCTGGTACTTGATAGCCAGGACTTTCTGACCAAAGGGACCTTAGCCTGCCTCCAGGGCCTTTATTGACTTCTTCCCAGAAGCAATGTCTATAGTCGGCCTGCATTCTCATGCACTCATTCCTAGACTGAAGGAGTGGCCAAGGAAGCCTTTTTGCTGGGGTTACACAAAATTTGAAAGTGTTGGCTAAGGGATCCATTCAGGCAAAAACAGATCAGTGTTCTGGAAGGAGATGAAATCAGGAAGAGAAGGGGAGCAGGCTGTAGTTCAGGGATCATATCTGGCTAAGTCTTGGTGTAGAACTTCTTGGTGTAAACTATTGTTTAGAATCTGGTCCAACAGTCATTGTGAAAGGTGTATTTTCAAGAAACATAATAGGTGATATTTTTACTTGACAGTTTGCTAACTTGATTTATAATTGTTTAATATTTAGATTTATGGTATATGGACCGCACTTTGTTGTTTTGCCCTGGGCCCCACAAATACTAGGGACCTACCTGTCTACTACAAGCTGTAAGAAATACAATTTAATTTCAACCTTTTACTCTGTAATATATGTATTACATCTGTTTGCCTTTATGTGTAAAACTGAAAGTAAAGTCTCACCAAACAATAGTTACATTTTATCATGGGCCATACATCTTGTTACTTCTTATTCATCAGTGACTGAAACTTTAGTTCTTCACAGAGGTTAGAGTGAAGGAGGTGGCTGATTTATCAGTGACCATCCAACACCTGAGGCATATCTGGACGTGTGAGACCCTTTCCAGGCTGGTGGCTATCTGCTACCCTCTGAAGCTTCTTCCTTCCCTTGTCATCCTCACTTTGAACCTAGGTACTCTGGATGATCCAAGCTGCATCTTCCCTTTTCAAAACTGTTGCTCTGTTATTCTCTCTTAAAATCTGACATTACTTCCTGACTGTTTTTAAATTAAAATAAAATGTAACATAGCAATTTAAGCAACAGTGATATGTAAATGTAAAAGCTGTGTAAATGCAAACTCAGAAATGGGTTTTTGTTTGCATTTTTTTCAGTTCTTTAGTTCCTGCCAGATAGGCAGGAAAATTTAAGCCAAAAAATGTACAGATCAAAATGAAGAACCAGTGGCAAGAATAATCCTCAGATCAGAAGATCTAGTAACTGCATGTGTAATGCTTGCATTGTAGAACTTTGGTCATGAAGGACACTGAGCTAATGTGTTATAAAAATTGAAATACGGCATGTGCCTTTACCAAAATTAAGGGTTTTGTGGATTTCTAGCAATGCATGCTATGTTTTAGACTGAACTACCAGTGACAAAAAAATAGGCATTTAGGAAAAGTTCATAAAGCTATATTAGTAGCATGATCCTCAATGATGACAGAAGGATTTTATTTCATCATGCTATTGTGTTCTATTATGCAATATCATAACATGAAGATTCTGAATAATTTTCATACAAAGCTGATAGCTGAACATTTAAGTGTTTGGCTTATGAATATACCATATTTCTATTTTAAAATACTAATAATAAACATTATTTGTCACAAATGCCATTCTTTTACAGTCCTCTGCTAAGTTCTAGCTGAAAGCAGTTATCCAAAGGGATGTCTTCAGTGTATTAATTGCATTTTGCCCATGTTTCTGTGCCTTCCTCACTACATGCCAACAACTGTTCTAGAAACTCAGTCTTTGTCAACTGTGGCTTATTTTATTCATTATTGATTAAGCCCCAATTTCTTCTCTGTATCAAAGATAATTATCATTTGGATTTATTTACATCTGAATAGCCCTAACAGAATATTTTCTTCTGTGCATGAATCCCATATATTGTGATCTAATTCCTCATAGTAACATGATAATAATGTGTACACGTCTCTTTCATTCTTCAACTGAGTTTTCAAGCAGTAAAACCAAACAAAAGGATGGGATTTATGAATTTGCCATCTTGGAGTTGGCACACCTCTCAGGAAAGAAAAGGTCTGTAGATACCTGTGGCTGAGTGGCTTAGAGGTCTGTGGCTAGGAAAGGGCCCAGCAGAGGCAAGTGTGGGATGTTCCATGGTTCATTCATATGTACATGAAGTTATCCCATATCAATTTTATAGGAGCCGAATTGGAGAGAAAGCTTATGACCACAAGTTAGGCATCTTCTTTATGCAGTGGAAAGAATAAGAAAAATGTTCTAATATTGTGTGGGAACTCATTAAGCTCAAAATAAATCTCTTTCTGATTTCAGTGACTGAGTTTTTGTGCTTTAACTACACCCTTACTAAATGGGAAGAGAAAGGGGAATTGACTTGTTTATCTCTATAAGCAGATTCAGTATCCTTTATATTATCTGTCTAGATCTGAGGACAGAAGAATAAACACACCTTTGCTAAAGTCAGAGATCTTAAGATTTTAAAAGGCTTATTCACAGACCTTGACAGAGTGTGTTCATTTATCTCTATTTTATTGATATAATTTAAATTTTATGCCATGAATTTGCTCCCTTAAAGTGATACAGAGAAGAACAAGTGTTTTTCCTTCCCTGTGTATTGTCTTCTCTGATCTGCCAAGCCAATCCAGGAAAATGTTTAAGTCTATTATTCAGACACTCTGCAATTGATTCTACTTTTATTTTTCATTTTTGTGGAGTTTACCCATCTTAAAATTCTCATATAGCGCTAGTTTGCCAGGAATTTGATGGGTGTTTTACAGAACGCACTCCCCTAAAAAGAGATTTCCTAGGACAAGAATATTAGGACATATTGTGCTGTATATTTTTGAATTGACGTCTTTACTGTAGTACTCATTAGAATTTTTTATTTTTTTTAATATTGTCAAGTTCCAAGGGGAACAGTATTCAGTTTTTCCGAAATTTGTATGACCAGAAATCCCCTTTATCTGCAGGGAAATTACACATGCCAGGATGAGTGTTCTGAAGAATATTTCTTAATGCTGGCTCTGGCCTTTTAATTTTTTTTTAATGTTTATTATTGAGAGACAGGGAGAGACAGAGCATGAGCAGGGGAGGGGCAGAAAGAGGGGGAGGCACGGAATCGGAAGCAGGCTCCAGGCTCTGAGCTGTCAGCACAGAGCCCCAACATGGGACTCGAACCCATTGACTGTGAGATCATGACCTGAGCCGAAGTCGGATGCTTAACTGACTGAGCCACCCAGGCGCCCCTCTGGCCTTTTAAAGATAAGCAAACTATTCTTCAAACCTGTCTGGAAATATTATTAGCAAAGGCTACACCCCAAGTATGAACAAGATAAATAACTTGTATAAAGCTCTTCACAGCTTTCCAAAAGTGCTTTCACGCAGTTGTTTTATTTGATCCCTGTAATAACCCTGTGAGGTTTACAGAGCAGGAATTACTGGCTCAAAGTCCTATAGCTTATCAATAGGAGGAGTGGATGGAAATAGTATAACAAGCATGCACATATTAAAAATGAACAAGAATGAAGAAAAGCAACATGTCAACTACCTGATTTCATGGATTTTGAAATATAAGAGTATTTACTTTGAGCAAGAGTGTTTACTTAAATTTGCCCACATGTCTAAGAGGATGAAAGAGCTTATTAGATGAGCATGAATCTTTGAAAAATTCAAAAATAAACCTTAGACAAAGAAAACTTTGTTACCTCCTATGTTGGTGTCTTCAGCAATCACCTAGTCAATTATACTTCTGCGGCAATTCTTACTGGTCTCTCTCTCTTTTGTCATTTTTCTTCTTTATCCCATTCCTAGAACAAAGAAACTTCTTGCAACTCAAAAAAAAAAATTCTCTCTTTACCTTACTTCTACAATCAGCTATTTCTCTATTTTTGGCTCCCTTTTGCCACAAAGCTGTTCAACAGGGTTGTCGGCTCACTTTCCCCGATTGCTTTCTTTGCATTTTTTATAAATCTGTTCCAATAGAGTCTTTGCCCCACCATTCTACAGAAACGTCTCCTGTTACCATCACCACTAATTTTATATTGGTAAATACAAAGGCCAATTCTCAACCTTTGTTATAGTTGATGTCATAGTAGATCACTCCTCCTTGATTCCTTTTTTTTTTTTAACTTGCATTACAGGAAACCACACTATTTTTGTTTTTCTCTTACTTCACCAGGGGCTCCGTCACAGTCTCCTATCTTGTTGGACCATATTCTTCTTTCGGACTTCTTTTTTTTTTTTTTTTTTTTTTTTAAATTTTTTTTTTCAACGTTTTTTATTTATTTTTTTAGGACAGAGAGAGACAGAGCATGAACGGGGGAGGGGCAGAGAGAGAGGGAGACACAGAATCGGAAACAGGCTCCAGGCTCCGAGCCATCAGACCAGAGCCTGACGCGGGGCTCGAACTCACGGACCGCGAGATCGTGACCTGGCTGAAGTCGGACGCTTAACCGACTGCGCCACCCAGGCGCCCCTCTTCTTTCGGACTTCTTGATGTGATCCAGGGCTCAGTCCTCCATTTCTTCTCTCAATGATTGCCAGTCAGTCTTAACTAGTATCCATATGCTAATAGTTTACAAATCTTTACCTCTAGTTCAGACTCTACAACCAAACACTTATCCAACAGCCTATTCAACATCGCCACTTGTTCATCTAAAAGATATTGCACACTTAAAATGTCAAAAACCCACTTCTTGTATCCCCCCACCCAAACAAATTGCATCTTTTCCATCTCAAATCACGGAAACTTTGCCTTTCCAGTTGCTCAAGGTGAAAAATATTGAGTCACCCTCAAGTCCTCCCTATGTCTCATACCCCACATCAAACTGTAAAGAACTAGATTTGCCCTGCTTTCAAATTATACCTAGAATCTGTCCACTTCTCATCATCTCTATTAATCTCTCCACTCTGAACCACTTCCAATCATCTGTCACCTGAATTATTGTAATTATTTCCTGCCCCGTCTCTCTGCTTCTCCAGTGCAGCCTTCACAGTCTATTTTCAACATCTCAGTCTGCTCAAAAGTCTGCAAATGCTTCCCATTTATACAAGGCTTTAAATGATTTGCCTTTTTTTTTTTGTTTTCCTCTTTGGTCTCCTGACTTTGACCTCTGTCTCCACTCCAGCTGCACTGGCCTCTTGTTGACTTGCTCTTTCTTCTGCCTAGAATGACCTTCTTCAAGATATATACATGGCTATTTCTGTCACCTCCATCAAGCCTTTGTTCAAATTCCATAACATATTCTAAATGGCATGTAATTTATTTATTTATGTTGTCTGTGATCTATTGTCTGTTACTCCAGCTAAAGAATAAGCTTCATGAAGGTTAGGATCTTTGTTTTATTCATTATGAGGCTCAGGTGTCTAGAACAGCTCCTGGCACATGGTAAGCTCTTAATAAGTATATGTTCAGTACATAAATAAATGAGTACCATGCTATTTTAACTATTGTTAGTTTTTAAATCTTAATTCTTAGAGCTTAATTATAATATCTACTTTTCAGATCCCATTTAAAACCCCTGGGGAGATTATTTTGGAATTACTTAAGTTAATATATTAATTTGGGGAGAATAATCACCTCTATGATGTGCTGTCTTGCCATCTGTAACATGGCTTCTGTCTCCATTTTTTTATGAATTATTTTATGTTCTTCAATAAAATTGTTAATCTGTCACATAGAGGTCTTGAAGATTGTTATTTGTTTCTAGACATCTATAGTTTTGTTGCTATTTTGATTATTTTCATATTTTTCTAATAAATTAATGCTGGCATAAAAAGTTCTATTGATTTTTCAATATTGATATGACATCCATCAAACTTGCTAACGTATTGGGGCACCTGGGTGGCTCAGTTGGTTAAGCATCTGACTTCAGCTCAGGTCATGATCTCGCAGTTTGTGCTTCGAGCCCCATGTTGGGCTCTGTGCTGACGACTCAGAACCTACAGCCTGTTTCAGATTCTGTGTCTCCCTCTCTCTCTGCCCCTCCCCCATTCACACTCTGTCTCTCTCTCTCTCTCTCAAAAATGAATAAACGTTAAAAAATTTTTTAAAAAGCTGTCTGACATATTGATTTCAAGAGTATGTTGTGGTCTTAGACTTTTCTAAGAGTTTAAGAAATTTAGAAGTATTTTATTCTTTTTTCTCTTCCCTCCCAATTTTTATTTCTTTATTTCTAATATATTGCCCAAGACTTCAATGTTCAATACAATGTTTAAGACTTCAGTACACCAAAGAGTAGCATGGGTCAGAATGGTATACTTGATTTTATAAAGTCACGTTTTATGCAACTTTATAATGATCTAGACTGTAATGATAACATTAATTATGATGCTTTCCATAGTAACCATTTTTCAGATTTGGAATTGCTCTTCTATTACAAGTTTTCTAAGAATTATTATCAAGACTAATACATCTCTTAGAGTGATGAATTTCATTGATAGGTATTCCGATGGTAAACTATTTTTTTTTTAACCTGGGGATTAAATGTTTGTTTTTTAACCATCTGCATGCTTCTCTAACAGAAATTAAATTTTAAATTAAAAAAAGTTTTTAATGTAAAAACATAGAAATTTTAAATTTAAAAACTTAAAATAAAAGTGTTTGGTTCACATTTATTATTCTTATGTCCATTATTAATTCTTTACATATATAACAGTTATGATCTAATTGGGCTACAAATAAGTTGAGCCCTCTTTTGACTATTTAACTTAAATACAAGAGGACTCACGTGACCCAATGAACAGTAAACCTGGTAGCTCTCTCTTGGGACCATTCTTGCTCTGCCTGAACTATCTAAGAACCTCTAAAACTTAGGTCAAAAGAAGCATTTTTTTTAAACATTTTGTAAAAAGAGAACTAGAAAATGTGATAAGGTAACAAGTGAGCAACAATTTTTTTTAATTGCCATTGCCTCTTTTGAGTTTTCAAATTATCACTTTTAAAAATAGGTGGCTCCTCAAAATCAAATGTCATCCATGTACCATTGCAATAGCCCACTGACATACAGGCTAAGTGAAATCCTTCCGTACCAGTCACTGGCCTGGTGTGAAGTTCCGCCAGCAGTAGTGACATCCCATGGCAGAGTGGTTCTTCAGTGAGGATTCCCCCTTCTTCAAGTTATACCACCTTGAGGGCTTAGTTTCACAGTTAGGCTACCAAACTCATCAAGATGACTGAGTCAGGAATGTCCTCCAGAGCCAGCTACCCACTGAGCTGGAACCATGACTGATGTTGGATATTGGACTCAGGTCCCAGTGCATACTCCCACTTCCTACATTCTTTTCACTAGCTCTTGGAAACTATAATGATTCAGTCAATTGTCTTAGTTTGTAGGATAATTTGGAATAACTCTGAACTTCAAAACTGAAAGGAAAGCAGTCTTGTTTTTCCTTTCTCCCCTGAGGTTTCCTAGTAATTATGCAAATTACCCTCCTGCTATCCTCTCTTATATCAAGAAACACTGGAAGAGACAGTTTGTCAAGGTTTCATTAAATATTCTTCTAGGGCAGGGGTGCCTACTAGCCTTATATTTACATATCTAAAAGGAGTGCTGAGTGATTCTTCCTAAAAGAAAAAAGATTTTCTCCAATGTTACTTCTTTATTCTATAGCTAAACAAAGAAGGAATTCAAGATTTTCAGTTATAAGCAAAAATGAAAAACAAAAACCAAAAATTCTCCGCTATACATATACCTCCTTATATCTTCTTTTTTTAGAACATTTAAGAATTTTATAGATGAATGTTTTTCCACATTAATCATTCGGTATGTTTATTTCATGTGGTAATATGGGAAATAACTACTCTTTACATTTCTGAGTATTATTAATATCAATCATGGGACTATTGAATCGAAATTCTTCATGTTTCATCTAGATTCAAGACACTACAGAATGAAGTATATTTCTGTCAAGCTACATATACCAGATATAGTGAATAAATTATATTCTACTTTAAACATTATGAAAATATTAGAACTTCAAAGTAACAGATATTCCTCAGATTAAAATATCCTTGCTTTTAAATTTGGTGGAAGTTAAGAATGACTTAAAATGTCTGAGAAAATAATAAATATATTTTATAGTTATTAATGAAACGATTGACCACATTAAAGAACTGACAAGTGAAAGTCCATCAGCTAGATATTCTAACTAAATAAAATTTCTAGGAATTTATGGTATCATAATAACTTTGTAATTCTCAATGTAGAATAATAAAATCATTAATGGGGAAGTAACTATAAGAAATCATCTGATCTAGAAATTTTCCAAGTAGGGCAATTTTCAGTCAACTCTATATAGAGGTTTATTTCTTTCCATCTTTCAAAAATAAGAGGTAGTCAAGTCTTTCCATTTGAACCATTAAATATATTTTAAAATAATTTGTTGATACTACAATAAAGAATACTAATTTCTCAGATCTGTTATTACATCTTTTATTACATTCATTTCACCAGTCATTATATTATTTTATTACTTTAAATTCTTTCCCTCTTTATGGCAATTTTTTAGGTTTGATGACTAAATTGGATACAGTAATTAGTAAAGTACCTGGATAATATGGATCTATGGTTCTTAACACAACTAAACATTACAATTACTTAGGGAGATTTAAAAACAATTATATACCCGGACTCCACTATTGGATATGGTTTAGAGTGCGATCATTTTTTTAATTGAAGTATAATTAACATACAGTGTTATATTAGCTTCAAATGTATATAATGACTGAACAATTTTCTACATTACTCAGTGTTCATCCAGTTAGATGTACTTTTGATCTCCTTTATCTGTTTCACTCCTCCCTTCATCCACCTCCCCTCCTGCAACCACCAGTTTGTTCTCTGTATTTAAGAGTCTGATTGTTGTCTCTTTTTTTATTCTTTATTTGTTCATTTGTTTCTTAAATTCTACATATGAGTGAAATCATATGGTATTTGTCTTTCTCTGCTTGACTTATTTCACTTAGCATTATACCCTCTCGGTCCATCCATGCTGTTGGAAAATGGCAAGATGTCATTCTTTTTTATGTCTGAGTATTATACCATTATACATATGTGTGTGTGTGTGTGTATATATATACACATATATATATATACACATATATATACATATATATACATAAATATATATTTTTGTATATACCACATCTTCTTTATCCATTCATCTGTGGATGGACACTTGGACTGCTTCCATATTTTGGCTATCGTAAATAATGCTGCAATAAATATAGGGGTGCATATATCTTTTTGGATTAGTGTTTTTATTTTCTTTGGGTAAATACCCAGTAGTAGAATTTGTGAATTACATGGTAATTCTATTTTTAACTTTTTGAGAAACCTCCATACTGTTTTCCACAGTAGCTGTACCAATTCATGCTCTCACCAATAGTGTGTGAGGGTTCCTTCTCCACTTTCTCACCAACACTTGTTCTGTCTTGTGTTTTTCAGTTTAGCCATTCTGACACATGTAAGGTGATATCTCATTGTGGTTTTGAGTTGCATTTCTCTGATGATTAGTGATGTTGAGCATGTTTTCATGTGTCTGTTGACCATCTGTGTGTCTTCTTTGGAAACATGTCTGTTCAGATCCTCTGCCCATTTTTTTAATTGGATGGTTTGTATTTTTAATGTTGAGTTATATAAGTTCTTTAAATATTTTGGATATTAACCCCTTATCTGATATGTCTTTTGCAAATATCTTCTCCCATTCAGTAGGTTGCCTTTTTGTTTGATTTATGGTTTCCTTCGCTGTGCAAAAGCCTTTTAGTTTGATGTAGTCCCAATACTTTAATTTTGCTTTTGTTTCCCTTGTCTGAAGTATTTCTACAGCCAATACCAAAGAAATTCCTGCCTATGTTTTCTTCTAGGAGCCTTATGTGTATCACATTTAGAGTGGAATTCACTTTGTATTTTTATTCAACCCTCCCAAAGTTTCTAATGTGTGGTCGTGGTTGAGAATAACTGATATGGAGTACAGATATTATGTCTGCTTTATTCTAGGTTCTAGATTTGTAAGGTTTATAAATAGATGGTTTACATATGATTAAACAGATTTAAAGAGTCAATGTGGAATTGGAAATAATAGCTGTGGATTCTGTGCTGGAGAATTTCAGAACAAAGACAAAATGTGTGTACATATAGGAGAAGATTTGAAATCTGAGTTCAGGTCTGATTTCTGGGAGCTAAAAAGCAGTATGGAAATTAACAGAAACAGTCTAGGCTGACACAAAATGCCCAGAATCATAGCTGTGAAGCATTTGGACTCCTCAGTGCTTAAATACTTTTTGGTCCTTGTGAATTTTGTTAATTGTTTAGTTGCTTGATTTGGTTTACTCTTTTTTCCTATATTATGTTACACTCAGGTAGGAATCCTCATATTCTGAGCCCCCAACCTACTGTCTGGCATATGGTAAAGGCTAAACAGAGTTTTAGTGATTGAATGAATGGATAAATGAAATAACAAGTAGAGATTGAATAAATTCATAAATAAAAGAGTAAAGAAACAAAAGTAAGCAGAGAGAGTGAGAAAGTGAGAGAATGAAAGAAAGAAAAAGAAGAGAGAGAGGAGAAAAGAAAAAAAATTCCTAGAAATATGACACTGGAATACCTATGCTCATGTTTGAACCTCATCACTTTTTAGTAGTGTGACTGTAAGCAAAATACCTGTGTTCCTTGCTTCAGTTTCCTTTTCTGTATACAATAGTTCCTTATAGGGTTTAGGCACGTCATGCTCTGTAACAGTGCCTAACACATCGTCAGAACTTAACAAATATTAGTGAAGTAGAATAATTATTAGAAACCCATGCATAGAGCCAGACATCTTATGAATATGTCAGGATAAGTAAGTACTCAGTAAATTATAGCTATTATTATTAGTTGTCATTATTCTAATGAAAGATACAATCCTATTGAGGATTTGGAGGCAAATCCAAATTTGCAGATTTAAAGTAAAATGAAGAGTATAATGGTCTCTTGGAATGAAAGGAAATATTTACTGGGACATCAGATTGGCTGAAGTCTTCCAAAGTCCCTCCTTGAGTCAATGCTTGGTCTAGGATTTACTCATAGACTTCACAAAGAGACTTCACTAACAGCCCATGGAATCCCTGATTGATTCAGTCTTTTTTCTGTTATATACATTTTTTTTCACCCCAACATTGCTGACTCACTTAGGAAATTTCCAATGAACTGGTTCTAGGTTTTTTTTCTCTATTATTTTTGTGCTTATGAATGCTTTTCCTCTAGATTTGTGTTATTTCATTGTTTTTGGCTCTATATTTCAATAATACTATAGTTTTCTTCTCACAGAGTGAAATATATCTTATAAGACTTTGCCACTTTATAGATTCTCCCCAATCCACCACAGAATTATTAGAAATAGATTGCTTATGTTAATGATTGAAAATCTTAGTATATTTTTCTGACCAAACAATAATTTATTTCTAACCATAATATTCATAGATCTATTTTCAAAAATGGAATGGAAGGGCTTGGTGTGACCCCTTCAATGCTAAGTCTTACGTGTATCTGTGCCTTTAACATCTGGATTTAACTGATAGTAAAATAAATTCCTACTTTCTACTCTTTGGCCCCACCTTTTTTATTTTCTCTAGAGAGATTAATAAACCATGAGAAATAAAATGCATAAGAGAAAGAGATTTACTTGAAATTAGGAGAGAGTCATTAGGAGAGAATCAAGGACTTATGCATTAGGCATGAAAAACATTAGAAAAGAGGTGTCAAAATGTGCAAATCACGTGTGGAAATATGTTCATAATAAGATTAAATTATCAGCTGCCATGGCGACTACAGTTAAGAGTACTATATTACATATTTGAAAGTTGCTAAGAGTAGATCTTAACTGTTGTCACTACAGAAAAGAAATGGTAACTACATGAGATGATGGATGTGTGTTAGCTAACCTTATTGTGATCATTTCATGACATTTACATGTAATGATTATCATGTTGTACATCTTAAAGTTACAAAGTGTTACATATCAAGTATATCTCAGTAAATCTGAGGAAAAGGTATCAGCTCTCAAAAATAATGGCTTCTTGGTGTAGGCAGAGGTCAAACAAGTATTTCGTTCTGCATAGTCAGTGTCCATCCACCTCAGAGATCTTATAAAGGGGCACCTGGGTGGCTCAGTTGGTTAACTGTATGACTCTTGATTTTGGCTCAGGTCATGATCTCATGGTCGTGAGATTGTGTCCTGTGTCAGACTCTGCTCTGAGCATGGGACCTGCTTAAGATTCTCTTTCTCTTTCCCTGTTCCCCTTCCCCACTTGCTTGCACTCTTATTCTCTCTCTCTCTTAAAAAACAAAAAACAAAAAACAAAAAAAAACTGTCCAAGGGGAACTTAATTATTGTTATACTAATATAGCACTTTAAATGCTCTCTGTTCTGTACATTCAACAGGCATTATTTTACCATTTAAAAGAAATGTGAAAATTATATTCACTATTATGTTTCCTAAACTACTATTCTTTAGTGGGGTAGAGGAGCACTATGTAGTCACTAAAATATGCTCAAAATAAGGAACAACCATTAAACCAAGATAAAATGCAGAATGAAAATGGGCAATTAGTAATTTAACAAGACAACCGGGGTTTTTTTTAACATGTTATACTATTTTTTAACTCAATATTAAAGCCAGAAGTAGGAAGGAAAACATATTAATGGTGAAGTCATTTTGTTGAAGATTATCAAATACAAAGAGAGACATATTTCTAGTATTTACCTGATAGACAATGGACGAACATGTTTATATTTCTGGCTTTATCTCAGGATTAACTTTAGAAGCACTATGGCCATGACATGGTAGGACATCTGGGGCTTCAGCTTCATTCGCTTCATTTGGTCTTAGATGTAGGCTGTATATTTCTACCATATCATTTACTTTAATGTACATTTATAATGTTTCTTTAGTTTATTTCAGATTTTTCTACCATAAAGATAATTCTCCTGCTTTAAAACAGGAGAAAAATAAGTTCTCTTTCCTATTTGCTTATATTTTTAAGTTTGTGTATTTAGTTTGAGAGAGAGACAGAGAGAGTGAGCAAGGGAGAGGCAGAGAGACAGGGAAGGAAAGAATTCCAAGCAGGCTCTGCGCTGTCAGTGTGGAGCCCAATGCAGGGCTCAATTTCACCAACTGCAAGATCACGACCTCTAGCTGAAACCAAGAGTCAGACGCTTAACCAACTGAGCCACCCAGGTGCCCCTGTATTTGCGTTTTATGAAAATATTTTTTCGTCAACTTTGCACAATGATGGCTGAAAATATTGTCTCCGTATTTTATTTTTCTTTGAATCCTTACTGCTTTTCCTAAAACTCATCTTACTTATTACCAGAAATTTTCTTTCACTCATTCATGCATTCATTCATTCATTTAACAAATATATTTTTGTGGAAGGTGCTGTTTTACTCACTAGAGACACAAGTAATCAAAACATTTATTCAGTCAACCAAATTCTATCTCATTACCATCACATGCCAGGCATCATTCTATGCGCTTGTGATACACAAAAAAGAAAACATATAAAGGCTCTTTTCCTGGCTGGAGCTTACGATCTAGCAAGTTGGAAGAGGTTAACAGACAATAAACAATAAATACAAATAAGTAAGTCATTTAGTATGTTAGAAGCTGATATTGAAGAAAAGAAAAAGTAGATAAACACACACATACACACACACACACACACACACACACACACACACACACACACACAAAATCAGGAGTCCTGAGGAGATGTGGAAGTAAGGGCAGTTTTCTGTTTTAAATAAGGTGGTCAGGATCGGCTTCATTGAAGTGGTTGAGGTTGTTAGCCACTTGGAACACTAAGGAAGAACATTTCAGTCAGAAGGACAATTTAGGGTCACCTGGGTGGCTCAGTCAGTTGGGCACCCAACTTTGCTCAGGTCATGATCTCGTGGTTTGTGAGTTCGAGCCCCACATCAGGTTCTGTGCTGACAACTCGGAGTCTGGAGCCTGCTTTGGAATCTGTGTCTCCCTCTCTCTCTGCCCCTCACCCGCTCATGCTCTGACTCTCTCTCTCTCAAAAATAAATAAACATTAAAAACAAAATTTTTTTAAAAAAGGACAATCTAAAGGCAAGGCTGCAATGTGGGAGAGTAATGGACTTATTAGAGGAGCAGTGAGGTTGCCAGTGTGGCTGAATTGAGAGAGCCAGTGGGAAAATAGTAGGAGAGAGGTCAGGGAGGCTGTGGCATGGAGGGAAGGACAGTGGAGTAGGGAGTCAGGGGCGGTGGTTATTGCTTATTACAAGATTTTTGCTTTTGTACTGGGTAGGATGGAAAACCACTGGAGTGTTTTGAGCAGAGGAGTGACTTGATCTGACTACCATGTAACAAGATTACCATGGACCACTCTGACTGTTTTAAAAAATAGGAGTAAGAGGATAAGGTTAGAAACAAAGAGACCAGTTAGAAGGTTATTATAGTAATTCAGGTGGGAGTAGATGACCCAGACATCATGTGTTGAACAGGAAAATCCAGCTACAAATCCCAGGTGAGGATTGGTGTGGAGGATGGCAAAGATTGTAACAATACCAACTGCCAGAAGTAGGAGCCCACAGACCTTGGCCTACTACATCTTCTAAGGGTTCAGAGTCATCAAAGAGGATTGAACACACAAGGTGTTCCTTGACACATAAAGAGGTCATAGAAATGGGTCTAATTCAAATATGTCACAGGGTAAAGCAGACAAATTTTTTCTAAAAGACTGTCACTCCTCTGCTCAGTACCTTCCTATGGGGCCCATCTAACCCAGAGTAAAAGTCAGTGTCTTACAATGAACTCAGGAACCCCTGGCATCTCAAGAATCAACATCATCTACCCATGTATGCTCACTCCCATCATCTTGCTATAGCCTATCCCATTCTAGCTATACTGGTCCCCCTTGAAAATCCTAAACCCACTTGTGTCTCCCAGTCTTTGATTTTTCTATTTCCTCTGCCAGATAAATACATGATGTGCTCTTATTCTGGATTTGGGCTCAGTGTTTTCTTTGCATCATCAATTCCTCTAGTATAAGCTTAATCCAAATACTGCATGTTATATCTTATTCTAAAAATTTTTCGTTGTTTATCTGAAATTTAAATATAACTGGACATCCTGTATTTTATCCATCAACTCTAGCCATGAGGGGAGGGAAAGAGAAAGTGAAAGGGAAAGAGAAAGTTACTGGTAGTTAAGGCTTTAAATAGGTTACCAGGTCATGAAGAGAGATGAACAGTTTGACAGCAGGTTTTCACGTGTTATTTCCCTCTTCAAAAACCTTTGATGACTCTCTGTCATTCTATTTAGTACTCAAAGTGCATTGTATTTCATACAAAAAGCTAAAGCCATCTTAATCTATGGCAGCCTTTTTTCCCAGTCTCTTGCACTCGTCTACAGCACTCGTGTCTGGCTCTCCACACAGTACAACCTGTAATTGCCCTGCAGAAACTACCTCCCTGCCTGTGCTCATGCTTTACCTTTCTGAAATAAATACCCTCCTTATTTTACTTTAAATGTAATTACTCATCTTTAAAGATCAAAGTCAAAGAGTATCACAAATAGTATCGTCTCTCTGGTCCCATGTCATAAATATTTAGGATGTTTATCATGAAACTTTATGATAACATTCATTGTCATACTTAATAATTGCTTATTTATGTGCTATTCCTCTGCTTGACGAGACTTTCCTTGATGTCAGGAATGTATCAGCACATTTAACAAAATCCCAACACCTAGTTCTTTCTTCCTGGTACAACGTTTAAGAGAAAAACATTGAAACTCTTCATAACCTTGTGTTAGGAAATAATTTCTTGATACAACACCAAAGTGCAAGGTATAAAGGGGAAAATGATAAATTGGACTTCATTAAAATTAAAAACACTTGCATTTCAAACGGCACTGTCAAAGTGAAAAGATAATCTATAGACTGAGAAGAACTATTTGGAAATCATATAACTGATAAAGGAATTGTATATATATATATATATGTGTGTGTGTGTGTGTGTGTGTGTGTGTGTGTGTGTGTGTGTGTACACACACACACACCTATATATAAATAATTATTGTAACTCATTAATAAAAAGACAAATAACTCAATTAGTAAATGAGTAAAAAATTTGAATAGACAGAGAAAATACATAACTGACAATAAAGACGTGAAAAGAGGCTCCATATCATTAGCCATTAGGAAGTGCAAATCAAAATCAAAATCAAATCAAGTCAAATCAAATGCAAATCAAAATGCAAATCAAAATCACAAGGAGATACCACTTCAATCACACTAGAGTAGCTGTAATAAAAAGGCAGGCAATAACAAGGTTTGGTGAGAATGTGATAAATTGGAAGTCACATGGTTGCCAGTGGGAATGTAAAGTGGTGCAGCCATTTTGGGAAATAGTACTTCAAAATGTTAATGTAGAATTTCCATGTGATTCAGCTATTCTACTCCTAGGAATCTATCCACAAGAATATAAAACACATGTCCGCACAAAGACTTGTACACAGATGTTTATAACAGCATTATTTACATTAGCCCAAAGGTGAAAACAATCTAAATGTCTATTACCACATGAATATATAAATAACATGTAGTATATCCACATGATGGAATACTATTCAGCAATCAAAAAAAATCTGATACTACAACATGAATGAAATTCAAACACATTTTGTTCAGCGAATAAAGCCAGTCACAAAAGACTATCTATTCTGATTCAGTTTATGTGAAAAGTACCAAATAGGCAGATTTACAGTGGCAGCAGTAGATAAATCGTGCCTAGGGCTGGAGGTGGGGTCAGCTGCAAATGATTGCTAATGGACAAGAGGTTTCTATTTGGGGTGACGAAATGTTCTCAAATTAGATTCTGTTGATAGTACAACTCTTTAAGTATATTAGACACCATTGACATTTATGCTGTAAATGGGAAAATTTTATGGTTATAAATTCTATCTCAATAAAGCTGTTTAAAAGAACCACTGGATTTTCTTTTAATTCAATAATAGGTCATTTCAGTTAAAGTGCCACAATTTATTTTAAAGATAAGTCTACAAATCACTGTTAAATGATTTCGAACAAAAGTTATGTATTCTTTTTCTAAGATATAAATCACAGTTTTTAAATGAACTTTTACCATGAAATTATGAGAAAATATATTAACCTCACCATAAAATATATTTAAGGTGATTTGAATACATGAAATGTTACATATTTTTTAAAAACTAAAAGATTTAAGGGGCACCTGGGTGGCTCAGTCGGTTAAGTGTCCGACTTTAGCTCAGGTCATGATCTCACAGTTCATGAGTTCGAGCCCTGCGTCAGGCTCTGTGCTGACAGCTCAGAGCCTGGAGCCTGCTTTGGATTCTGTTTCCCTCTCTCTGCCCCTCCCCCACTCACACTCTGTCTCTCTCTCTCTCTCTCTCTCAAAAATAAATAAAACATTAAAAATTTTTTTTAAAAAAAATAAAAGATTTAAAAACACTTCAGAAAAAAATTGAGAGTTCAGAAATTTTCCATGGATAGTCCCAAATTTCAAAGTAGTGTAAAGACCTTATGTTATACATCTGTTACTAAAGGAATTAAAAAGGTTAGCATTTTAAGTGGTTTTTTTAGTTGCCTGATTACTGTTTATACTTAATTAAAATTTTCTTACCTTGAGCCCGTTCAAAATATGCAATTTTTAAACAAGATTTTAATGGACTTCAGGTGCACAGAATTGGACTAATCATTTTTCTAATTAGAAAATTAACATGATTCCGTTGACTTAACAAATATTTACTGAATGCATATGTGTGTGTGTATGAATACACACTACATTCTTGGTACTTGTCTATACCATATACCATGCATAATTTGTATCTGTTGATCTTTATATTCTGAGTAAAGGCAATATGGTAAAGGGTAGATGAACTTAACTGGGAATTAAAAGTTCTGCAATTTAGGGGTGCCTGGGTGGCTCAGTCTGTTGAGCATCTGACTCTTGATTTTGGCTCAGGTCATGATCTCACGGATCATGGGATCAAGTCCAGAGTCAGGCTCTGCGCTGACAGCACAGAGCCTAATTGGGAGTCTCTCTCTCCTCTGTCTCTACCCCTCCCCCATGCATGCTCTAATTCTCCCTCTCTCTCTCTCAAAATAAATAAACTTGAAAAGAAAAGTTCTGCATTTTAATTCAAATCAGCTCTGTGTGATTACGTGAGTCTCAGTTCTCCCAAGTTCTTTAGGGTTCCAGAAACCTAAGTGCATTCTCTCCAGTAACATAAAACATTTTTCAAAGCAAAAATTTGTTTTCTAGTGATTTGTGTAGCTTCTAAAAAATTGCCTTTTTTTTTAGTTGACTAAAGAAAGTCCTCAATGTGAGGAAGTAGAAGTTCTATTAAAGCTTAAGATCACTTAGTTACCTGTAAGTAGTATACAGAGTTCAAAGATATTTCCTATTATGAAAAAAACCCTGTAATATCATACCTCAGTTATACCAAATTTGGGCATAACTGACTGGCAATTGGCTCTAGCCTTCTTCCCTAAACCAGTTCTCAGTTGTTGCCTAATGACTATAAACTGGCTTATCTCAGCTTCATGTACACATAGTTGTGTCCTGTATAAGGGTCACCATCAATGTGTTTGCATTTTGTATTCATAAAAACTGTCTAGAAAGTTGGTTTTTCATTAGCTTCCCAGTACCTCTTCACTGTGTGTGGCATTGCACACCTCAGGGATCTTTGGAAAGACCCTGACGGACTCTGATCCCTCAGCAAGCAGCCATCTCAGCAGTCGGGGAAATAGAGTTGCTGGATCTCAGCAGCATCTCTGACATTCCTACATATTTGTAAAATCTCTTACTTCTTTTACTAGATTATCAGATGTTCAGTATCTGCAATTTAAGAGTTCAGTAATACCTTCAAGGTATTAGGTCTGTAGATCTGGCATCTTTAGATACCATTTTAAGATTAACTCCATCTTTTCTGCTATTTTAATTTAGATTTTCCAGGCTGCTTCTTCATGTGTTAGTTCCTGGACTTAGTCAACACCCCTTGCCATTGGTCTGTGCTCCCTGTTTGCTCTCTATTTTCTCTTTCTCACTGCTTTTGTGGTGCTTTCTGTTCTCCCTCTTTTCTCCAACAGTCAGTGCTGCTCTAATGTGTCATTTGCATCCCTCAAAGTTCTGAGCTCTGCAAAACTGCACAATGCAAAACACAGGGCTTGTGGCAGAAGAGGGGTTTGTGTCACAACTTTATCAATGGCATAAAACAAAGAGATAGAAAACCAATGAAAATTGTAGCACCGTTTTACACGTTAAATAGTCAAGAATTGCATAAATACTGTAAATATGACTCTTGGACTTGAAGAAGACCTGAATTTTGCTTGCAGAAATGGATGTCAGATGGGTTTGGGGGTTTGTGCATTACTGTGAAGTGATAGAAAGTGGGGTATCTGAAATCAGACAGAAAATTGTAACACGATGGGGGTGGTGTGACTCAAAGCCTGAGATACACTGAGGCGATGTTAGATGTCTGAGGAGCGTGCACGAGTTCATTTTGTGTGTTCCTACACAGCTCAGTTCAGCTGGGTATGGGATTCTGTGTTTAACCAGTGATTCTCAGGAATGAAGTCGCGCATAAGAAAACACAAAATTTAGAGCACAGCATAATATATAGAACCGCCGGATCATTATGCCGTGCACCTGAAACTGATGGAACATTGTAGGTCAGCTCGACTTCAATATATTGAAAAAAGGAAAACGCAAAATTTATGTAACATTCAAATAGTTTCTTCATGTGTCTATTGTATTAACACAGATTCGTGTTTTCCAAACAAGCACTGTAGTAAAATTAACGGTACTTTCTTTGCTTTTTCTCATTTTCTCATTCTTTTTTCATGTTTATCTTTTTTGATTTGGGTTTTAATTTGGGAAAATTTAATTTGCCCTTTTAATCTGGGCATCTGTTATTTGCATTTATGTTAAGGCAAAGTGCATCATCATTTTCTTATTTCAGCCTGGCTGTGCCCTTTTTCTTTTAGTGCTATTTCTCCAGTTGTGGCCCTGTCTCCACCACAGAACTTCTCCAGTACAGTTGGGCTGTAGGACATGCTTCTGAAGACATGGGTCACCCTGGTTTCTAAGCAGCAAGGGGAGAAATCGGTCTCAAAGTATTTAATCCTTTTAAGCCTCCTTCCTGTGGGTTGTATGCATTCATGACTTTTATGTTCTTAACAATATAGAAATCAAGGCTTTTTTTATGCTATACCTTTATTCTAGCTAGGTCACATTCACGCCAGGAATAACCTTCGTTAAAAGAAAAATGTGTGTAAAGTTCTTTCTCTGAGAGTCATTGAAAATGAAACTTGCAAATGCACCAGGATCTTGAATAAAAATAGAAAATATGGAGCACCTCAGTGGCTCAGTTAGTTAAGCACCCGACTCTTGATTTCGACTCAGGTCATGATCTCATGGTCCTGAGATCGAGCCCCATGTTGGGCTCTGTGCTGGGAAGAGAGCTTGTTTAAGATTCTTTCTCCAATTTGACAATAAATTTCATATATTGAAAAAAAAAAGATTCTTTCTCTCCCAGGATGCCTGAGTGGCTCAGTCAGGAGCATCCAGCTCCTGAGTTTGGCTTGGATCATAATTTCACATTTCATGATATCAAGCCCCATGTCAGGCTCTGTGCTGAAAACACAGGGCCTACTTGGGATTCTCTCTCTCCCTTTCTCATCTTCTCTCCCTCTCTCTCTGCCCCTCCCTTGCTCTCTGTCTCTCAAAATAAAAAACTTTAAAAAAATTTGCTCTTCCCCTCTGTGCCCCCCCCCGCTTGCATGATATCCCTCTCAAAAATAAATAAATAAATAAATAAATAAATAAATAAATAAATAAAAAATATTACACAGTTTCTGTGCTCCTTATCATTTAATAATATGCTGCTTATATAAATATTGTTTACAATAAACTTTGGATATAACTGACAAAATAATAACTGCCATTTGTTAAATGTTTGGGATACACGAGTGTTTCATGCTAAGTTGCATCTGTTCAAATGCATCTGTTAACCTGTTTGAAAATTACTGATCTACCTTTATATTTTAATGTCCATTAAGACTTTTCTCAAAAACTTAGTTTTTTTTCAAAACTAGTTAGGGTTCTTATTTCTCAGTGTGAAAGCTCCATCAGTTTCATTTCTTTAAGTTCATGGATTTTAAATTAAAGATGAAGAGAATCCTAAGTGCCATTTCTTGTTCTTTTCCTGCAGCGTTTGTCCAACGGTTCTATAGACTCAACTGATGAAACTAGCCAAATAGTCGAACTACAAGAATTGCTTGAAAAGCAAAACTATGAAATGGCTCAAATGAAGGAACGTTTAGCAGCACTCTCTTCCCGAGTGGGAGAGGTGGAACAGGAAGCAGAGACAGCAAGAAAGGATCTCATTAAAACAGAAGAAATGAACACTAAATATCAAAGGGACATTAGGGAGGTAAGTGATTCATAACGCTTTCAGGCTTTGCTTTCTGAATGCTGCTTCTGAGATGCTTTTTGCAAATCTCCCCTAATGGCATATAATCTTTACATCTATTCAGAAAGCCAAAATTTGGGATGCATGATATTAGTTATGAAACATGTCTGCTAAGACAAAAATAGTTTATTTACTTATCGACCCTTTAAATATGTACGGAATTTCATATCAAGTCTCAGGTACAGTAAAAACTTTCTATAGTTTTTAATGAATTTTTAAAAAATTTAAGCTGCTAATTTTAAATAGCTTTAGATGTGGGTATGAATAATGAAATTGCTACACTCTTAGCAAATGGGAATACTCAAAATCATTACTTTAAATTTTCCCCCTCTTATTTTGGTGTTGTGTCTGTGAATGTGAATATATATTTGGGAATGTGTGCACCTTTCTTTCTCCATGTATTCGGTTCTTCTTAGATGTAACATCACTTCATCTGTTTAATAGAGTACTTGAAAGTTACTGCAAAAAATACGAGTTTTTTTTGTAACACTGCCTAATCATCTTACCAACTAAGGTGAAATGTTTAGAACCTTTCACTTTCTCATTCTATTCAATTAAAAAGAAAATTATTCATAATTGTTAAAAAATTTATTTGGTGACCTTTCACCTTTTGTCATTTTTACATATTTGTTTAAATTACATATTTTATCTTATTTACATTTTTGTATATAATTAACTAATTGTTATTGGAGTTGACTCCACTCCATGTATTCAATTATTTTTTTCCCATTCCCTGTTGAGCCCATTTTACTTACTTTTGCCTCCAACATGCCCTTCTTTGATAAGAACTGATTGCTGACCTCCATGTTGTTGAACCCAGCACTGGATCCAATCATTACTCCCTAAAGTACGTCTTCAGTTGGGTCATAGCACCCTATATGCTTCTGATTTTCATCCGTCTTTACTTCCTGCCCTTATTTCGGGCTTCTTTATTTGCTCAGTGTCTCCCTAGACTTGTAGTGCCTTCCCTTCTCAATCTACTTTCACTTCCTTGCTAAGTTCATGCAGTCTCACGGCTCCAAAAAACACCTACAGCCTTATGACTCCCAGTTTATATCTCCAGCTTATCCTGTGTCCCGTTTCCCAGTTGCCTGTAAAATTAACATATTCTCAAAATTAACACATTCAAGAGTGTTTTCCTGTTATTCTCCCACCCCCAAGGAACCAGAGTTTCTTGTCTTCTTACACAGCCCACCTGTCCTCAATTATTGTTCAGAACAGAAGCCTTGGAGCTGTCCTTGGTACCTGTTTCACTCACACACTGCATATGATTCAGCCAACTTCAAAACTTATCAATAATGTGACCTCTTCTCACAATCTTTATGGCTCTTCCTTATTCCACACAACCACCATCTCTCTCTCTGAATTATTATAGTACTCTTGTGACTAGTCTTCCTTCCTCTGGGTTTTACTCGCTTCAGTCTATACTCAACATAGCAACCTGAGTGACCTGTTACAATGTTAAGTCAGCTCAAGTTACCATTCTGCTTCAATGGCTACCTGTCCTACTTACAGGAAAATCCAAGTCCTTACAGTGGACTACGAGCCGTGTACAATCTCCACTACCACCTTTCTGACTTCTGGGAACTCATCTCTTGCTGTTTCATTTTAGTCCACTCTGTTCAGTTAAGATGGATGGCCTCTTAAACTAGCCAGACCTATTCTGTTGGGTTTTCTTTTCCCTCTTCCTTTTGCTCAAATGTTTTCTTCTCAGTGAAGTGTTCCCTAACCTTGTTATTTGCACATGTACACTCTTCCTCTTCTTTCATTTTCTTTGTTTTATCTCACAGTATTTACTACCATCTGACACAATATATACTTTATCAATTTACCTGTTTGTCATATACCTCCCTCTCCCCTATACATAAAGATTCGTAATGGCTGGGAGTTTTGTTTTGTTGTGTTTTGTTCACTTCTCTATTCTAATCACCAACACAACTATTGAGCTTATAATAGGCATTCAAGAAAACTTTGTTGAAAGAATGGATATTTATAGGTGTTTGATGTAAATGTCAAAAGGCATGGATGAGATTAGAATGCGGGTTAGAACAATACCTACTATCTCAGAAAAAATGTAGATGACCCATGAAGTGGCAGGTTGCTCTGCTACCATGCAAATGATGATACTGTGCTCTCTACTTCTTTATATGAATTGATCGTTCAAAGGCACGTCTGTCATTTTCACTCCTTAGCTGAAGGTTTGCCACTCTTCTATATCACTGTTAAGAAACACTACAATTTCTGGCTGTAAAGCTATTTGTTGAGGCCTTGCTTATCCCGGTTTCTTCATTCTCTTAGTCCCAGAGATTTAGCAATTTTCCTTTCATTTAACACTCCTCTCTTGCTTCCTCTCTTCATGTTTATTTAATGCAGTGTCACAGGTAGAGCCCAGTATCTCCAGCTCCCCCTTTCTTATTGACTATGTAAAAATAATTCCTTAATTCTAATCGTCTTCAGGTGTAGGTGACGAAAAGCTAATTCAGATGGAAAATATCAATCATCTGATGCCAGGTATTTTTTTTTTAATAAGGAAATCTCTTCTAATAGGTAAGGTATTCTGCTTTCATGTGGAATTCTTTTAAAATATAACTATTCTTGGGGCACCTGGGTAGCTCAGTCAGTTAAGCATCCAACTTCAGCTCAGGTCACGATCTTGCCGTTCATGGGTTCAAGCCGTGTCGGACTCTCAGCTGACAGCTCAGAGCCTGGAGTCTGCTTTGGATTCTCTGTCTCCCTCTCTCTCTCTGCCCCCCCCCCCACTTACTCTCTCTTTCTCTCTCTCTTTCAAAAATAAATAAACGTTAAAAATTTTTTAAAAAGTAAAATAAAATATAACTATTCTTGGGGCATCTGGATGGCTCAGTTGGTCGAGTGTCTGACTTTGGCTCAGGTTATGATCTCCTAGCTCGTGAGTTCGAGCCCCGTGAGCTGACTGCTCAGAGCCTGGAGCCTGCTTCGGATTATTTGTCTCCCTCTCCCTCTCTCTCTTTGCCCCTCCCCTGTTCTCTCTCTCTCTCTCTCTCTCAAAATAAATAAAAACATTTTAAAAAATTTAAATATAACTATTATCATCTCTAAAATTTTATGTAGTTATATTTTAGAAGAGATTTGTGAAGAGTATCTCTCATCATTCACCTCTAAAGGGAGGTTGCAAATACAGATGCTTCAAGAGCCAGTCAGGCAATATATACGTATGACACATTCGGCAGTAAAGGTATGACATAGGAAGCGCTAGAAATTAATGAGACCTGGGCAAGAAACCTATACACTGCCTGACTTTCTGTATACATCATGTGTGCTGTGTGTGTGTGCACGCATGTGTGTTAAGGACACCATGAAAGGCCAAATAAAATGTTTCCAAAAAGGTCCGATTGCCTGAGGCCCTGGTTTACTTCTAGGAAATTCTTAAAGACCAACCATGAAAACTATTACAGGTGTATTATATTTAATTTGTCTAATTTCTTACATCTGTCCTATCCAGAAGGTACTCATCATTATGCCCATTTTTCTCAATTGAGGTAAAGTGACTTGTCAAAGACATATGCACTGCCCTCCGAGCATTGCACTCCTTCCAAACCCTCAGCACCAGGAAGACACAGGATCAGCCAAGCTCCAAAACCTGTGCTTCTTCCACTATGAGCAACTTCTAAAATCAACAAAACAGAATCATTTACCAGTGATAGCACTGGCATAAAAAATGCAGCTGCACTGTAACCACCACTGAAATAATCTTGTGCTCTCTGTTTCCAATAAGAAGAAAACCATGGACTTTAAAAAGGTATCACTTACACTCAAAACTCCAGCTTCCGCTTTTATAATCCAGACTGTGGTCTGTGGACACACAAAGTCTACTAGATTGCAAGTATTTATAAGAGAAAAAAACAGTGGGGGCACCTGGGTGGCTCGGTTGGTTAAGCTTCCGACTCTTGACTCTCAATATCAGCTTAGGTTGTGATCTTGTGGTTGTGGGATGGAGCCCCACCTAAGGCTCTGTGTTGAGTGTGGAGCCTGCTTGGGATTCTCTCTCTCTCTCTCTTTGCCCCTCCCACCATGTGCTCTGTCAACATAAATAAGTAAACTTTAAAAAAAGTGATTCTTCTTGCTACCCAATGTGTAACATTGCTAGCACAGTATGATTTATGTATTGTATTAGCACTATGTATTTGTTGATTAAGGAAAAAAGGGGAGAGTAGGAAAAACCATATAATTAAAAGCTTCAATGCATTTTGCTTTACGTGTGAGGACTGTCTAGTATATCTAAAATGAATTATGTAAGTATATTTCATTAATGCTTTTAGAATATATTTTTGTCATTATTCCTCATCAATAAGTAAATCTGTTTAAAACTTACTTTTTTGATGACTATAAGAGATATACTTTATTTTTTATGATTTTTTTTCTTTTTCAAATTTTTATTTAGATTATCATTAGTTAACATATAATGCAATATTGGTTTTGGGAGTAGACTTCAGTAATTCATCACTTACATACAACACCCAGTGCTCATCATAACAAGTGCCCTCCTCAATACCCATCACCCATCTGGCCCATCTCCCACTCACCTCCCTCCATCTTCCCTCAGTTTTTTTCTCTGTCAATAAGAGTCTTCTATGGTTTGTTTCCCTCTCTTTTTTTCCTCCCTTCCATATGTTCATCTATTTTGTTTCTTAAATTCCACATATGAGTGATATCGTATGGTATTTGTCTTTCTAAAATTTACTTTCTTTGAAGTTTTGTCTTAGTTGCTCCTTAAATTGACTGTGACCTATATGTAGTTGGGGGCTGGAGTAAAGCAAAGAACAGTACACATATTAAAAACATAGACAATCTTATAACATGCTTAGCTCTCCACTTTATAATTAAGAAAGCTACTAATTGGGGGAGTGCCTAGGTGACTCAGTCAGTTACATGTATGACTCTTGGTTTTGGCTCAGGTCATGATCTCACGGTTCATGAGTTTGAACCCCTAATTGGTTCTGCACTGACAGTGCAGAGTCTGCTTGGGTTTCTCTCTCCCTCTCTCTGCCTCTCTGTCACTTGCGCTTTGTCTCTCTCTCTCTCTCTCTCAAATAAATAAATAAATAAACTTTAAAAAAAGCTACTAATGGAGTATTGAATAATACTTTATTAAATATTATGCAAAATATGCAAATATTATGCAAATTTTGATGTGCAAAGAATTAGAATTTTTCTTTAAATGTTTATTTATTTTAGAGAGAGGGAGGGACAGAGTGTGAGTGGGGGAGGAGCACAGAGAGAGGGAGACACAGAATCTGAAGCAGGCTCCAGGCTCTGAGCTGTCAGCACAGAGCCTGATGCAGGGCTCGAACTCACGTACCATAAGATAATGACCTGAGCCATAGTCGGATGCTCAACCGACTGAGCCACCCCAACAAAGAATTAGAATTTAAATTCTATATTGTTTTGTGAATAAAACCAGCTTATCTTTCTAACTTCCTATTAAGAGTTCTTCAAAAATTCCTAAGTAATTAAATGAATACATATCAGTTTTGTCTTTTCCATTATCTGAAACATGGAGTTTTATTTTTTAGTTTACTATGTCTGAGTTACTATAGAGTTATATTTATTTGCTATAATAAAGTCTATTTTGTAAACAAACCATAGGTCAAGAGATAATTGAATCTTTATACTGTTTTCCTCTTTCTTTAGGGAACAGTTTTTAGAGACTAGAAAAAGCTTCCCATTTTAGAATTTCTAAGTGACACACAGGGAAAAGATATTTCTCCAACTTGTAAATTCAAAATTTATTTTTGGCAACACAGCTTGCAGTTAAAAATTGAATCTCCCACATGTATCACTGAATCAAAAATGCAGTACCAAAGTCTGTACAGTGACTCCTGCATGCAATGTATGCCATAGAGTCAGATCAGCTAATTATAGGCACAATAGTAAGTAATAATCAAAAAGCTATTATTTATGGAGTGTGTATTATGCATAAGACTACACAGGGCACTTAAAATACTGTATCACAACAATGTTATATGGTAGATACTAGTATCCCAACCTAAAACAGAAAACAAAATAGACAAGCAAGCAGAGAAACCAAAAAAGAAAAGAAAAGAGGATGAGTTATAGAAAAGGTAATCAGCATTCACCCATGATAACTGAGTTAAAAAGTAGCAAAAACTGGGATTTGGAGCTAGTAAGTGTTACTCCAATGCTCATGTTGTCAAGAAACATGTATATGTCTTTAACTGAGTTTATCGCTATTATAATTTTATAAGAAGTTATATATGTAGGCTAGATTCAGAAGTCTCTTTTTTGGTTATAAAATTGACACAATATTCCCAGAGTTCTATATGAAAATGAAATTAACAGTATACAGTTTAACAATACATAATTTTTCAAAGACAAATAATGTCAAGAGGGTACACATCTAAATACATGCGCGCGCGCACACACACACGCATACACACACAGAGTGCCCACCTACTTTCCATCTCACTTGCCTGAGATTCTTAATTTCAATCCTTTCGCTGTTAGTTGTGCTATTTTCTCTCTTATTTAATCGATGCCTTGCTATTATATGAGGATTTTAGTTCTTTTAAGTTTACTTATTTATTTTGAGAGAGACAGAGAGTGTGCAAGTGGAGGAGGGGCAGAGAAAGAGGGAGAATCTCAGAAGGCTCCACACTGTCAGCACAGAGCCCAATGCGGAGCTCAAACTCACAAACCTTGAGATCATGACCTGAGCCAAAATCAAGAGTCTGATGCTTAACCCAGTGAGTCACCCAGGCACCCAGAGGATTTTAGCTTTTTTATTCTCTACTTTTCTCTCCCACCCATCCTTCCACTACAATTACCCCCAAATCACATTTAGTGTCACCATTATTATGGCTGTGTAGGTCATTTCCACAACTGATCCAAGTAGTAATTTCCTATGATAGCATTTCCTTTTGTTGTACAGCTTTTTGTTTTTCCAGGATTTTATTAATTACTTGATACATTTATTTCCTTGCTTGTTTTTAAAACGATGGTGTATCTTCACAGCCGCTCCACCAGAGTAGTAAAATTGCATAATTTCAATTCAGTTATGGTCAGTGATCAAGCAGATAATTTATCATTCTTATTTTTATTTTCTTTAAATCATTCCTTTTTCCTCTTCCCTCCACGTCTCATCTGTACAAGCTTATTTGTAAGCCTGCTTCATTGTTTTAGCTGTAGTTGTGGGATTTACTTCTGCTATCATCTTGAAAATCCAGGACAGAAAAGTGATCAAGGTCCCTAAAGCAGAAAAGGCATAAAAACTAGAGCACAGATAATGATTAAAACTTTGAGAGAAGGCGAACACCTGTTGTAAAAGTAAAAGCTAGAAGTTAAGGATTCGTGCATATGGTTATTTCCAGGTGGTGATGAGGGAAAATCGGGAAATGAAGGACTATTCATTTAAGGACTTCTATTTCTTTTGGAAAAAAATGGAAGAAAATGTATCTGCTCTGTGCATGTGGCAGGACTGGCTCCAGATCCTGAAGGAGAGGACCAGAAGGGTTGCTTAGGAACATTGACCAAAGGAATTTGGATAGCAACATATGGAAACCACCACTACCAACTCAATTTTAGGCTCCTTACGCAAAGGAGCTCCCCACATTATCAGGAAACCTCCACAGGCCCATGAGGCTTGCTTCTGCAGCTGACTTTTCTTAATATCTTTTTTTAAAAAGTAGGTTATCCACCTACTAGTGAATGTTCATGTAAGCTGTTAGGAAGATAAAATCATCTCCATATTATCTATGAATTAGGTGGTTAAAAATTATAGTTGAGAATAATATTAATGCCATGGTTATTACATTCACACTGATAGCTGATTTTTCCATAGAGTTGTGTATTCTTTGAGTTTTCTAAATTCTTGGGGCACCTGGGTGGCTCAGTCAGTTACGCACCCAACTTCAGCTCAGGTCAAGATCTCACGATTCATGAGTTCAAGCCTCGCGTCGGGCTCTGTGCTGACAGCTCAGAGCCTGGAGCCTGCTTCTGATTCTGTGTCTCCCTCTCTCTCTGCCCCTCCCCCCTTGTGCTCTGTCTCTCTCTCAAAAATAAATAAAAACATTAAAAAAATCTTTTTTTAATTGGAATATATGTAACAAGGAAAATGGTTACATTCCCAAGTCAATTGGTCAATTCATTTGTGAATATGACTCTAATTTACTTTTCTGGGGCCTCCTTTTTTTACAAATGTTTATTCATTTTTGAGAGAGAGAGCGTGAGTGGGGGAGGAGCAGAGGAGGAGGGGACAGAGGATCCAAAGCGGGCTCTGTGCTGACAGCAGCAAGCCTGATGCGGGCTCAGACTCACTAACCTTGAGATCATGACCTGAGCTGAAGTCATACACTCAACCTACTGAGCCACAGAGGTACCCCTGGCCTCCTTTTTTAAACACTGGGTTACTCTTACTTATATATGTAGATGAGGATACTGGTGATATTGGTTATCCTTATTTGAAGATTGATTTGCAGTTTGGAATGGTAGCCACCATTTTACTGATTTTATGGTTTACAACTGTACCCATAATTGTACTTATCTCTACTGTATAATGAGCTAATTTATCTGCCACTTCTTTTCTAATGCCAGTTCTACAGTAGGCAGTTTCTTGTACTCCATTCCATTCTCAGAGAGAGGAACTTTTTGTTAACCCAAGATGTAAAAAGAATTCTGACAGGTAAATTGGGAAAATTCACATGAAATTTGGCATGCTTTCCATAAAAAGAAAGGAATGAATATTGCTTCAAGAAAACGGTAGCCTTTGTATCTTACTATTTTATTTAAATAACAAGACAATACATTAAACTATGTGAAAATCTGATTTTAATTAATTTATTATTTTGATTGTAGGCCATGGCACAGAAGGAAGATATGGAAGAAAGAATCACAACCCTTGAGAAACGTTACCTCAGTGCTCAGAGAGAATCTACCTCCATACATGACATGAATGATAAATTAGAAAATGAGTTAGCAAATAAAGAGGCCATCCTACGGCAGGTTGAGTATCTTATCTTGGTTTTGTTCTGGTCCATGTGTGCTCTCACCATTCTAACAAAATGCAGAGTAAATAAAATACAGTATTTCTTGGCATTCAACTGTTCTCTAAAATTTAGAATGGAACTGACTCAACAGATGTGATTTCTAGCATGTAATTTACAAATATGTCTTAATAATAATAAAAATAATTACTAATATTTACTTTGGGTCTGGACATGAATCAGACACTGCTAAGCAGTTAACAATTACCGCACTTAAATCTAACCACCACCCGTGAAGTAAGCACAATTATTATACCAAGGCATCAAGGTTCAGAGATATAAAGACTTTACCAATGTCACACATCTGGAAAATGCCAGTTCTTAATGGAAGCCCAAGTCTATTTGGCTCCAGAGCAGAGTCTATTTGGCTCCAGAGCTCCATATTTGGACAAACTATGGCCCATGTGCCAAAACTATAGCTGTTTTACTAATAAAGTTTTATTAAAACATAGCCATACTCATTTATTTAATCATTTTCTGACTGTTTTTGTGCTACAACAGTAGAACTGAATAGTTGGAACAGAGACTAAATGATACACAAAATCTGAAATATTTATTATCTGGCCCTTCAGAGAAAAAAGTTCTGTTAACCCTATCTCTAGAGCTTGGGCTGTTAGTCATTGTGCTACATTTCATCTCTCACTCCAGTTAATACTATAATTTTCAATAATATGCTCTCATGGTACGTCTGAAACCTTAGCGTTGAGTTATATTGCACATGTCCACATTTATATTCACTAGTAACTTTTATTTCTTTTTGTTGCCATTGGTAAGAGCTTTTCTATTTTTTTAATGTGCTGAATTTTATTAAGGAATGTGAGTAAGTAACATATAAAAACATGAGTACAGTCATCTCTTTGCACAGTAAGTGTGGTTGATTTTAAATCTAGAATAATGGCAGAAACCCTAGTGTCTGGTGTTTGTTATCCTTACTGGAACTCTTTAAGTGTCTCTTTTTCCATCCCTGTTTCAGATGGAAGAGAAGAACAGGCAGTTACAAGAGCGTCTTGAGCTGGCTGAGCAAAAGTTGCAGCAGACTATGAGGAAAGCTGAGACCTTACCTGAAGTAGAGGCTGAACTGGCTCAGAGAATTGCAGCTCTGACAAAGGTATTGCCATAAAACAATTAGTCAGTCTAGATACACTCGTAGAAAGGAGTAGTGATCCAAATGGAATCTATAGATTGTCTTTAGGTTTCATGAAATTTAAGTTTATTTCGTCTTTATTATACTGGTTTGTTACTTAGATGAGTTTTTCATATTATAGATCTTATTTATGCTGACATGAATGATTTACATATGAATGTGATGATACCTTTGCCTATGTAAACGTTAGCAAAAACAAAATTTTGTATCCTGATGGTTAATTTTCCATGATAATATTTGAACATTAGAATAATCACTGAATATAAACAAATAATGATGAAATTTAATATGTATATAGATAAGTTGCAATAACTTAATAGCCTTAACAGAAGTTGTTTGGTATTAAAAATGTAGGAAATATCATAAGCAGTTCCTTTCTCACTATATATGATAACATTTGTTAGCAGTTGGAAGTTAGATTTGCAAAAGTCTAAATTCTAAAGTTACTAAATAGAAAGTGGTTTTAATAGTTACAGTTTCTTCTGAACCAATTAAATTCAATACTAATCTGAGGAATATTCAAAATTGTCTGCCATGTTATGGCTGTCAAATTCTGCAATTATACACATATTGTAAATTTTGCAACCATTATAATGTTAAAAATGACTTATCATTCACAGTGAAATGGAAAGGACAGTGCTTCAAAGTGTATATGTACAATAAAACTTCAGCTTTGCTCACTAAAAGCATATTTTACTTTTAATATCAGTTCAAAAATGTGCAAACATTTTAGATATTCATGCAATCATTGCTCAGTGCTACATTTTCCATGCACCTAATAAATGGGTAAGACAGATATATGAACTACAGGTTACAAATTCTGGCATTAGGACTATCCAAAACAGTCAATACAGCAATACAAAAGTAGGCACACACATTTGCTTTCCCAAAAAAGTAGATAATTAAAGAGGAAAAGTAGACTGATGCCTATTGGTTAAAATAAGATAATTAGTCAGGTAGTGAAAAGACAAATACTTGCAAAGTAGAGCAGGGTTAGAAAGTTTTGGAATAATTGCTTGTCTACAGAGTATTGGAATAACCAGCTGAATAAAACATTAGTGTGATTAGGATAATGTCACAATCTGGATCCTTCTATAGTCATAGACATACCATAAACCCTTCTGGCAATTTTAGAAATGTGTGCTTTCTCAAATAAAGATAAATTTATCATTTAATTTGAGAAATAATCTCTAAATTATATAAAAATGTGCAAATATAGTAGTAGTATTCTATTTTTTCTTGCAAACACATTTAAAATTACTCAAATATGGATAAGGATGTGTGTGTGTGTGTGTGTGTGTGTGTGTGTGTGTGTGTGTGTGTGTGCATATATACACACACACACACACACACACTAAGGCTCTTCATTTGAAGAACATGAACTTATATAGAGTTATTGAACTGAACTATTTTCCGGAGCTTTAAGTAAGTGACTAAATAATAAAAATAATTTTGTAAAACTTTAGTGTAAAATAATCATCAATACTATCCTGAGTAAAATACGAGAAAATCTGGAATCTCTTCCAAAATAATACAATTTAAAATTCACCAAATAATTGCTCCTAATTAACTTCTGATGGACTGAGGACAAAACATACTTTAAAATATAATACTTGACTTACAAGGCTTCAAAGTATATATCCCTAAGCATCCTTAATTTAGAATATAAAAAAATAACTTGAAATAGGTGTCTTATCTTTTTTCCCCTCATTTTTTCTCTGGGGCTCTTACTTGTTTTTGATACATACTTTCATTCATGTACCCAAAATAATTTCTTCAGTTTACATCTAACTAATAATATAATATATGGTAATATATTACATCTAACTAATAATATAGTTACATCTAACTAATAATATATTGCTAAAATTTCACTTCATCTGAATCCTTTTGATTTCCTCCTTTTTCAGTAGAGTTTCATCTTTCTTAAGAAGTGTTAAAAATGCTAGAGTTCACTGTGTTTCTCTTTTCTCCTGCTTTTTCTTCAGACTGACTTTATATCAACACCATTATTTCAACTACAGAGTTTCTAGATTATTGCCATATTTAATATACACTTGTCTAGAGAAGAGGTTTTATCCTCAGCACACTCTCTATGCTTGTAACATTTTTATAACTTTTGAAGATGCTCTTTCATTTGTTTTCCCAAGTTTTATGGCTACAATGATCTTGTACTTTTTCTTCACCTCTGTTCAGACACTTTTAGGGACTATCTCTAGAACCAGTTTTATTTATATATTTTTATCACTTCCGTATTTTCAGTATCTCACTGTTATTGATCATCATAATCTTTTTCTACTTCTTACTATTTTTGATACTAAAGTAAAAAGATTTCTGCTTAGCTTAAACCTAGGCTTCCCTCTCCTATATTATGAATGGCATTCTAAATAATGTTTCAGGCATTTTATTTGGCCTATATATTTTTTTCTGCTTTTATTACCTGCTACCTATTGTTTTCTTCTCTTTGCCCCACCCTATCTGACTTTTATTTCTTCGCCATTTCAAAATCTACTCATGTTTTTCTCAAAGCCATTTCTGCCTATAATTTCCTCTAACTGTAGCTCATTTGAAATTTTCCTATGTCATATTAAAGAGTGAAACCAAGATAAGCCCTGTATCCCATCAAGGAGTACAAAAAATAGATTGTTTTTGTGTGACTTTTGTATTTACACTAATTACTTAAACTACAGTCTTCACAAGGCTAAGATGAACATAAATCAATACTATTGAAATTGATCCCAGTTTTTGTTTAGAAATGATGTCTGAATCTATTCTGTGGTTGATAAGGTGTGTGTGTGTATAGATAGGTAAGGAAAGCTCATTTAAGGCTTTAAAAAGTCAGAAATATTGAGGAGTGGCTACAGATAAATGTTAACATTGGCTATGGCAAGTATGCACAAAATTAACCAATAAAGACTTTGGGATCCCAATTTTATGATTTATTATATTTACTTCTTTAATTAAAGTGCATATTCCCTCAGCAAGGACATAATTCGTATTGAATTCCATAAGGTATTTCATTCATTTTTAGTACCAGTAAAACATATCAACAATAACAAAGTAATTTAAACTTGACAGAATTCTTGCTCAATCTTTAAGTGAATTTTTACAATGTTTAGTATGTTTTCAATAGTTAAGATGGAAAGAGGTAGAAGTTTTAAGGACCTTTGGGAAGACCTACTGGGCTTGTGTTTTTAAAGAGACAGCTTTGGAAATTGAAATGTTCATGCTTTAACTACCTTGAATCAGTCACCTGATTAATTTTTATACCACCAACTGCATGTTAAAATGTACTTTTGAGAGATTACAGATATCTTAATGAATTTAGATGATATCATTTCAACAACATTTTGACCCATTTACTATATTCCTATTTGAATTCTAGGTTTTAAGTGATATTAGAAAACCATTTTGTGACATTTGGGAACTATGGTAGCTTTCTGTGTTTCTTCTGCTTGGAAATTTGGGGAGAGAAATTGGTTATTTGTTATGTCTTCATTATTTTCCCCATTTATGAAACAAGAATATCAAAAGGAAAATCTTACAAATGTTAATATTGAGTTGTAATCTATATAAGTACACCAGTTAAATGTTAAATGTTTATTTTATAGATTAGTTGGAATATGTTGCATAAAGTAGTACATATGTGTGTGAGCCAATACATGAATAGGCTACTATTTCTTTTCAGGTACTGCATGACATATTTATATATAGTCCTATATTTGCATAAAGTAAGTTTCACTGTTTTAGAATAAACTTAGAGAATGTAATGGAATATGCTCTGGAGTTAAATCTTATAGATCTAACATAGAATAATTTTGATGTTATATATACTTGTAATTATGATCAAAATGTTGATTTAACTTTACATGTAATCTGTGCATAACATACTAATACAATTCAGCTATCAGCAATGTCACATGTGTTAACACTCTGTGTCTGTGATAACCTGACAATCACCTCCAAGACATGTAACGAATCCTGGCACTGGGCAAATATTAGCTGACAAAGGCACCATGCTGCCTGTTCACTTTAGGGCGCTATTTTGTTTCCATGGCAACAAATCAATGTAGAAACAGTTTCTGAGTGGTTCCTAGTGTCATTCAGGAGACTTTGTAAATAAATATTCTTGTCCTCACAATATATTGTCACCTTGATAATTTGAGGACTTCTAATCACTTTCATTTACAATGTCAAATTAAGACTACATCTGAGAATAGGTGCCAGGGTACTAGACCAGGTACTACACACTTGTATTCAGAGACCAGAAGTCAGTTTGTCAGCTCGTCACTGTTGCTGAGGAAACTCAACCCTGCTGGAATTGGAGAATACCCATAATAATTAATCCTGTGGCTTAGTTTGTCTTGATGTCTACAGTGTTAGGTTTGTAATAAATTTTTTTTCCAAATTTATTTCACCTGGGTCGTTGTCCTAGCATACACTTCAACGCTGAGACACACAGTTTGCATTATTTTTTAGTAATATGATAAACAAACAAACCAAAATACAAAACATTTAACAATCTATCAGAGACATATTCTAGTGTTTGGTTTCCCATAATCCCAACTATTACATGACTCTTTCAGAGTTGCTTTAATTCATTCTGTAGTAGTCTTTCATCGCCAGCCGTCACTAACCTTCCATACCTTAGGTTGGTAGTTTTTTATTTGGGCGTATCATTGTTTTTCATTTATAACCATCGACTGCATCGTGTTCACCAGATATCAGTGTAGTTCTTTCCATGTAAAATTCTGTCTATTAAAGTATTAAATTTGCTGTCACATTTTTCTTTTAAGCATTCTGTGCTATGTTCTGTTCAGTGTCAGTGTCTTTAGTTCTGATTTTTCAATTTTGTCCCTCTCCTTTTCCTTGACTTGTTAGTCTGATCCAACCTCTTCTACCTCATCTGATGATTATCAATATGTTATGGAAGCTAAACTACAAGAAATGATCTCCATACGTAGGAAGGTAGTCCTACTGGACTTTACTTTCTATTGCTAAATAGAATCCATCTAAGTTTTTCTTTTCATTTATAAAAATTATGTTATTTTTATTTATTGATAATCAACCATCTGTGCAGTTCAGTGCTTCAGGAGCTTAAGATTGGACAATGGCAGGTTTGTGTTCAAACCATGCACAGTCTGCATGTTACATTTGGCTGATTTCATTGCTCATAAATAAGTCCAATGTTTTGCTGATGCTTGGATGTAACAGGCCTTTGTAGCTGACACATTTCAAGCAATGCTGTTCAGCTGCCTGTTTAAAAAAAGTTTATTTTTTGAAAATTACATTTGCGGTTGGTAGTAGCTTGCTTTACATTTTATTTCAATTTATTTAGAGGTAAAGTGTTAATCAAATCTTACATGTCAGGTACATTTTTCATATTTCTTAACAGGCTGAAGAGAGACATGGAAACATTGAAGAACGCATGAGACATCTAGAAGGTCAACTTGAAGAGAAAAATCAAGAACTTCAAAGAGTATGTATATTAAGAACCACTCCCCTCAATCATCAGTCTATGGGCATGTAAGAAATGAATGTCTTTCTTGATGATAGGTTATATTTAAAATCTTATGAATATGCTGTGTGCATTTTAAAGGAAAAAAGAAAAGGTTCTGCCAATTTAATCACACCAGACATAAAATGGAATCCAATTTTAAACTAGAAAAATATAAAAACAAACCCAGTGCTTTTTAAATGATTGTTATGTCAAGTTTATTTATTTTTTCTTGAATATAAGGCTAGGCAAAGAGAGAAAATGAATGAGGAGCACAACAAAAGATTATCTGATACGGTGGACAGACTTCTGACTGAATCTAATGAACGCTTACAACTACATTTAAAGGAAAGAATGGCTGCCCTAGAGGAGAAGGTAAAATGACAGAAGAGTAGAATCACATGAATATTTATCAATGTTCTTAAGAGCATGGTTGTTTTACACCCTGCTGTGATTATTGTATTGGTCGGATGGTCCATTTATTTTCCTTAAGTATATATGACATAGTCTTAGAAGTGACCGAGTAGTTTCTGTAAAAATGTGTAAGATAAATTTTTAAATGAGTAAAAGTGCTGCATGGTATGTAAATCTTGCATATTCTCATGATCATATAGATAAATGTATTAAAATGTATTTTGTGGTGAAAATACTTAGTTATTCTTCACCTGGTGTGCAAAAAAAGAGCAATGAGACAAAAATCGATTATTTTGGGGATGTCTTGCATTGAACTATTCACATGTTTCGAGTAACTGAATCTACTGCTTGTCTAAAAGCCAAAATGAGTAAGTGAATTTATATTACCAATAGAACTAGTGTTGATCCTACTACAGTTTAGGAACGCAATAATTTCAGCTGCATCATTTCCAAAAATTGCCTCTTTACAGTGTGCAATGTCATTCACAATGCTATGTGTCTTGTTGATAGTTAGCGACTACCACACCAGCACGAGTTACATGAGCTGGTTGCCGATTTCAGAGCAGATACAAAGGTAGGGGCTAAAACCCAGATGGACAAATCATTTTGGAAACTGAGAATGAATGCCAGTCACTACTTAAGCTAGACATTTTCCCCTGACCCAGACAATAAACCAAAATAGAAAAAAAATACTCCCCTGAAATTGTTAAAGTAGACTGGCTAACTTTCATTACAAAGTGATAAGGCATGCCTTCTTCCCATTCAAGTCCAAATGCATGGCCACTTTACCAATCACTACACTCTTAGTTTAGTTTTACTAAAATTAAATTTGAAAAAATACATTTTTAAAAATCATGCTTTGTGGTAATATAAAAAAGCATAAAGCTTTTATGATAGCAATCACTTCATTTGATTCACAAAATTTTAAAAATAATTTCTATGATGCAGCTTATTTCTACATGTCATGAGATGTAACAGTTTTGTACATAGCTAAAATTTCATTTATATTTCTCTAATGATTTAACCTTTATTGGAAATTATTTATTCTGTATTTGAAATAGAAGTCCAGAAATTAAACTTTCCAGAAATAGGATCTGATCATTTATTTTTTTCCTCAGATGATAAAAATGAGTTCATCTGAATTCTTTATCTGTAATACCTTTGGCTAATATTGAGTTTATTACTCACATTTTTTCATTTTAAAAGTAACCTAATTATTTCAAATCTTAAAACACTGAGGAGAAGAAGAAAATATAGCTTAGAAGATAATATTTATTCCATTTGCCAGTCCAAGTGTTACAAAATAACATTTCCCATTTAAATTATGTATTTTTCTAAATGTTAAGGTATTATGTTTAAGGATTCTATTTAAATGTGGTTTCCATGGAAACCAAGAAATAGATGCACCAAGGAAGGAATCAAAGAGAAGGAATCAAAGAAGATTCTTGAGCAATAAAACATTAATCTACATATTCAGTTATTTTCTCTTTAGTTAATTATTTTTCTTTCTTTTCTTTAGAATGTTTTAATTCAAGAATCAGAAACTTTCAGAAAGAATCTGGAAGAATCTTTACATGACAAGGTATAATGGAAACTTGCATTTTACCCATTTTTCTATTTTAGACTGACAAATGTGTTATTGTAAAATAAATTTGATAAGAAATAAATTTAGGATGCTACCTTTTTAAAACAATTTTAACTTTTGTATTATATGTCCAGAAAAGTGTACATATCTAGAGAGCTTGATAAATTTTTACAAACCAAACACACTGAAAATCAAGTCTTGTAGCCCCCTTCTTGTTCAAATACAATTACTACTCTTATCCTAAACGATAATCACTGTCTTATTTCTAAAAAAAAAAAAAAAAATGCTTCTGACTTTTTGTGCTTTACACAATTGGAGTAAACTAATTTGTATTTAGTTTGAGATATCATTTAAGCAGACATGTATTAAATATCATGCACAATGATTGTGCTGAATTATGTTTGCATACATGATCCTGGTTCCAAAGTAGCTGAAAAATGTAATTGAGAGAGAACACACCTTTGACAAAGCAGCAAGTTGCAGAGGAACACATGCCAAGTGCCGAAGGAGTGAAATATGTAGTAAGAGCTACAGGTAGGAGAGACTACCATATACTGCTGCTATAAATAAGGCTTCAGGGAGGTGTCACTTGACAAAGCTCTATGGAAAGGGAAGAATATGTTACAAGCCTTTCAAATACAGTGCATGTGGCATGATTGCCAGTGCTTTGTGTGAGGCAGGAGTGGTAGGGAGTTTCATTTCTTAAATAATGGCGGGCATAACCTGGGGCACGTGGGTAGCTCAGTTAAGCGTCCGACTTGATTTCTGTTCAGGTCATGACCCCAGAGTTATGGGATCAAGCCCTGCATTGGGAGCAGGGCCTGCTTCAGATTCTCTTTCTCTCCCTGTGCCCCTCCCCCTGCTCTCTCTCTCTTTCTCTCTAAAATAAAATTTTCTTAATTTTTTAAAAAAAATAATAGCATAACAGTTTGGCTGGAATCAGTTATTCCTGTTATAGGATATATTATATAAGAGGCAGATAAGGACCAAATTATGAAATGTTAAAAGCTGTAATTGCTAATATATCTTCTCCTTCTTCATTAGCCTATATATTTTTTGAGTCTATTAGTTATTTTGAAAGAGAGAGAGCATGAGAGCAGGGGAGGGGCAGAGAGAGGACAGAGAGAATCCCAAGCAGGCTCCATGCCATCAGTACAGAGCCTGATGGAGGGCTCGATCCCAACAACTATGAGATCATGACTTGAGCCAAAATCAAGAGCCAGACACTTAACTGACTGAGCCACCCAGGTGTCCCACCTGTAAATTTTTGTTAGCAATTTTGTCTGATTTCATTTTGTTTAGCACAGGAAAATAATGTAATATAAAATTATTGACTTAAAAAGTGACCTACAAATGTGTGTTGAACAAAAGAGAAGAGAAAGAGAGAAGAAGCAAGGGACAGAAGAGACGGAGAGAGAGGAGGGAATATCTGGGAACAGTATGGCATATGGAAAGTATTGGAAAAGATGAGAGAAGAAAGATTTAAAAAAAGGAAAACTGTACATTTAGCCCCACTAAATTCTACATATTATGATGTTAATTTAAAACTATGTGGCCCCACAGTCAGCGTATATATGATCTGAAAGATAGATCTCTCTGTGGCAATACAATATGGTCCCTAGAAGATAGCATCTAATTCTTTCTGAAGTAGTTTTAAAAAAAGTCTACAGAGTGGAGATGCCATTTCATCAGGCTCTTGAAGGCACAAAAGATCTTGCCAAATAGGCAAGGGTAGGGCAGAGGACAGAGCCTATGTGAGAGCACAGAGAAAACAAAAATGGTTGATTTGCTGATTTACCAGAAGTTTGCTGTGACTGGTATGTGTTTAAAGAACTAGGTTGTGCCCAGATTGTGGATTTTGGACTTGATCCTATTATGCAATGTTATGTTTTCCAAAGCTCTCTGTGCTCCTGGCAAGATCCCCAGAACCCACTCCCCCACCACCTACCCAAACCTTGTAGCTTCAACAATCTGCCTAAGCAACTAACAGTACTAATCACTCCATGCTTTGCACCCTTGTTCACGCCAGTAACTAGAGGAAGCAAATCCCAGGTCATACCTCATTTCTGAATATCATCCCACACAGCTGAACATATTTCCTAATCTAACCACATCTCCTATAACTTCTGAAATTTCCACTCAGTTCTCTATAACTGACAGTCATTCATTAGCCAAATCTCCTGTGTACTCAACCTCTTCTCGTTGTTTCTCATCATCTTGACCTCTAAAATTTGAAATTCCTAGGACTGGTTTTGAATTTCTTCTCATGTTCACTCATTGAGTTGAGGCTCTTCTGATCTCATGGATTTAAAACCATCTATAAATTGAGCACCTCCAAATTTAGATCACAGACTGGGTCCTCTCTTCTGAGAGAGTTCATGTATTTAAGAGCCAACTCAATATCTCTATTTGGACACTTGGGCAACTCAAATGTTCACAGGTTCAATCCCCCCACCCCCAAAATCAGCACCACCAACCTCAACCACCACCAGCAGTAGTCCTCTCAGTAAATTACAACTTTTCCTCTTAGCCAGGTTAACCTTGGAGTTATTCTTGACCCCTTTATCTCACACTCCACATTCAGTCCAATAGCAAATTCAGTTAGTTCTGTCTTCAAGATATAACCCAAATCCATCCAGTCTCTTTCTAACACTGCTATTGTCCAAGCCACAATTTTCTTGCCTATGTGTTTGGAAAGACAGTAATAATTATCTTTCTTCCCTCCCTCCCAGTCTCATTCATCAGGAGTGATCATGTCACCATTTTGCTCAAAAATCCTCCAGTCGTTTTCTACCTCACTCAGAGTAAAAACCAAAGACTTAAAAATGGTTAACAAGGCCTTTTAGGACTACCCTTCCCAAGCCCTGCAACCAAAACATTTCTAAGTCTATTCCCTACCTGTCTTTCTCTTTACTGTCCAACCCAGCCACAATGACCTCCTTGCCCTCTCCTTCAACAAATATACTCCTTCTCACTAGGGAGCATTTGTATCTGCTAAACCTTTTCCTAAGACATCCCTATTTTTTTTTTAACTCCCTTCCTTTCTTTAGGTTTTTGCTCAAATAGCACTTTATTGGAGAGATCTTCCATGCTTCTCTTATTTTCTTTTTCCTACAAACATCCTATAGACTCTGTTTATTGTCTTGTTTACTAGATTATAAATTATAGGAGGGCAGGGAATTTTTTATCTTACTACTTTATCTTAGGGCATAGCACAATAGAGGTGCCCTATGTGTGTATGTGGAAATAACAAACAAAGGGATTAATGAATGCAATAAGAAATCATTTAACATTTTAGGCAAATAATTTATTTGATCATATGTGTTTTTTTAAATGATACATCTAAAAGAGAAATGTGTAGGGAAGAGATTGAAGGGAGCACCGCCTGTGTGGAAGCTGGTGAAGTAATTCAGGAAAAAACTTAAAAAGGTGTCGAGTAGGATGATGTTAGTAAGAATAAAAAGGGCAGATAAGAGAAATATTGGGAAAGCCACATTAACAACAAAGTATGGTGAGAAACGAAGTATGAGTCAAGTAAAATGTCAAGCATTGGCTGCTGGGATGGGAAAAAAACAGTAAGAGGAAATCTAGAAGGACATATTTTAAACTTTCACAACATTATAAAATGTTATAATCATGAAAACAAAATAAATCCTTACACATGCATTTAATTAAGGACTATTAGGTGACCCTTACATTGAAGATTTATGGACAGAAACTGGTAATGACAATCTGAGAAAATTTTCAGGTGTACAAATAATTCTACCAATATCAAGCTCACAATTTTAACTTATATCAGGTAATGACTCTTTTCCTCATCTTTTTTTTTTTTTATTTAATCTTTATTTTGAGAGAGAGAGAATGCAAGTGAGGGAGAGGCAGAGAGTGAGAGACAGAGACACAGAATCCAAAGTAGGCTTCAGGCTCTGAGCTATCAGGACAGAGCCCAATGTGGGGCTTCAACTCACAAGTCGTGAGATCATGACCTGAGCTGAAGTTGGACGCTTAACTGACTGAGCCACCCAGTTGCCCACTTTTCCTCATCTTTTTAATCCACTTTTCTTTCTCCTTCATCATGTGTATTACAACCCTTATAGAATAATCAAAGTCCTTTTCTTCATGAATAAGACCTTTTCTTTATTTTTTTAATCTGCTATGATTATGACTTTGCATTTTGAAGTGATGTATACATAGCTAGTCATGATCTTAGTATTCCTATATGTTTGCAAAAATTTAGGATTAATGAATGCCAGACAATGTAGATAATTTTTTTTAGGGAAGTAAATTTGTATTTTTTATTTTTAACCCAAATTAACTACTGGCAAAACAAACTTTAGGAGTTTTTGACACATCTTTTCATCAGAAATGAACTAACTGATGACCATGAAAGTGCAAAGAAATAAAGATCGAAAGAATTGATATTAGTTGTACTAGGAAATATGACCATTCATATATTGAGTTCAGTTCATTGATGGTGAAGTTTTAAGCATAGCATGTTATTCTGTGTTTATTTTTGTCTCAACAGTCTAAGGTACTACTCTATAAAACATCTTCAAGGCACTAATGTTTAGATAACTTTCTATTGATTTGTGCTTTTCACATTTTCATTACAAGGGAAAAATGAGGCATATTTTGCTGTCATGTCTAATGACCTGTAATAAAAATATATCCATCAGTTTTCCATTTTTAAAAAACCACTAAGATTGATAGCTTGGTTTATCATAATTGAATGTTGGTATTCTTGGCATATGCATATCTTCTGAGTCAAACATCTTTGATTTTTAGGAAAGATTAGCAGAAGAAATTGAAAAGCTGAGATCTGAACTTGACCAATTGAAAATGAGAACTGGCTCTTTAATTGAACCCACAATGTCAAGGTAACATTAAATTAAAATCTTATTTATAGTTTGCCAAAAATCAATATGATTTTTTTATGGTCCCGTATTACCTCAAATAAAATAAAACAGGCCTCTTACTGCCCAGCAGGCATTACCCTATGTTCACTCCTTACTCCTTACTGATTTACTATTTCTATATTCAAAAATAATTCTCTAACTTAGTAATCTGTTCTGCAAATATGCAATAAAAATTTTAAATATTACATTTTGTATTCTGCATTTAATTACACAGCTATAAATAACGTAAAAAGAGTCTTAAATGAAGGAATAGAACTGTATGCGAGGAGATTACTTCTCATTCCAGGAAGAGGCAACACCTCTTTTCTCTACATGCAGAAATGCTTTCAATGTATAATGTTACTGAAGAAGTATCATTGATTATGGTCACTTAGCATCCACCTATCTTGTTAAATTAATTGCAAATACAAAGTGAAGGAGTAATTATACATGTTTTGAAAACAAGTAAATTTAGCCATACTCATCTGCTTTGACTCAGTACCTCATCTTGAAAAAAAGAAGCAATGACATAATTATTTACTCTTTAGATAAATACAATAATCTTGATAATTCACATGTAATTTTCTTTTGTGCTTAGGGCCTTTTATTTAAAGTTAATGAGAAACCCTACAAGGATTTACTCATTTGATCATTTATTTATTAGACAACACAATCGTATCAATTATTTGAAACATTTGACCACCACAGACTTTGAGAAGTTCATTTTTCTTGGTCTTAGAGTTATTCTAAGAATGTTCATTCCACGGGCACTGGAATATATGTTTGTTTTGGTTAATGTAATCTCAGTACCTAAAACAAAGAAACAAACCAAACCTGGTATATAGTATACTCTCAATAGATATCATTGAACAAATGAATATGTGTAATAAAGCATTTTTTAGATATTCAGATCAAAAATCCAAGTTAAAAATCCTAAAGGTGCTTATATTCTCTTGAATGTAAGTATTAGTAAAAATAAAGTTCAGTATTTTGAGTATTTTTACCTTCAGTTTAATATAAGAAACACAGTTCTGCAGGCAAAAAAAAAAAAAAAAAAAAAAAATCCAAAGAACTTTTAAACATGTAGGTCTTTAATTTAGAAAATTGTGTTTATTTTTCTAAATGCTTTATTATGATTTATGTATCTGAACTGAAATTATTAATTCAGTGATATGTGTTCACAAGGTAGGGTGATGATGATGGTTTTGATGAAGGAGAAAAAGAGCTGATAAAATAGCAACAGAATAAATACATAGAATGACCATCATCCAGTCAACAAATTTAGTATTTTTTTAACAGAACCAAATGGTCATTTTGTTGGCTTTTTGACCTTTGGTCTCAGAAATTTGATCTCAGAGTTGTATAAAAAGAGAGAGAGAGAGAGAGAGAGAGAGACTCTTAAATATAGAGAACAAACTAGTGGTTACAAGAGAGGGAAGCTCGGTAGGGAGAAGGGTAAAATAGGTGAAGGGGATTAAGAATACACTTATCATGATGAGTACTGAGTAATGCATAGAACTGTGGAATCACTATATTTTACACCTGAAACTAATAAAACACTGTACATTACTGAAATTAAATATATATATATACATATATGTATATAATATCCTTAAAAAATAGAGAGTTGTAGAAGTGTTATCTAAAAGTTCTAAAAGTTCATCACTACATTGAGTCATCATGGACAGCCTAATAATATGACATTTGTCCACAATGAAGGATCATTCTGAAAGCTTGGGAACTACATACAGAACAATTCTTCTTTGATATACCAGATTGTAGTAGAAACAAAACTAGACCAAGAATAAGAAGATTGACATTTCTGGGTCTAATACATACAATTATTAGCTGTTTCATTTTGGAAAACCCATTTACCTTAAGAAGTTCAAATTTTATATGTATTTTACATGAATTATATATAAAATAATATTTTTATGATTATCTCACAAGCTTACTTTGTAGATAAAATGAGACTAGTCAGCAAAGGGGTTTTTGTAAACAGTAAATCAAAAAGTACAAAGTATTATAGGAATTACTGATTAGACAAACTGATGGAATTTATAATATGTTATAGGATAACAATATGTATTGAATGGCAATTACTTATTGAACAGACATGCTTCTGAATGCACAATTTAAACAGCAATAAGAAAACAGAAGATGCATAGGAACTTCACTGATCTTACAGATGAATGAATAATACCTGTTTCAAATGGGAAACACAGGGATACTCTGAGGACTATTACAATAAAGGGAATATAAGGGGCTACAATAGTATAAGACAATGGGAATTTTAAGCTGACTTTAAAAATGTCAACCACATAAATGTGGGAAGAGACTATTTCTAGCAGAAAGAACATCATGTTCGAAGGCTCAGGATCAAAGGAAAGTGTGAGTTAGTCAAGAAATTGAAAGAAAGTCAGTACAGCTGGATGGAGAGAGAGAAGGGAGATAGTAACTAGAAGTGAAGCTAGAAAGCAGGGTTCCAGATTGTAGAGGGCCTTGTAAGGCCATCGAAGGGTTTTAAGCAGGGCATCAATAGTAGCAGATCTGTGTTTTGGTTCACATTTTTATAAATGACCTGGAGTTGAGAGATAAGACAACAAGAAAACAATACTCCTAGGAAGATGAGTTATAATTTTAGAATCGCCCCTCCAATGACCAAAGAGACGTTACCCAAACAGTGACAGACAAGATACCTAGAATGTTCTAAGGTAGACAGTTTAGACTGTATTATGATTAATTTCATTCATTTATGAGCTTACCAGACATTTATCAAGTGTTTATTATATGCTAGGAATGCCTCCTTTAGCATACGATGGTAACTAAAATCTGACCTTTGTCTTCATGAAACATATACCCTGTTATAAATAGGTCCCGAGAGAGGTCCTATTTATGAATGTGACTTGGTTCGTTAGGTTTTATATGTGGCTATTCCATAATAAAACCAGTTTCCTTGATTGAGTTTCAAGTTCACTGCTATAAAAACAATAGCTGCCCTCCACTTGGAGGATGATTCCTTAGTTCATTTGCTTTAAATTTCTGGTTGACAAAACAGGGATTTGCATTAGTTAGGTCAGTGTCTTCTATTGTTGCAAAAATCTAGACCTCACGTAACCTTTTCTGATCTTGCCAATAGTTTGGAAATGCTAGTTTTTTTTTCTTTTTTTTCACAAAAAGAACTAACAGAGCATAGTAGATCAGTAGGAGCCCCAAGTTCAAGAGAAAATACAGTGTTAAACATATTTCCTACTGATGATGGATCATTTTATAAGACAGCATGCTGTCACTATTATCATCATTATTATAGCAATAAACTGAACTTGCTATAAATCTATATATAAATAACATGTGTAGCAAAATATTTATTACACTTTGATTACAGTGTTTATTGAAAACCAGTGTGATGATATTTTTCAACCGGAATTTTGCAACTATTTCATCTCTAACCATATTTCAGAATCAAATGTGCTTATCAAAAGATTTTTATATTTTTGAAACAATGTCTTATCAAAAGCTGAAAAATTGTCCTGGTGGTAGGTCCCATTATATTAAAAGAAATAAGATCATTAACCTTGGGTCAATTTAATTTTAAGTATTTTGTTAATTTCCTAAATTGAAAAATAGAACACCTTGAGAGAGAATTCTGGGACCCCAAAAGTTTACACATTTTACTGTTAGATTAGTGGGAAATATTTAAAACAGACACAGCAATAAATAACATATATTGGTATGTACACTAAATAATTCAACTACAATTCTATTTAGTTTTGTTTATCCTATTTGCCAGAATTTAAGCCAGTGGATCTTGGTTGTCAATCTTAACTTGTTTTATTTTACTACCACATTTGAAAATGATAATTAACGGACAGATGTTTTATATTCTGTTTAAACAGACAAGGTCACTTGACCTTCAAGAATGGACCTGAAACCAATTTCTGACCTAAGCCTCAGAAGAGACCCCAAAGAGTCATGACAATTCACCAGTTTTCCTCTGTGATTTTTTTTCTTTTTTCTTGAGCATTTATGCTTTGTTCCTTTTTTTTTGTGCTTTATTCTTTATTGAAAATTGAGCAGTTCATAGTGATTTGCTGGAAAGTTTAACTTTTAAGATTGAGCATATTTCATATTTTTCCCTTTTCCAGAACTCATCTAGACACCTCAGCTGAGTTGCGGTATTCTGTTGGATCTCTAGTGGACAGCCAGACTGATTACAGAACAACTAAAGTAATAAGAAGACCCAGGAGAGGACGCATGGGTGTACGACGAGATGAGCCAAAGGTTAATTTTTTTTATTTCAAGTCTTTGATGATTCTCAGTAAATACACTGTTCCATTTTGGATAGAATTTTAATACTGAGAGAATTTAAAATGCTAGCATTTTTAGTTTCAAGCATGACATATTTTTTTAAACTATAACTAATGTAAAACTACCACTTTGTGCTGGAAGTTGAACTATACACTTCCCATGTGTGTATCCACATAACCTTATGAGTTTGGTACTATTTTTATGTCAATTGCAGACATAAAAAGATTGAAGCTCAGAAATTTTAAGTGCTCAACATTAATTACACAGCCAGCAAAGTGAGAGGATCCAAACTTGAACCTCTATTTGTTTCAAATTCCATGCTTTTATCCAGTATGCTGTATTGCCACACAAATGGACTTTTGGTTTGCTTGGGCACTTATGCATTGGCATTCATATTGTCAATTAAAATTAATTAAATATTTTAAGTCGAATTACTATTTTAATAAAACTTCGGGAAAAATGTACACACACTATTGCAAGTGTTTATGGAGAACTTCTCCTGATAAATTGCAGGGCTGTCTTTCATTCAGTCAGTTAACTTGCAAGCTATGTATATTGTAAGTTTATCATTGCATTTTATACTGAAGTGATATAGTTCCTTTGTGCCCTAAGTATAGCTTTTTCTCCCCAACCACTTTTATGTGTCAAATACTACATAGCCTACTTGTCCTTATTTGTACACAGGTTCTTGGATACCCTATGGTTTTTAATTGGTACCCATGTCATGCATAATTTAATCCCTCATAGTAGGCATTCAATATCTGTTAAATGAATGAATAAAGAAGTGAACAGAGGAAGACTAAATCAAATCCATCTTGGTTCTTTTCATATGCCAAATAAACTAGTGCCACTTGTACCAAACCAATTTGTGACACAAATACTAATTCAGGTCATCAATCTTTTTTTTTTTTTAATTTTTTTTTTAACGTTTATTTATTTTTGAGAGAGAGACAGAGCATGAACAGGGGAGGAGCAGAGAAAGAGGGAGACACAGAATCTGAAACAGGCTCCAGGCTCTGAGCTGTCAACACAGAGCCCGACGCGGGGCTCGAACTCACGGACCGTGAGATCATGACCTGAGCCGAAGTCGGACGCTTAACCGACCAAGCCACCCAGGTGCCCCCAGGTCATCAATCTTAAATAAATACTCAGGGCAAAATCGTGTGGTCCCCCCCCCCCACGGGAAAAAAATCATTTTACATCATCACAAAAATGAAAAACATTTTTTTAAATGCAAAAAATTCTTTCTTACTTTCCTTCCTCTCCTACCTTCAGATCACAGCTTGAAAAATGCTGGTCTGTTGCTTACTGAAGATTTTCACTGGGGCACCTGGCTGGCTCAGTCAATAAAGCATGCGACTCTTGATCTTGGGATCATGAGTTGGAGCCCCACAATGGGTGTATCAGATTATTTACAAATTTTTTTTTTCATTCATGTGAGGGATTTATTATATCAAATAAAAAAAACATAGCCATGTAAATTAGTGTGCCTTGGGCTTAAAAAAAATCAATGAAGCATTTGAGTGATCAGAACAGTAGAGATGAAATTAATATTTTTTTAATAATATGTTGTTAGAACCTATGTAAATGAATGTTGGGGAGAGAATTATTATATAATTTGTGTGGCAATATTTGTAGTCAGCCTGTAACAAGAAAGTGTAAGTAAGACTAAATTAGTATAAGAGATGGAAATGCATCAGTACAAGTGAATAGAGGTTGTTATATTTAGAAAGAAGAAAAATGTTTCAAACATAGATGCTTTAAAGTAATTGATACCTCAAATTGAACCAGAAATCATGTGTAAGTTTATCATAATTATCCCTATTAAAATCTTGATATTTATGCTGACAATTAGTACTTGCCATTACTTAAGATGTCAAAGAAATATTTTATTTAAACAATACATTAAAATTTTAATAATCAGTTCCACTTTTCCTAAGTAAGCTACAAAAGAGTGTGTGCAAGTTGATTTTTTCAGACTAGTGCTTTGATAATAAGCAATAAGATATGTACAATAATTACTCATTTACCATTCAGGTGAAATCTCTTGGGGATCATGAGTGGAATAGAACTCAGCAAATTGGAGTGCTGAGCAGCCACCCTTTTGAAAGTGACACTGAAATGTCTGATATTGATGATGATGACCGAGAAACTATTTTTAGCTCAATGGATCTTCTCTCGCCAAGTGGTCATTCTGATGCCCAGACTCTAGCCATGATGCTTCAAGAACAGTTGGATGCCATCAACAAAGAAATCAGGTGAGTTCAATTATCACTGATGGTTTTAAGGGATTAGAAGACCTTGATCCTAAAAATATCATGATTAGATCAGAAGCACTGGCATCACTTGGGAGCTGCAGACTCTGAGACCTCACACTACACTGAATCAGAATGTGCGTTTTCACAGATTCTTAGATATCTATACATGTCCTGTGTAAAATTAGGACGATCTTTATAAGGAACATATATGAAACATAGGTAAACTAATGATTTTAGGGCAATATAAAAGCCTAAGGTAAAGATAAAATATTCTCTGATGAATTTTAAGTCGCCTTTTAAATTAAAATCTATTTAAATGATATTTTGTGGTAATAAGGTACATTTTGAAGGTACATTTAACACTACAGTAAAGGTACTAAATAGCCTGCAATTAATGTGCAGCCAGCTTCTTAAAAGTATATAGACATCAGAGTGAAACTAACTGACTGAATTATTATATACCAGATATGAAAAAAAAAACCGCACTGTCACCACACTGATAATAGATGGCTTCCAAAGAGTAGATTAATTATGGGTGCGCCTGGGTGGCTCAGTCGGTTAAGCGTCCGGCTTCGGCTCAGGTCATGATCTCACAGTCCATGAGTTCGAGCCCCGCGTCGGGCTCTGTGCTGACAGCGCAGAGCCTGGAGCCTGCTTCAGATTCTGTGTCTCCCTCTCTCTCTGCCCCTCCCCTGCTCATGCTCTGCCTCTCTCTGTCTCAAAAATAAATAAAAACATTTAAAAAAAATTTTTAAAAAATGAGTAGATTAATTATGGAATTAAGTTGTATAAGTTAACAATTCAAACATTGAGAAATATTGTCACTAAGATAATCTCTCTTTTTTTGGATAATTTCAACTTTAACAAATATATACTTTCTTGAATCCCGATGATTATCATAGTCTCTCTCTTTTTTTTTTTTTTTAGTAAAGAAAAATGTAAGGATTAACACACCCTTTGAATATGTTTTTAAATATTTTTAAGGTTTAAAAAATGCTTACAGTTTGTAGTTCTTAGTAGGAAAACATTACCTGAACATTATCTGAATGAATACCCTAATGGAAAACCACTATAAAATGTTTCAGTTGCATGTGGAGCAGAGGGGTGGGGATTATCTTCACAGCACTCCAGCTTTCTCCACGAGGAGGTCACAGGTACACTGGTTTGTGTTACTGCGACATCCAATAGGTGATCTAAGTTGCTTTTCCTTCAGCAAGGGCTTTATTTGTCAGAAGGGCATTATGCTTGACCTCCAAATTTGGCTGACAGTTTACTGATGAGATTCATTACTTTTGTGCTGCTCTGATATTTTGACCTATTTGCTGAGTTCTGGGCCATATCCTGGAAGGCCACCGTAACTTTTGGATCCTGCATGGCTGCGGGAACCTCTGGGTCACTAAGAATTTCATTGAGCCCAGGCATTCCTGCCATTCCAAGCATTCCCCCTGCCATTCCAGGCATGCCTCCAAGAAAATTACCACACATTCCCCCAGGAAAGCCACCTGGAAAAGAGCCATACTGAGCTCCTGATTGTCCTCTGGCTTCTTCCTCCCTCTGAGCTCTCTCGTGTTCTTCCCAAACCTTCTTAGCCCTTTCCATTCTTTCTTTGATGTTTCTCTCTTCATATTTTTGCTCATACTTTCTCCAATGTTTAGCAATTTTCTGGTCCCTCAGTTGAACTTCTTTCAACATTGCACTAGCATCTTCATCATAATCCAATTTACAAGCAAGAGCAAGATCATGTGCTGCTTCTTCCCAATGGCCCAGAAGTCTGTGTCCTTTTCCTTTACACTTGTAAGGCTGAGCTGAGTCAGGATTCATTTCAATAGGTCTGTCACAGTCTCAAATGGCAGTATTTGGCTTCTATAATTTGATGAAGACCCTGGCTCTCGTGGGGTACAGAATGGCCAAGCGAGGATTCAGCTTAATGGCATGTGTGAACAAGTCAACGGTTTTCCGTAGTTCACCATCATTTAGGGCATCAGTGGCAGCCACTTTTTTATCATTTGCCTGATCCATCATTTCCTGGGTTATCTCCACATTTTAATCTCCCATTTCTTGAGGGGCATCAGTATCTGGTTCAATCATACCTTCATTGTTAATTTCTAGATCACTCTCCTCACTTGATGGTCTGTCTTTGTATTTTCTTTCCTCCACCTTCTTACTATCTGTTTTTTCTTCCTTGATATTTATTGTCTTCTGATTTAGTTTTATGAGTAGAAGGTGGTATTTTTACCCCCCATGCTCTCCGCCCACTCCCGCAGGAAGCACATTTTTCTCAGTGTGCAGCACACTCAGATAGTGCTTACTCATTTTTATGAAGGTCTGAAGCTCACTCACTTTGTGGGGGTCGATGGTCCAGGCAGTGGCAAGGCTAAGATTTCAGCCTGATTCCAGGCGAGGGTACTAGATCAGCGTGACTGTGTGGAAGGGTCATAGTTTCTTTTTTATATCATTGACTTAACTAACCTCAGTGAAGAACCCAGCTGTGTCAAGTGGATTTATATTCCTTTGAACATTGAGAAACTATTCTTAACTTGTTTTTTTTTTTCAACAAATGAACAGTATTTTACTATTTTGAACAATGTTTTTGTTTTTCTGGCTCTAGCTAAATCTGTCGGCCTCCTAATATGATTCAAATCTATCCAGTTCTCTACTATCATCACCCTATTGGGCATTATAATAAGTTTTCATCTAGATGACAATAATAGTTTCTGCCTGGTTTCTTCATGATATACGGGTTCCCCATCTGACTTTTTAAAACCCAGTTTGCTTATGTAAGGTCACCCTTTTTCAACCCCTTCAGTTGCTTTTAAGATAAAGAACAAAATACTTCATATGGTCTACAATGCCCCATCTGCCTCAACTTTCTCACCTACCTTATTCTGTATCCCATTAAACATGACTTCCAGTTCTTTGAATGTTCCATGTTCTCTCCTTTGTTGTTGCTGTTCCTTTCTTCTGGAACATTATCCTCATTCCACACCCTTGTGCCCTAACGTTTCACCCTCTTTACCCTTACTCACCATGAACATCTCCACCATTCCTTCTTCTGACCTTCGGTTTGTTTTACTGTCCTTCAGTTCCTTACCTTTATTAGATTGTAAATTATATAAAAACAAGAAATGGATGTTGCTTTGCTCACTGTTTTATGTCCAGATCTTGGCACTTTTCTTGATAAATAGAAAGTGCTTCATAATGATAGATTAGCATAAATAGAAAAAATAATATAGGGGTGCTTGGGTGGCTCAGTCAGCTAAGTGTCTGACTCTTGATCTTGGCTCAGGGCATGATCTCATGGTTCATGAGTTTGAACCCTGTATCAGGCTCTGCTTGGATTCTCTCTCTCTCCTTCTCTCTCTCTGCCCCTCCCCTGCTCATGTGCTCTCTCTCTCTCTCTCTCTCTGCCCCTCTCTTGCTCATGTGCTTGTCTCTCTCTCTCTCTCTCTCAAAATATATAAATAGACTTAAAAAAAGAAAAATAAGGAATATAGAACGTAAATTCAACTAAATAACACTTTTTGATGCTTTGCAGTTAATGGTTGAACTCACTGCATAGATTTGAAATCAAGTATATATCTCTGTGATATTTGTTTTGTCTGAAAATAAATACACACACCCTCAATAACAACCTGTGTCCCTCCAGGAACTCAGCTTTGTTACATTAAGATAGTAAAGCCCAGTTATAATCTTGACCTAGGCTAATTAAGTTTGATAAATAGTATGTTCAAACTACTGTCCTTTTATATATTTCTTTGCTGACCCTAGTAATGTATTTAATATAGTTGCTAATTTGTAAGAAATTAAGAAGTACATATAATTTAAGTGTATAGCAACATTCAAAAGACACAGGAATCTTGGAAATCACAGAAAGATTGTGGAGTAGGAGGAACTTGCCTCATCCCATAAACAACTAGATAACACTCATGTCAGTGCAAATAACCCAGAGGATGATTAGAAGACTGGAAGAAAAAAACTCCATAACTAAAGGTAGAAAAGATATCTGTAAAAATTAGTCAAGGGATTCACAAAATAAAAGGACGTAAAATATGACACTATAGACTAAAATGTGGTGTGGAGAGGATTAAAGCATGGGTTCAAATGTAAGCGACCATCAACTTAATATTGACTGCTAATGTTAATCACAAGTCCAAAACCAGTAATGGATATGCAAAGAATAAAGAGGAAGGAATCCAAGTATATCACTAAAGAAAGCCAACAAAACATGAAAGAGAGAAAGAGAAGGATGAGAGAAAAACTACAAAAACAACTACAAAACAAGTAACAAAATGGCAATAAATACATATCTATCAATAATTACTTCGGATATAAATAGACTAAACACTCCAATAAAAAGACATGAAGTGACAGATTGGATAAAAATCAAGACCCATCTATATGCTGTCTACACAAGATACATTTCAGACCTAAAGACACCTGCAGATTGAAAGTGAGGGGATGGAAGAATATTTATCATGCAAATAAATGTCAAAAGAAACCATTGTAGCAATGCTTATATCAGGAAAACAGACTCCAAAACAAAGACTGTAACAAGAGACAAAGAAAGACACTATATGAGAAATAAAGGGGACAATCCAACAAGAAGACATAACAGTTGTAAATATGCATCCAATATGGGAGCATTCAAATCCATAAAAGGTTTAATAACAAATGTAAGGGAACTAATCAGTAGCAATACAATAATGGTAGAGGACTTTAACTTACATCAAAAGACAGATCATCCAAACAGAAAATCAATAAGGAAACAGTGGCTTTGAATAACACATGAGACCAGATGGATTTAAAGATATATTCAGAACATTTCATCCAAAAACAGCAGAATACACATTCTTTTCAGGTGCACATAGAACATTCTCCAGAATAGATCCCATATTAGGCCACAAAACAAGTCTTAACAAATTTGAAAAAACAGTCATACCATGCATCTTTTCTGACCATAACACTATGAAACTAGAAATCAACCACAAGAAACATCTAGAAAGAGCACAAATATGTGTAGGCTAAATAACATACTACTAAACAAAGAAAGAGTCAATGGAGAAATCAAAGAAGAAATAAAAAATTACATGGAAACAAATCAAAATGAAAATTCAGTAGTCCAAAATCTTTGGAATACAGCAAAAGCAGTTCTAAGAAAGAAGTTTATAACAATACAGGCTTAACTTAAGAAGCAAGAAAAATCTCAAATAAGCAAATTAGCTTTATACTTCAAGAAGCTAGAGAAAGAGGAGCAAACAAAACCCAAAACTAGCAGAAGGAAGGAAATAATAAAGATTGGAGCAGAAATACATGATATAGAAACTAAAAACAAAAACAAAAACAATAGAACAGATCGGTAAAAACAGGAACTTGTTCTTTGAAAGATCAACAAAATTGGTAAAGCTCTAGCCAGATTCATAAAAACAAAAGAAGACCCAAATAAACAAAATCACAAAAGAAAGAGAAGAAACAACAACCAACAACACAGAAATACAAACAATTGTAAGGGAATTATTTTGAAAAATCATATGCCCATATATTGGACAATCTAGAAGAAATTGATAGATTCCTGGAAACATATAACTTACTAAAAATGAAGCAGAAAGAAATAGAAAATATGAGCAGACCTGTTACCAGCAATGAAATTGAATCAGTAATCAAAACACTCCCAGCAAAAGTCCAGGACCAGGTGGCTTCACAGACAAATTCTACCAAACATTTCAAGAAGAGGTAACACCTGTTTTTCTCAAACTATTCCAAAAAATACAAAAGGAAGGAAAACTTCCAAATCCAGTGTCCCCTTGATACCAAAACCAGATAAAGACATCACACACACACATACACACACACACACACACACACACACACACACAAGCACGCGCGTATACACACACACACACACAAAAGAGAGAGAGAACTAGAGGGCAATATCTTTCATAAACAAAGATGCAAAAATCCTCAACAAAATACTAGCAAACTCAATCCAACAATACATTAAAAGAAATCATTCACCACAATCAAGTGGGATTTATTCCCAGGATGCATCCCAGTATGCAAGGGTGGCTCAATATTCACAATCAATCAATTGATGTGATATATCACATCAATAAGAGAAAGGATAAAAACCATATGGTCATTTCAATAGATCCAGAAAAAGCATTTGACAAAGTACAACATTCATGTAAGATAAAAACCCTTAGGGGTGCCTGGGTGGCTCAGTCGGTTAAGCTGCCGACTTCAGCTCAGGTCATGATCTCGCGGTCCGTGAGTTCGAGCCCCGCGTCGGGCTCTGTGCTGACAGCTCAGAGCCTGGAGCCTGTTTCAGATTCTGTGTCTCCCTCTCTCTGACCCTCCCCTGTTCATGCTCTGTTTCTCCCTGTCTCAAAAATAAATAAAACGTTAAAAAAAATTAAAAAAAAAACCCTTAACCAAGTATTTCTAAAGGAAACATACCTCAACATAGTAAAGACTGTATATGAAAAACCCACAACAATCATCATACTCAATGGGGGAAAAACTGAGAACTTTCCCCCTAAGGTCAGGAACAAGACATGGATGTCCACTGTCACCACTTTTATTCCACATGGTACTGGAAGTCCTAGCCACAGCAGTTAGACAACAAAAAGAAGGAAAAGACATCCAAATTGGTAAGGAAGAACTAAAACCTTCACTAATTGCAGATGACATAATACTATATATATAAAACCCTAGAGACTCCACCAAAAAACTACTGGAACTGATAAATGAATTCACTAAGGTGGTGGGATTCAAAATCAATGTGCAGAAATCTCTTGCATTTCTTTACACTAATAATGAAGCAGCAGAAAGAGAAACTAAGAAAACAATCCCATGTTCAATTGCACTAAAAATAATAAAATATCTGGGAATAAACTTAACCAGTGAGGTGAAAGATGCTACTCTGAAAACTATAAAACAATGGTGAAGAAATTGAAGACAACAGTAAGAAATGGAAAGACAAAAAAATAACAAAATTTAAAAAAAGGAAATGGAAATACATTCCATGCTCATGGATTGGAAGAACAAATATTGTTAAAATGTCTATACTATGCAAAGCAGCCTACAAATTCAATGCAATCCCCCTCAAAACAGCAACGGAATTTTTCACAAAACTAGAACAAACAATCTTAAAGTTGTTTTTTTTAATTTTTTTAATGTTTTATTTATTTTTGAGACAGAGAAAGAGCATGAATGGGGGAGGGTCAGAGAGAGAGGGAGACACAGAATCTGAAGCAGGCTCCAGGCTCCAAGCTGTCAGCACAGAGCCCGACGCGGGGCTCAAACTCACGGACCATGAGATCATGACCTGAGCCGAAGTCGGATGCTTAACCGACTGAGCCACCCAGGCGCCCCAACAATCTTAAAGTTTGTATGGAACCACAATAGACCCCGAATAGCCAAAGAAATCTTGAAAAAGAAAAAACTGGAGGGATCACAGTTCCAGACTTCAAGCTGTATTATAAAGCAGGTAGTTATCAAAACAGTATGGTACTGTCAAAAAATAGACACATAGGTCAATGGAACAGAAAAGAAAACCCAGAAATAAACTCACAAGCATATGGTCAATTAATCTTAGAAAAAGGAGGAAAGACTATACAATGGGGAAAAAAATAATCTCTTCAACAAAATGGTGCTGGGAAAACTGGAGAACTACATGCAAAAAAAAAAAAAAAAAAAAGAAACTGGACCACTTCTTTATATTGTACACACACACACACAAAAAATTCAAAATGGATTAAAGATCTAAAGTAAGACCTGAAACCCTAAAAATCCTATAAGACAACATAGGCAGTAATTTCTGACATTGGTCATGTCAGCATTTTTCTAGATATATCTCGTGAGGCAAGGGAAGCAAAAGCAAAAATGAAGTACTGGATCTGCAGCAAAATAAAAGGCTTCTGCACAGTGAAGGAAGCAATCAACAAAACTGAAAGACAACCTACTGAATGAGAGAATATATTTGTAAATGACATATCCAATAAAGGGTTAGTATCCAAAATATATAAGGAACTTTTATAAGCTCAACATGCAAAACACAAATAATCCAATTGAAAAATGGGCGGAAGACATGAACAGACAGGTCTCCAAAGGTGACATGCAGGATGGCCAGCAGACACATGGAATGATGCTCAACATCACTAATCATCAGGGAAATACAAATCAAAAGCACAGAGAGACACCACTTCACGCTTGTCAGAATGCCTAAAGTCAAAAATACAAGAAATAGCAAATGTTGGTGAGGATGTGGAGAAAAAGGAACCCTTGGGCACTGTTGATGGGAATGCAAACTAGTGCAGTTTGGAAAATAGTTCCTCAAAAAGTTATAAATAGAACTACCCTATGATCCAGTAATTGCATTACTAAGTATTTACCCAAAAATATAAAAATACTAATTCAAAGGGATAAATGCACCCCTGTGTTTATTGCAGTATTATTTACAGTAGCCAAAGTGTGGAAGCACTCCAAGAGTCCATAGATATATGAATGGATAAAGAACAAGTCGTATAGGGGTCCCTGGATGGCTCAGTCAATTAAGCAGCCAGTACTTGATTTTGGCTCAGATCCTGATGTCATGGTTGTGAGATCGAGCCCTGCATTGGGCTCTGCAGTGACTGTGGAACCTGCTTAGGATTCTCCTTCTCCCTCTCTCTCTGCCCCTCCCCTACTCACTGTCTTTCCCTCTCTCTCTCAAAATAGGTAAATAAACTTTAATTTTTTTTATTTTAAAAAAAAGAACAAATGGCATACACACACACATACACACTGGAGAATTATTCAGCCATAAAAAATAGACTGAAATCTTGCTATTTGCAACAACATGGATAGAGCTAAACAGTATAATGCTAAATGAAATGTCAGTCAGAGAAAGACAAATTCCGTATGATTTCATTCATATGTAGAATTTAAGAAACATGGCCAGAGGAAAAAGAGAGAGACACAAATCAAGAGACAGACTCTTAATTGTAGAGAACACACTAATGATTACCAGAGGGGAGGGTGTAAGGGGGGGGGGGTGAACTGGGTGATAAGGATTAAAGAATGAATATACTTAGAGTGCACTGAGTAACGCATAGAGTTGTTGAACTACTATACTGTGCACTTGAAACTAAAATAACACTACATGTTAACATATTGGAATTAAAATTAAAAACAATATAAAAAAGAGAAATAGTGTCAATTGTTAGCAAATTTTTGCTACTTAAGTGCTGTGATATAAATATTTTGTTTGATGATTGTGTAAATGTAAAAGTTATGTTTCTATTTTTCTTTAAAGCATTTGAATTTTGGATGAATAAATAGTGCATGTATTCATTTTGAATGTTTCAAAATGAATAAACCCCGTTTATTTTAAAAAAATAAAAAAGAGAAATAGGCATCTTCATAAAAACAGTTGCTCATACCAACTAGAATCTATTTCTGGTGAAGATTTTTCTTCTTTCACAAACTAATTTAAGCATTAAAAAATGCCTCTTTTCTGGTTTCCTCACTGTTCACTAATGTCTCTTAAAGGAAGAGATCAAGTTACTTCATTTGCCAGTGACCTGTTTGTTAGTTAATCTGTGCGTCAGTAGTTAGCTACTGGGCACTTGGGTGGCTCAGGTGGTTAGGCATCTAACTCTTGATATTGGCTCAGTCTGTGATCTCCTGAGACTGGCCCCCTGCCATCAGGCTCTGCGCTGAGCATAGAATCCACTTGGGATTCTCTCTCTTCTCTCTCTCTCTCTCTCTCTCTCTCTCTCTCTGCCCCTCCCCCACTGACACATGCACGCTCTCTTTCCTGCTCTCAAAGTAAATAAATGTTAATATATATTATATTATATTATATTATATTATATTATATTATATATATTAAATATATATTATATATAATATATAATATTATATACTAATATATATATAGTAGCTAATTAGCTACTATTTTGACTCCCTTGCTTTTGTGGTCTTACTTATTGTTTCATCCTTTTGTATATGGTACGCCCTCCCCAACACACTGGGACATTTCAAAGGGTGCCTGTTTTGTTAGTTCTTTTACTTTCTGTAACTACATCCAGATTCTAAAGATAAGTGGATTGTCATTTATTTTTCCAAATGAACTGAATATCTAAGGTAGCATTCGATTTCCTGTTTAATTAAACTTCAGTCTACTTCTTACTCAGCTTTTTCCTCTAGGTGTGACTCTTCCTTTACAATTAATACAATGCCTAGAGTTAATAACTACAGTTAATTTTAGAAAAAAACTTTTTTAGAGGAGTTATTTCCCACCATTTTTAAAAACTTTTTTAAATGTTTGTTTATTTTTGAGAGAATGACAGAACTTGAGTGGGGGAGGGGCAGAGAGAGGGGGAGGCCAACAGTCCTAAGCAGGCCCCAGGCTCCAAACTGTCAGCACAGCTTGGACAAGGGGCTTGAACACACGAATTACTAGATCGTGACCTGAGCTGAAGGAGGGCGCTTAACAGACTGAGTCAGCCAGGTGCCCCTCCTACCAATCATTTTAAAGTACAAATTCTTTTTTTTAAGAGGAGACAGTGTTTCCTTTGGAATGTGTTTAAAGCATTAATAATATTGTGCTATGTTACTTGATTAAGCTTTCCTCTGGGTGAACTTAAAGTGCATCCATGAAAATAAACTTCACAGTAACAGAATTCATATTCTTTGTGGAACTGAAAAATTATAATTAAGAGTAAATATGCCTCCTTGTTGGGATGAACACTGGGTGTTGTATGTAAGCCAATTTGACAATAAATTATATTCATTTAAAAAAAGAGTAAGTCTGCTCAATATTTTTTTTTACTTAAATTTTTGGAGTGGATTAAGGTTCACACAAAGTTGAGGGGAAGAAGGTACAGAGATTGCCCATATATGCCCTGGCCTCACACATGCACAGCCTCCCCCATTATCAACATCCTTCACCACAGTAGTATATTACAATTGATGAACCTATATGACACATAATAATCACCCAGATTCCATTGTTTACAGTACAGGTTACTCTTAGTGGTGTACATTCTGTGGGTTTGCAAAATGTATGACAAGTATCCATCATTATGGTTTCATACAGACCATTTTCACTGCCATAAAAATTCTCTGTGCTCTGCCTATTCATCTCTTCCCGCTCCCAACCTCTGTCAACCGTCGATCTTGTTAATGTCCTCATAGTTTTTGCCTTTCCTAGAGTGTCATGTAATTGGAGTCATATAATATGTAGTCTGTTTAGATTGGGCTTCTTTTGCTTAGTCGTGTACATTTAATGTTCTTCCATATCTTTTCATGGCTTGATAGCTCACTTCTTTTTTAGCTCTGAATAATATTCGATTGTCTGGATGTACCTCAATTTATCCATTCACCATTGAAGAAGATCTTGGTTGCTTTCAAGTTTTGGCAGTCATGAATAAAGCTGCTATAAACATCAGTGTGCTGGTTTTGGGTGGACATAGTTTTTAACTCATTTAGCTAAATACCAAAGAACACAATTACTGGATAATATGGTAAGAGTATGTTTAGTTCTATAAGAAACCACCAAACAGTTTTCCAAAATAAATATATAAATATAAAACTTTGTGGTGATCATAACCTTATAGTTAAGGATTATATATCATAGGAGATCATAATAAGCCATTTATAGTTAAGAGGAAAATGTCTTAGGAGAAGTTCTAAACCCTATTTTTTTAAGTCACCTACTGGTACAGTTTCATTATAACAAATAGACACAGCTTAAATAGGGTATTTATGCAACCCTGCTAAAATTCTTTGTTCTTTGCATCTCTGTAATAGTTCATTTATACATATTCTTGAAGTTTCTCTTTATTTGAAAAAAGGAGTATTAGTGCTTTGTCTTCTGAAAAGCATTTATATCAAGAGTTAAAACATTTTTTCACTATGTATGTAAGTATGATGTATGTATCTATCTAGAGATAGATCATCTCCACATTATTAAATTGCCTGGTGCTTATTTTTTTTAATGTTTATTTATTTTTGAGAGGTGGGGGAAGGGGCAGATAGAGAGGGAGAGAGAGGATGCAAAGTGGGCTTTGGGCTGACAGCAGCGAGCCTGATGTGGAGCACGGATGTGGGGCTCGAATTCATGAACCATAAGATCATGACCTGAACCAAAGTTGGATGCTCAACCAACTGAGCCACCCAGGCACCCCACGTGGTGCTTATTTAAAGTTGACGTGGCTGAGTAGGTATTGGTTTAAAAAAAAGTGTAAGGGTTTTATTTGACTAAATGATAATTATGAATGACCATTTATTGAAGATTCTATCAAGTATACTTTTTAATCAGTTGGGATGTAAGATTCAACATCTTTGTTAGGATCTGAGTTTCTAAAAGTCTCATTTATTGGCACCTCGGTTCAAAAATAAGATTAGGGAAAAAAAATAAGATTAGGATTAGTGGCAAAATTATCTAGGCAGGCAAGGTTTTAAAGGTTTTAGCAGGTGATAGTATAGATAGAGGGTCAAAGTGGGGAGGAGCTGTATATCATTTGAAAAGAAAGATGTTCTAAATTTCAGCCAGAAAGTGTCTGAAATTTATTGAAAGTTATATTGCCTTTGAGTAAAGAAAACATTAGATTTGATATAAAATGCTCACAGATTTATTTATTTGTTTATTTATGTATTTATTTGCTTTTTATTATGTGAATTCTCATTACCACTATAGCAGCATATAATGGATCCAAATTCAACTGTGTCTTTTAGGCTAATTCAGGAAGAAAAAGAATCTACAGAGTTACGTGCTGAAGAAATTGAGAATAGGGTGGCTAGTGTGAGCCTGGAAGGCCTGAATTTAGCAAGGGTCCACCCAGGTACCTCTATCACTGCCTCGGTTACAGCTTCTTCGCTGGCCAGTTCATCTCCCCCCAGTGGACACTCAACGCCAAAGCTCACCCCGCGAAGCCCTGCCAGGGAAATGGATCGGATGGGAGTCATGACACTGGTATGATGATGTGCACAGAGAACATTTGACCCCATTAAGACTCATGTGCATTAGCTGATTCATATTGGGTGTTTGTTCTAAGGACTTTCTGTGTGTTTTATTGTTTTTCTTTTTTTCGCAACAGCCATATGTGGTAGGTGCAACTACTAATCCGATTATGAGTGGAGGAAATGTAGCCTACAAAGATGTAATTTTTCAAGTCACATAATAAGGAAATAGAAGAGCAGCGATCTAAATGTCACATCAGAAATCTGAGTGACGGAAACCATTAAGTAAATTTTTCCTTATGATATCTTGGTGAAGTAGTTGGGAGTGAGTATTTTACTTTTAACACAATAAATAATAGAAAATACTGGTTCTAATTGCTCCAATATAACAACATAAAATGTTAAATTTTTATAATATAAATAATATAACTTGAATAAAAGAACCACCAAAACCAATAGCAACAATTTCCCAATTTTGTTTTAGAATTTCATGTCAACATTTTTACACTTCTTTATTCTTTAATCCTTTGTTTCATTTATTTTTATGTTTAGAATTAAAAGTCGGAAACCTAAATTATTAGGAATTAAAAGTTGGAAACCTAAATTATTAGGAGGTGCTCTGAACATAACAGAGAAAATCAAAGTGCCCTTCGCTAAAAATAAGGTAGAAAAACCTCTGGAAAAAAAAATGATAGGAAAAAAAAAATGACTACTGAATGCTGTGATGTTTTACTTCCCATCATAACATCTGCACGTCAGAGGACATCATTTCAACAGAAAGCAGAAGTAACGGGCGTTTGAGAGCATGAGTAAATTGCCCACGTTTAACACAGTAAACGGAGCTGTATGTCTTTCACATTTGCTGACGCAAAAGCATATACTATTCTGTCCATTTATTTTTTTCTGTGATTACCTAGAACTATGTTTAAATGACAATAATGAAGATTTAAACATTCTAAACTATTTATGGAGGTAAAATTCTGGTTTTGTAATGAATATTAAAACTATACTATTAAAACAAAATTCCAATTAAACATAAATTTGGGGGTAGAAATTAATTAAAAATAAATGGATAAAATAATAGCTTAGAGACTGTAAAACTAGCACAAATATAACAAATGGAGAGTAAATTAATGTTACCACAGAAGAACATGAAGTGTATATAGTGTTTCTGCATATGTTCAGAAAGCTGTGAAGCTACTATAAAAAGTGTCACAATATCTGTATCTGTGTATGTATGTGTGTAAAGTATCTGAACAAAAAATTTTAATTAATTTTCTAAATAGCACCTTTAAATAAATATGCTGCAAAAATGTGTACTGTACCTAACATATATATCTATGTGTATATATATAATACACATATACATATATATGTATATTTCATGCTCTCACGTCTAGGGAAAACTAACACATATTTTTTTAATTTTTATTTTTATAAAATTTATTATGTATAAGTATCTTTTTTCTTTAATTTTACAATTGTGAATTGAAACAAAACTGTATGGTGTGGCAGCATTTTTCATATTCAGACTCTTTGCCATTATGGACTTCAGTGCAATAAAGTCAACATAAAAGAGAAATGGCAATATTTTTAAAAAAGGAAACATTTACCTTCTTAAGCCATTGAGTCCTCTATTCTGCGCTCATTTCCAGACTTGATATTAAAAATATTCTTAAAATAGACATCATAGACAATGCCTGTTCAGAACAAAGGACAGTAATCAGAACTGACCCCACCTAGACACAGCACAAACTTTTTAGTCAATGTACTAAGATATAATAACCCAATATACTGAGCTACGTTATGATGTGGTGATTTTAGAAATCTAGGAACCATCAATTTGACTTTATTAACTAGACATGATACTATCTTTGGCTTAGTTTCTGTTTATATTTGCTACATATATTTAGCTTTTTAAGTATGTTCATAAGCATTAGTATCCTAATCCTTGATAGTGTTAATATTTTTATAATAGCAAAATAACATATTTATAATCATTTAGACATGATTTATATATATATATGTATATATATATATGTATATATATATACATATATATATATATGAAAAAGATGCCACTGCTTTCATGCACTTTCTTTAGCAGTTAGTTATAAATAAATCAATACCAAATGAACATTATTATACTATAATTACAGTACTTAAAAAATATTTAAAGCATTTCTTGAATGTAAAAAAGTACTTAAAATGTCCCATATCTGACTCAGAAAAACAATAAGTGAAATTCAGGGAGTCTTTATCACCTAATAAAACTTCGTCATTAAATTCATCACTGTTATAGTGAAAGGCAGGTAGATTTTCTTTTACCTGTAGAAAATATGAGGGAGGGCATAATTTGGGGGAATATAATCCATGTTTGAATATTCAGAGGAAAATGAAAAATTTGGGAGACAGAAAAGCAGAGATTGAAAAGACATTGTTTTCATTTGTATTGTATGTGTGTATATGTTTTACAAAGATTGTTATTTTTCCTGATTATAAAATGTACTTTTATTTACTTTTACCTCACCACAAATCCATAAGCATAAGGAACATCCTGCCAATATTTAGTAAGAATATTGTGTGGAGTAAATCAACCCATTTTCCAGGAACAAAAATATATAAATGTAAATATAACTATAATGGAATAAAATTGTTTTACTTACATAAGAAAAATTAACAAAGATACTAAGTGAGCAAGATTCATCTGAAATCATAAAGAATTAACTTTAAAAAAAATTATGTAATTTTGTAACATTGTAACGTTGACAAGAAAACAGCAGCCCTAAAAACATATTTTATTGAGGCCAGAGCTCTTAGCATTTGGGAATGGGAGACTAGTTAGGAAGCCAGGAAGTTTGAGATAGCTCAGGAGCAGTATGCCTGTCCAAGGGTGGACCAAGGCTGAGCATAGATAAGGCAAGAGGGAATGCTTACAAACTCCATACATGTGCATTGGATCTTTGTTTATGGATAATCTCTTTCATTCCCATTTATATTTTGGGGAGAAGATAAGTCCCATATTTATTTCTCACTAGCTCACTACATGTGCTTCATATTCCCCAGGGTTCCATGTCTCAGATCCCATGCATGTATGCTTGACCCCATCATGTAGACCTGTCCCCCCCCCACCCCACCATTCCTTCTAAGAAGTTCCCTCTCTGAAGTCACTTTCAGGAGGAGTCCTCTTATAATGGGTAAAGACATTTATTTAGAAAACAATGGAATGAAAAAACAAGACAGTCAAGTTATAGAATACTATTAAAAATTGTAACATGGTCAAATGATACTCATTAATTAGTTCTGTTTTATGTTGCTTTTATTTCTGCCAATCACAGCCAAGTGATCTAAGGAAACATCGGAGAAAGGTAATGTAAATATCTTTTGTGTGATTACTAGTTGAATATTGTTTTTTTTCTGTGAAAGTTTTAAAATTGCATTCCCTTTATTTGAAGCATTTTATTAACATAAACAGAAATATTAAAAGTATTTAAGCATTATCGAATTGTTTAAATATGATTATAAGAGCAAATGCCTCAAAATAAAATTGTTTATGTTTTCTAGAGTAATGATTAGATTATGTAGTCTACATATCCTAGAATTAGATTATTTATTGTCAATGCTAGAAGAATGCTGCTTACTTTTAAATGTAGTTTTACTATTATTCATGGATGTGAGACCAACAGATCAGGAGACTACTGCCAATGAAAAGATACCTTGTTACTCACCCTTCCCTTTGCAAAGGCAAAAGCACCTGAGTAGGTCATGAGGCAAAAAGAACTAGGAGAAAGGATGGGTAGGAGTTTTATCGTAGTTTCTGTTGGAAAGGCAAGGCAGGGTGAGCAGGCTTAAGATTGGCCTGTTTTAATCATTTCTGTGGGCTCTGGGTATAGGGGCTGTCTCTAGTTGTCTGATTCCTGGCCTGGCATGATTAAGGCAGAGGAATATTGCCTCCTGGAGTATTACAAGAGCCAGGTCAAGAATATGATTTGGGATACTGGTCTAGATAGATTGATGTACATATGGAAGTCATACTCCATGGAAGTAGTTTGCAATCTCTAGGAATTAGCTAGTCCTGGGAGGCGCATTATGTCCTGGGTCAGCATGGTGCCAGACGCCAGAGCATCAAGAATATAGAAATTACAAAAATATAATTAATCTGCTCCTTTCTTGTTTAATGTGACATCAATAGAATACATATTGGAAATGAGAAACAAAATTGACTCCAGTCCTGATTCACAAAATGACATCTTCTTAGATAATTGATAACAGCAGAGTTCAGACTCATGGGATATCAGATGGGAAAGATTTCAAAGGTTGAACCTACTCTCCAGAGTGTAAATCTATTTTTCAGCATCATCAAGATGTGGTAGGGGGCACCTGGGTGGCTCAGTTGGTTAAGCGTCCAACTTCCACTCAGGTCATGATCTCGCTGTCTATGAGTTTGAGCCCCACATCAGGCTCTGTGCTGACAGCTCAGAGCCTGGAGCCTGCTTAGGATTCTGTGTCTCCTCTCTCTCTCTGCCCCTCCCCTGTTCATGCTCTGTCTCTCCCTCTCAAAAATGAATAAACTTAAAAACAAAAAAAGATGTGGTAGTCAGATTATGCCCACTTCTAAAACTATAAAAGTATTTTTTTCTTTGTTTCTTTTTTAAATTAAGGGAATCTATATTAACTTGTGTGGCATAGATTGATGGAATTTCTTTTCCGGAGTTATCATCTATCTTCCTATAGCATCTTCTCCTTGATACTAACAGTTCTCAACTATCAAATTTACCATCATAATGTTCTTATTATTTGTCTTTGTCTTTCTCTGCCACTGAAAAGAATTATACTGGGAATATAGAAAGATATCTGAGTAGATGATGGATATAAAAGAAGTTTAGTGGATATAAGAAAAAAAGTCACAAAGGAAGGTTCCATACAGAAATGCAGGCTCAGGGAATTCATAGGATGAAGAAATAGTTGATAAGAAAGGTAGGTCATGGAAAGAAGGCCACAAACTAAAAATTGTTGTTTATCAGGTTAAGGAGTTACAAGTGTGATTCCATTTACCCTTGAAATGAACACATTAAGGTAAGTATTATTAGTTTCCATTTTATTGATGAGGAAATTGAATCTTAGAGCAGGTAAATAATGAGCATGTGTCTTTCAACAAATAAGAGAAACCAGAATTCAAATCCATCTCTGATTCCAAATCCTTTCTCCTCTATTTTATTTATATAGTGTTAACTCTAAGCATTATTCAGAGGAAGAGTGTCTATGATGTTTTTAAGAGCTGATATTTGGAAAGTTTGCATAGTTTGACTGGCAGAATAGAAAGAGGAAGGCATTTTAGGAGGTGTTTCAGGAAAAAAAAGTAATGGAAGCAGAAAGGTCAGGCTTGGCAGAAATAATCACAGAAAACAATTATGGCTAGATCATGGAACTGTGAAGACATAAATACATACCAGGAAGAGTTTAGAAACACACTTTATGAATTTAGATGAGATGTGAGTTTACAAAGAGTTTTCTGTAGGATTAACATCATGCTGAAAGTAGTTCTTGAAAAAGATTCTTCTGGTGGCCCTTTGCTAGTTGAAATGGAGAGAGGAAATCCTATATAGATGCCTACTTAAATCATTAAAAGGAATCAAGGCTTGGATGACAAGAGCCCAGACAAACAACTTCATTCAGTTTCTTCAATGCATGAAGTCTTTATCATGTATCATATAGAAACACATTTATGCATGATAGCCTAACATAGAAACAAAGCAAGACATTATGTAGACATAAGATGAGAACACAGCTTTAAATTTTTTTGCTATAGCCATATTGCTCTTTGTCATTAGAACTTCCAGAGCCATATCTATTAGCTATGCTTTCCACAATCTTTCTATGTATAGGTATTTTAACGCACAGTGATGCCATGAAAAGAAATGCAAGATTGTTGTAAAAAATATCTCTTCACAGTCAACTTTACTGTTGAATAGTCTTTACTGTAATGCGGTTTTATATGTCTATCTCTGACAAAATTTATGGTATCTTGAATTGTTCTGGACTCTGAACTAAATTCTTTCTTTTTCTTAATGTTTATTTTTTTCTGAGAGAGAGAGAGAGAGAGAGAGGCAGAGTACGAGGGGTGGGGGTGGGGGGCAGAGACAGAAGGGGACACAATCTGAAGCAGGCTTCAGGCTCTGAGCTCTCAGCTTAGAGCCCAACAAGGGGCTCAAACTCACAAACCACAAGATAATGAGCTGAGCTGAAGTTGGATGCTTAACCAATTGACTGAGCCGAAGTTGGATGCTTCAGCCACTCAGGTGCTCCTGAACTAAATTCTTTAAGGAAAGCCCTTCCATCCATCTTTTGGTTTCTGTATGCCTTTGTGTTCCCATGGGAGATAGTGAAATGAAACTGTTTGCAAGAATTATGTTCTTACCTTTTATAATCTTTAAAAAGAATTTTTTTTTCTAATAAGCTACAACTCATTTTTTAAACATCTGGACCACATTTCATTTGCCTGCGTTAATAATACACTTTATCTGATAAAGTTGTAGTTTTGCCATCTTCTCTTCTCATTTCAAAAATCTCCTATTTAAAGGGGGCCTGGGTGGTCAGTCGGTTAAGCATCCAACTTTGGCTCAGGTCATGATCTCATGCTTTATGAGTTTGATCCTCATGTCAGGCTCTGTGCTGACAGCTCAGAGCCTGGAGTGTGATTTGGATTTTGTGTCTCCTTCTCTCTCTGCCCCTCTCCCACTTGTGCTCTGTGTCTCAAAAATAAATACTAAAAAAATCTCCTACTTAAAAGATTTCCATGTTATGATAACCTGACTATGCATACCTTCTTAATGAATTAACTCAAATATGTACCCAGTAACTTTTTTGTAAGCTTTTACATTCTGATATGTTGAAACGGAGTCCGTGATAGCTTTTTCATAGTTCCTGGATATTGATCTATGGTGCTTATTCACTCTTAAATAATGATTTTTTATGAAATGTGTCCAGGTTATATATTAAACTGGAATACCTTCACTTTTAAAAGTTATTAAACTCACGTGCTTCAGTAATAAGAATTTATATGTCTAAGACCTATATGCCTCAAGTTTTTTGTTTTGTGTTTGTATTAGAATTACTCAAATAGTTTTGCCAATGACTCTCCATTTCTGTCAATTTCATTTGAAATCTAGAAAGAATTCATCTGAATGAATTGTTTTCATTTCTAGATTGCAGTGGTGGAAGAAGATGGTCGGGAGGATAAAGCAACTATAAAATGTGAAACTTCTCCTCCCCCTACCCCTAGAGCCATCAGGATGACTCACACCCTTCCCTCCTCCTACCACAATGATGCCCGAAGGTATGATTCTCTCAGCTCACTTCACGGTTTGCATGCTCTCCTTCTGAAAATATTCTTTCTTTAAGTGCTGTCAAATAGACTGCTTAAAAATTTATGTGAGAAATTTGGTTTGAGCTATAACTCTCCAGTAGAGTATTGCCCTCCTCCCTCTCCCCTCTCCTCTTGTGAAAAAAAAATGCATTCTGAGATCAAATTTTTAGTTTTAAAATTAACTATGTATTTGTGGTCTTATTACTAGCCAATATTGATGAGATTATCTCTTCTATATTTAGTGGATATTTAGTATTAAAATGAAGTCAGGCTAATGGAAAGACACATTAGGAAGAATAGCAAAAAACTTAACAGACTCTAGGACAAAACTATAAATTTGGCTTAGGCTTAGGTGTAAAAGTAAGGTCTGGGGATGCCTGGGTGTTCAGTTGGTTGAGCATCTGACTCTTGATTTCAGCTCAGGTCATGATCTCACAGTGGTGAGACAGGGCTCGGCACTGAGCATGGATCCTGCTTGGGATTCTCTCTCTCCCTTTCTCTCTGCTCCCCCCCCCCCCACCACCAATAACTAAAACATTTTTTAAAAAGTAATTAAGTTCTGAAAAGTCCATAATTGCAGTTCATTTATTTTTAGCAAACAGGTATGTATACTACCCCCCAGGGTCTGGTGCTGACAGCTATAACAGCTAATAAGCAGAAAGTTCTTAGAGGGGGAAAAAGCATATCTGCCAAAATGTTAAAAGAAGAGGTAAGGGGAAGTACCCTATTTGTTGTAGCAACTCATCCTGTGGTGCTTTCCATCTGCCTACAAAATTGCAAGCAGATCGCTATAATAAGTAGCATAAACAAATCTAAACATGCAATTCACATCTTAAATATATATGCTTTTACAGTCTTATCAATTGCAGCATCTCAAGACACATCATTGATATGGCTGTGCATAATGGCTTAGTATTAACACTTTAAGTAAGAATTTATCTTCTAAATAGTATGAGTTTTACAACAAATATGCTTTAAAACAGAGGTTCTGTGCTGGCAGACATTTGCTCCTTTCTGTTTTATGTTTAATTTCTAATGTGAGTATAAAACCCCAGTTACCCCAGCTTCAAACTATCTGCTTTCATCCTCCAAGAAAAGAATCACTCCTGTTTTAACATGTGAAAAGCTATTGGTTTGGAGTTTAGAGAATGTCAACTCATTAAAGAGGATGAATAAGTAAAGTTAAGTAATTCATCATGGTGTTGTCAAATGGACAGCTGTAGAATAGATAGCAATGTATCTATTGTACCTCTCCTATTAATACTATGTCAGTTACATTGACCAGGAATGGAGTCTAGAGCAACTTCTTGGAAATCATTTCAGTTTATCATGTACCTGAAAGAATACCTGAGAACTGTAAGAAAAAAACAAAATGATCACTAGAGCATATGAGTATTTGCTTTTAAATCCCACCTAGATGATTTAAAATTAAATGAATGAGGCACCAGAAGTGCCTGGATGGTTCAGTCAGTTAAGAGTCTGACTTCGGCTCAAGTCATGATCTCAGGGTTCATGAGTATGAGCCCTGAATCGGGCTCTCTGCTGTCAGTGCATATCCCACTTAGAATACTTGGTCCCCCTCTCTCTCTGCCCTGACTCACTTGCATGCGAGCACGCTCTCTCTCTCTTTCTCTCTCTTTCTAAAATAAATAACGGGCACCTGGGTGGCTCAGTCAGTTAAGTGGTTGGCTCTTGATTTTGGCTCAGGTCATGATCTCAGGGTTGTGGGATCAAGCCCCCATTGGGCTCTGCAGTGAGTGTGGAGCCTTCTTATGATTCTCTCTCTCCCTCTCTCTCTGCCCCTCCCCTACTCACGCTCTCCCTCTCTCTCTCAAAATAGATAAATGCATGTTAGAAGTTTTTTTTTAATTTTAAAAAAAGAACAAGTGGTACACACACACACACACATTGAAATGACCAAAGGAAAAAAAGAGAGACGCAAATCAAGAAACAGACTCTTAATTGTAGAGAACAAACTGATGGTTACCAGAGGGGAGGGGTAGGAGGATGGGTGAAATAGGTGATAAGGATTAAAGAATACACTTAGGGTGCACTGAGTAATGCATAGAGTTGTTGAATCACTGTATTGTACACCTGAAACTAATTTAACACTGCATGTTAACTATGTTAGAATTAAAATTGAAAACTTAATATCCAAAAGAGAAATAGTCATCTCATAAAAACAGCGATGATCTACTAATACCAACTAGAAGTTATTTCTGGTTAAAATTTTTGTTCTTTCTCAAACTAATTTAACCATTAAAAATGCCTCTTTTCTGGTTTCCTGACTGTTCACCAATCTCTCTTAAAGGAAGAGATCAAGTTACTTCATTTGCCAGTGCCCTGTTTGTTAATCTGTGCATCTATAGTTAGCTACTGAGTGCCTGGGTGGCTCAGGTGGTTAAGCATTTGACTCTTGATACTGGCTCAGGCTGTGATCTCATGGGATTGGGCCCTGCTGTCAGGCTCCAAGCTGAGTGTGGAGCCCTCTTGGGATTCTCTCTCTCCCTCCCTCTCTCCTGCCCCTCCCCTGCTCACGTTTTCTCTCTCTCTCACTCTCCCAAAATAAGCAAACTTTTTAAAAAATAAATTAAATAAATAAACATTTTTAAATTAAAGAAATAAATGAATCAGGTTCCAAAACTGAGAGAGAGAAAGATGGCTAGAAGAAAATCAGGTAAAGCTGTGACCTAGAATAGCAGCTTAAACTTCACTGTTAGTTAAATTTAAATGTCTTATCATAGGTCATTATGTTTAAGACTAAAAAAATCATACTCTGAGGTGGAAATAGGTAAAGGGTCACTTGCTAAATAATGGAAGGTCATTTAACATGCAATTAATAAGCTGGCCTATGTTCATTGGTTGTATTAAAATAAGGGGGAAAATCACTTAGAACAAAAATCATTTTCCTTAGACAAAATTTGGAGGCTCAGAGCCCTAAGGCTGAGGAAAAAAAACAACAACAACAAATTTCAATATGCTTAAGAGCAAATGTGGGAGGAAAGGAAGAGAGTAAGTGTTCTTTCATTTGTCCCTTTATGAAGGAACAAGTCTGTGTACCTTGTGGATGAGCAGTTTGCCCTCTTTTGTGTTTTGCAGTAGTTTATCTGCCTCCCTTGAGCCAGAAAGCCTTGGGCTTGGCAGTTCCAATAGCAGCCAAGACTCTCTTCACAAAGCCCCCAAGAAGAAAGGAATCAAGTCTTCAATAGGACGTCTGTTTGGTAAAAAGGAAAAAGCCCGACTCGGGCAGCTCCGTAAGTGTGCATGAATTTGACAACTTCCACTGCGACTCATTTTGGTCACTTGTGAGGGTCTGTCTAGTTTTCATTTCATTTCTCGTCTCTGCATTTTTCTTTTGCCTACCTGACACACTTCCTTTTTCAGTCAGCTCTGTAAATTCAATTTAGCTGAATAATGTTTGACAAAACTTACAAGGGAAGAATATTATAAAACATCCAATCCTTTTGATTCCTCTGTGAATAACAATAGCTAGACATTATTTAGGACTGACTCTGATAGACACAAGGTCCCTACGAGACAAGTGTTATTACTGTTGTTCTTATTTATCGATGAGTAAACAATGTCTTAGTAATTTACAGAACTGAAATATTCATCTTAGTGTCAATTTTTAAAACCACTGAGTATACTGCCGCTTAAAACACAGATGTATATAAATGCTTTTCTGTTGAAAAAATTGAGATGCCTACAAAAAATCCATAATAAGTTTTTAACCAAAATAAAGAATTGTGATATTCAGGCCAAAAAAGTACAGGTTTCTTTATTTAAAGCTATCACAGCTTTCCACAAAATAAACTCTACAGTATGTAAGTGGGAGGACAGAGGAAGGAATAGGGCAATAGGGATTGTGTTAGTTATTGTTGGACACTAATGGAATAAAAATATGGATCAGTACAGGGGCGCCTGGGTGGCTCAGTCCGTTAAGCATCTGACTCTTGATTTCTGCTCAGGTCAGAATCTCACAGTTTGATTTGTGAGAGTGAGGCCGTGTCTGGCTCTGTGCTCTTAGCGCTTGGGATTCTCTCTCTCCCTGTCTCTCTCTGCCCCTCCATAGCTCACGCTTTCTCTCTCTCTCAAAATACATAAATAAACTTTATATATAAAATACATAAGTAAACTTTATATATATGTGTATATACACACATATGTATATATATATACACACATGTGTATACATACGTGTGTATATGTGTGTGTGTATATATGTACATATATATATATATATATATATGTGTGTACATATATATATATATATGAGCCTGGGTAGCTCAATTCATTAAGTGTCCAACTCTTGATTTTGGCTCAATTCATGATCTCATGGTTCATAAGTTCGAGACCCACATCAGGGGCTGCACTAACAGTGCAGAGCCTGTTTCAGATTCTCTCTCTTTTCCTCTCTTGGCCCTTCCCCTATTTGTGTGCTCTCTCTCTCTCTATCAAAATAAATAAATAAACTTTAAAAGAGATAGATACATACATACATACATACATCAGTACATTTGAAATGACCCTAGGTAAATATACACTTGGCTTGTAGTGTATGTGTGTGTGTGTGTGTGTGTGTGTGTGTGTGTGTGTCTTCCTATATTTTTTCTTCTGAAATCTCTTTTCATCACATTGGTTATTGTGATTGCATCTTCTTTTTTCTATCTTTTCTTATTTAACATAGAAATATAGTTAATCTATTGAAAAAATATTTAGCTCCTTCCTCCAATGGTGAATGCTGAACAGAATGATACAAACCTCTTAGCACTTTCTTTAGTTTCCCAAATAAAGGAATGATTACTTACAAGTAATGCTCCAACTTCCTGGCTAACTTTCCTGTCCTGGCACTGAAAGAATTTCTGAGAGCAATATTTATGTTTGCAGAGGTACAAATGTCATATATTCAAAAGTGCCTTTGTAAAATCCACACAAAGTATCAGAAGCCATGAAAAACTAATGTCCAGACAGCTGTGTGATTAAATGTTACTCAACAGATGAATTAAATCCTTTTTGGACTTCTGTTTCTCAGGAAAGGAACTCCTAAGGCTATAAAAAAATTATTGCATAAGGAAAGAAGATAGAAGATGATTATTTTTTGGATATAAAATGTACGTGTCAAGGCATTGTTTTAATTTCTTGTTTGATAACTATTTATATTCTTACCAAATTATTTGTCATTTCCAATATATTACAGTATAATTAACAATAGTGTAGGTAGTTATTTTAAACTATTTTGCTAACATAGTAATCATTTTATTTACTCCTATTTAAACATATATATTCATTTTGGGATCTATAATTTACTTTTCCCTTTTAAAATATATTCAATTGCCTTTCTCTTTTGGCTTTTTTCTATTTTATTTTAAATTTAATTTTGATGAAGAGTTACTGAATCATTAGAAATTTTGCCAACAATATTCTGTCAAAATCAAGGTATCCAAAATATAATTTAAAGTCTAGAAAAATATACATTCTTCTTGAAACCTAGCCTTTCTTACCCATTTTTAGTAACTTTGTGTCTCTATGTCATACCAGTTATAAAGTGAATCAGTGATCAACTCCATCCAAATCAGAAACTAGCAATAGTTATTCATGATCATACCATCACCCTGGGAAGATTTCTGAGCTCTGAGCGATTTTGTTTTACCCTGAAGAACAAAAAAGTTACCACATAAACAAAACCAGAGTCTAAATCACGCTAAGGACTGCAATACTGATGAGGAAGACAGTTACAAATATCTACTCCTCTGGAGCTACGTAGAAGCTATATTGAAGGTGAATCAAAGCTCCTGGAGAAACCCAACAGGCTTGGGAATTTGAGGGAAGAAAAAAAACACACAGATAATCCAAAATCATTTACGTCTTCCTACTTTGAGTGAATAAGCATATATTGAAACACTTTTAAGTTTAGAGTACCAACCATGAGCCTTAGTAAAATGGCTACAGCATAACTGTTGGCATCAAGGAGCTTTCAAATTAGTAGGATAGAGTACATAAGCATATACAACCTTTTATTTAAAACAAAACAAAACTTCAACGTATTTCTGACCCAGAAAAAATTTACCTGCTACATTGTCTATCCTACCAGCATAGCTAGGGAAAAGGGGTTTGAACCCCACAATCTATGATTATACATCAGTTATTGGAATCCTGACGGGCTTGCCTTTTAATTTTATCTGAAGGCATTAACCTATTTTGAAGCAAAACAAATTGAACTGTGTTAAAAATAACTGTATCAGATGACACTCATTTTTTTTTTTCTTTGACAAAGTTACTCCAGAAGAGAATAGGAAGGGCAGTGCGTGAGCTGTGACTCATGGCATCCCTGTGGACAAGATGTCAAAATGAGGCCTAGGTGATGGAAAAATGCAGTGAGGTTTGTAACTGGTTGAATAGTCCTCCTGTTACGGTGCTAATAAGTAGAATGATGACACCTTGGATCAAGGGTTTCTAATGGCCTAATTAGGACTCACTCTGTCCTTGGTAAATACATCCCTAGTCACTGTATGTGAATATTTCAATAGCACAGGTATCTGATTTTTGGATTATTGATATGGATAGGAAACACAAATGGAAAAAAAAGGTATTATTTCTAAAGACTGTCTCAAAAACTGAGTTACGGAGGGTCCAAAATCTCTCTCCCTGTGATCTTACCACATTCTTTGGCTTACTACCTGGGGAAGCACCAGCTTTCCCAGGTCATCAGAGAACTCCAATTATAATGACTATAAAGAAAAAAAGAACAGAATGCACATGACCATCCTAGCTGATGTTAACAATTAATGTTAAGTATTAAGAAAAGAGGCCATTGGGGTGCCTGTGTGGCTCAGTCGGTTAAGTGTCTGACTTCGGCTCTGGTCATGATCTCACAGTTTGTTAGTTCAAGCCCCACGTCAGGCTCTGTGCTCAGAGCCTGGAGACTGCTTCGGATTCTGTGTCTCCGTCACTCTCTGCCTGTCCCTCCCTCTCAAAAATAAAATAAACATTAAAAAAATTTAGGGAAAGAAGCCATTGACAGGCATTGTAAGAGAGGGCAACACAAATCAAAGACAAAGAGATTTTCAAGAATGGAGCCTTGATCCAATAGAACCAAATGAGACAAATCTATGAAAAACAAAACAGTAAAAAAGAAAAAAATAGATTAAATTTGAACAGGCAATGTCCCCAGTTATTGCTGTATAAAATACATGTATCACTAAGTAAAAATACACAAATACATAATTAAATACATAAATAAATAAAAGGTACTCTTGTGAATTTCCTTTAAATGAATATGAGAGGCTATACATCTCCAAGAGATACTTTTTTTGCCTACTACATTGTAATTCTGTTTCCTTTATGGTCATCTGACAGATTGTATTATAGTTGCCTGAACTCCTTGACAATAATCAACATAATAAAGAAAATAACTTCATAATGACGAAAACAGCATCAACATTGCACCAGGATTATTTGGCAAGCATATTTCTACACATAAAATTTGGGTGACTTGTGCTGGCCTTTACTCCCAAATTTAGATTGTTCCTAGATGCTATGGAGCCAACAGATACAATGTAAATTCCACAAAGTATCTATTAAAGATGACTCATACTCTGCATGGTGAAAGGGCCTTTTGTGAAGAAAACACTATTTAGCTTCAATTATGAGACCGTTTATCATATACCCTTTTTGAGCCAGGCCCTGTGTCTAGGTGCATTTTTTAGAGAGCTAATGGATTAACTGATATAGAGCAATGAAGTAACCATTTATAAACTCAAAGTGTGTTTAAATCCAACTGAATGCTATGGCTTTAATACTGAAAAGAGATCAGATGAAAAAGATGAAATCACCAATGGGCAACAGATTGCAGTCTTAATCTCTCTGGAGTGAGAAGTCCCTTTTTAAGTCCATTTGTCTATTGGACAAATGAAGAGGCACAGACTTTGCAATGTGGGTTTTGGCTAGAAATTCCTACAGACTTGTACCTCAAGGGCCGACATGAAATAAATTATTTTGAATGGAATCAAAGGACCAAGCAACATAGAGATATTTGCCCTCACAGTCTGGATGAACAGAAGGCTCCAACCAGTACCATTCGTAGACCCAGGTATATGAGAGTCCTTTACTGAACTCCTTGACCTGGGTCTTAGGAAGCCTCATACTTTGCAATACTTTCCTTGGAATTTTCTATCATCCCTCTCTGTTGCCTGGGAGAGACTGGGGCTGGCAGTGCTATCTGGGCAGGACTCTTAGCCAAGATTCGTACCTGTATGGGTCCAATCACTGAAAGCACTGTTTTTTGTTTTTTGGGTTTTTTTTAACCTTTCAGACCCTAGGACAAAACAGGGAGGCAGTGCTATCCAGGCATGGTGTCTGATCCAACCAAACCATGTGGATTTGAGTCTCTGTTGCTTCCCTTCAGAGTGTATGCTCTCTACCTCATGCTTGGGGTCAACCAGATATCCCAGGGAGCCCAGAGACTTAGAGCCATGGGGTTGTTCTGGGCCACTGGCCTAACTCTGTTTCCAAGAAGGTGATCTGACAAGTGAACCACTCACTCCTGCTCTCTAGAATGATATTGTATGACATTGGACCACCAGATCCTTGTCCTGCTGATTTGGGGTTACTCAAGATGTTTATGTAGAAAGGGAGCTAGAAAAAAAATACTTTAGTGGAACACTCACATCCCACTGGTGGTCCTGTGTCCAACAATTCCAACTCCTCAAAGACCTTGCCAAAGTAAGAGTGATAGTGATAGCCCAGAGAACTTCATTGAAGATGAGGATTTGGGCTTGGTGTTTGCATGCACAACTACAAGGTGGCCATTGAAAAGTGATAAGCAGTTTATTATCTGAGTAATCCTCTGAATCATGAAACTCAAGCCTTGTATTCCTGAATACCTCATGCCATGAGAGGGTGGAGCTAATGATATTCTCTTCATATTCTTAAAAGACCTCCTGGAAAGTGAGCAACCCCCCAGATTCCCACAGGCTAATGTTTCATATCAGGGGCACTCCTGCCATTTTAAGGCACATTAGAGGATTTTCTTCTCATTGAAGAATGCTTAGAATCCTTGTTCCCTGCCCAGTATATATCAGTTGCCCTTTGCAGTCACTGTGACATCTGAATATGCACTTCTCTCCTCCAACCAACATACACAAATACTCATATTTCTTATGGAGATTGGTACAGTCTCCAGTTTACAACCACCGAGATATATAGAGCTGTGCAACAAAAATGTAACATAGCCCTGTGCGACTAGTAAATAAAATATTGGTATAGATGAATAGGTAGACATTCTTAAAACCCACACAGCCATATGAACCCACTACCAGCTGGGCAAAAATGAGGCAGACTCTCTCCAGATTGGGATGATCATTCATAAAGTAAGAGTTCATAAGCTGGTTTGGCTGACATCATCCTTAACAGAACCTGAAAATTCTTCTATGAAAGAAGGTTCTCACCCAGAAATGTTTTAGCTGGGCTAAAACAAATGCACATGACTAGACTTTTGCTCCTGCTTAAGGGTACTGTCCTACATGCGATGCTTAAAAATAATTGTACCTACTATGGCAATAAGTTTCATTTTTTATTGGCATTTTGAAGTAGGGTGTAGCCATAATTCTCTATTAAGTGCTCTATTCAAAGGATATTAGATTTTGAAGTATTCAGAGTATTTCCAAGCTCCTCATGCTTTTTATTTTTATGGTTTTATTTATGGGAAACAATTCTAACATCTATTTTCCTGGGTCTAGCTTTGACTCACAATATTCTTCTAGAACTTTCTTTGTTTCTCTCCCAGAGCTTTTAATTTTTTTTATGTTATTTTTGCTAATTAAAACGTTGGGTTTTTAAAAACATTTAAATGATAATTTATATGTTCTTCTTTGCTCAGAAAAATATAAAAAGGCTGATTCATATAACCACTTGGTGGATGAAGTGTATCATTGTTTACTTAATGGGTCTACTTCATCAATCTCCATGTCCCCATCTGATCAAGAATTTCGTAACTTTTATGTGAATCATTAATTTTAGTTTTCACTTCAAGAAAACAATTTTATTGTTACTTGCAGACTGTGAATAATAATTTCTAGATATACAATAAGGCAAGTACACCGATGAGAGAAATAAAATATTCACACACCGTGAATAAATGGAAAATCCCACATTTAAAAATGAACCCCAAGAGTCCTTAAGTCAGCTAGTGGATGACTTTCCTAATGGTACCACCAATGAAATTCTTTCATAATAAAAAAAATTTTTAAGTATTAATTGCACATGTGCATAATTGAATAAAGTAAATGTTTGTCCCTGAACTCAAAAGTATTGATTAGATCTAGACAGCAGTCAGTGTGTTTTCAATTAAAGAGGATTGTGTTACAATGATATAGTTCAGTAACAGAGTCACTAGGCTATGAGATTAACATTTATACCAATGCTCCAGAATTAGTAGCATTGAGTATTATAAATTGTTTGCTAAAATAAATTATGAAAAACAGTAACAATAAAATTTTTCACTGACACTTTAATAAGATATTACTTTTCACTAGAGAAACCATAACTTGGTCAAGCCCTGCAAATGTGAAGTCAGGAAATTACAGTGGCAGAATAGTAAAATTATCTTTAATAATTTTATTTATTGACATATTGGTGACATTTGTGTGGGTAGTAGTAGTAGTCTTTGTAAGAGTTGGTATTAGCTTAATTCTTTCTACCTAATCTTGAGCTTAACTGGAATTGAAATCCCTTCCATTTAAAAAATATGTGTACTTTGGGGAGCCTGGGTGGCTCAGTCGGTTAAGCGTCCGACTTTGGCTCAGGTCATGATCTCACAGCCCGTGAGTTTGAGCCCCGTGTCGGGCTCTGTGCTGACAGCTCGGAGGCTGGAGCCTGCTTCAGATTCTGTGTCTCCCTCTCTCTGACCCTCCCCCATTCATGCTCTGTCTCTCTCTGTCTCAAAAATAAATAAACATAAAAAAAAATTTAAAAATATGTGTACTTTAACCCACTTAAAAATAGTGAACATTTTTTCACTTACCTTGACTTCATGTTTTTTGCATATAGTAAATACCAAAAAGAAAACAGAGTCCAGGATTAAGTTCTCATTTTTCAAGTGTAACAAAGAATTTATGAATTAACTATATGTTTATGGATCCTGGATGAAATAATTGCATTGTGAAATATGTAATTCTATTTGATGCCCAACATACTTTTCTTTCCTCTTCCTTTCCTTTCAAGGTTATGTATATTGCATATTTTTCAGCAGCAATAAAAATGACGCTACACCAAATAATTAGTGGCTTGCTGGGATAAAAACCATTCTTACCAAGATTTTTTGAAGATATAGGTTTTTTTTTCAGATATAATTATGAAATTTACAAAACAAAACTAACCTGCCAGAACATATGAAGTTCTGGAAGTAAGGCATATACTGAAGGATAAAGGAGTCAGCCAGGTGAGGAAAAGAGGGTGCCAGAAGGAGGATATGCAAACTCTTTAGACGTCAGCAAATACTTCTATAGTGTCTTGACTTAGAATTGAAGACATGCACCCAATTGTGTTCATTGGGCTATCATTTATGCCATTTTACATCAAATATGTCAAATTTAAAATATTGAAAACAAATTTCATGCACTACACAGATATGTGCTCTTCTTTTTCATAAGAAGAAAAAGAGACCTTGAAGCTTGTATATTCCATGGAGTGTATATTCCATAGATTATGTATTATGTCAAGGGTGGTATGAATAGTAGGTCAGTCGTTACCTTTTCTTTTCATTCTCTCAGTGTACGTTCATTTATGTACCCATGCCATTTTATGCATGTTGGTTTGGCAGTATAAGGACGATCTAAAAAAGAAAAAGAATTCGTGATACTGAGCAGTTGAACAAATAACTTTTAAAAATTTATTTTCAGAATTGACCCAGTGTATCCAACCTAACATGAATAGTTACTTTTTCACAGGAGGCTTTATGGAGACTGAAGCTGCTGCTCAGGAGTCCCTGGGGTTAGGCAAACTTGGAACTCAAGCTGAGAAGGATAGAAGACTGAAGAAAAAGTAGGTTTGGAGATTTTCTTCCTCTATTTTCTAACTTGCACTTACTCTTTATCATTTGTGGGGGAGTTAAAAAGACAGTCATTGGAAACAATAGACTAAGGCCATTGTTGTTCTAGCATTCCCTAAAACTATTCAATTCTGGAGTTTTCTGGTTCTGCTGAACTACGGTTTGACATAGATGTACACATCTCTGACCTGTAGTAGAAATCGACAGTTTCTTCTAAGAGACCAATGCATTGATTGCAAAAATCACATATATTTAAAATATTTAAATGTAGCCTTGTAAGTAATGTGATAATCTATTTGATATGAAATTCAGGGCTGAATTGGTATGATAAAAAGGGAATGTATACTATCCAACTTCGTGTTTCCTCTGACAATTAAAGTATCTCCTCTTATACAGGAGTATTTAAAAGAATATTTCCCTGACTGATTGAACATAAATTTATTTTAGACCCAGAGCAGATTGTTTTGCATCTGGCAGGAAATTATAGTGTATCTTTTCATTCATATATTTAATATGGAACATTTAAATGACTTGCAAAATTGGCAAATGTTGAGTCTCAGCAGCTGTTAGAAAACTAGTGGGGTCCATAAGCAACATATTTTTAAAATACAAAGTAACATTTTTCAGTGATGAACTAGTACCTATAGAACATGTTCTTTAAAAGCCAAAGGATTTCTCTCTTCCAGAATCTATTGGTGGGTTACTTCTTTTCCTCTCCTCCTTCTCATATATTTTATTACGTTGTGTTTGTAGTTTTTATGTTTACTTTCTTTCCTATGAAATAATATTCATTGCTCTAGTCATCATTATTGTAGCAGATATGCTCATGGGGTTATAGTATTCAGTGTAATCAACTGACTTCATATTTTGCCTTCTCATTTGCTTTACAGATGTTTACTAATAATGAGGAAATACAGACTTGCAAGTTGTAGAAAAGCTCACTAGCCTAATTATTTCACTAATTTTCTACATAGCCCATAATACATATCCAATGTATAAATATATCCAATCTATATTATATTTATATACACATATATATCCAAATTTAATAGAAATACTGTGCAGAAAAAAATTACCTTGAGAAGATTATTTCTTGAATATAGCCAACTGCTCGGTGTTATTCAATACTAGTAGATATTTCTTTTTTCATTACTGATCACTAAATGTATAATTAAATATTATCACAATCTGTTTGAAATGTCTTACCTTTATTTATTACTATCAAGGAATTTTTTATTCAATTTTTTGCCTCTTTATTGAGAAACCATTCTTCTAAAAAATCTTCTTTTGATAAAGTCTTTACAATTTATTTCAAGTGTAAAGAACTTTCAATTTTATTTATTCAAAATTACTTTAAGTCTAAAGGAATAAGAGTGATTAAAGCCCAGCCTGGCTAATGAACTTGTTTTATTTCACTTAAAGTTTAATTTTCATTTATCCTATAATGAAATACTTACATATAATGGCAATTTGGCCTGTTTTCACATTGCATGCAAGGATGATATTGAGGCAAACAACATAGTTCATTGGTTGTTTATGGAACCAAATTAAATGTCCTTTTCAACAGCCACTAAAATTAAACATTCCAATTATGCAGGATTTAAACAATAATATATTTACATTTTATCTCTTTCTGTTGGATTGACTTAATGTTAACTTTATGGAATTATTTCCCAAATCCTGACTACCCTCATAGTCAGAAACCAGTTTTAATTCTGGACTTAGTTTGAAGATTTTACTGTACTTGATTTTTGAGTGTTATTTTGCAATATGTTTTGGCAAAATATAATTTTATAATGTGTTAAATAAAATACTGGTCTTTGATATTAAGAAAATTCTATAATATAATAATAACATTTCTCAGTACAATTATTTCTTATAGAATAATAGTATTTGGGTTAAAATGGATCCAACAAGACAAGGCAGAGTTGATTAATGGAAGGACAGAAGTATTTCTGGTATTACTGATTATTCCATGTGTATAAATATGTAACCAGTATTTATGAGATGTATGTAAGTGCTAATACTTATTCAGGACTTGGATGACACTGTGCCTTAGTTTCTGGATTACCAAAATCTCATCTAATGAGTTTTATAAGCTAGACAAAATAAATTATCTCATGTTTATTAGTCTTTCAAGATGGAGGAAAAAATCAAATACATTTTATTGAAAAATAAAAGCAAAATGAGGTAATTTCTTTCAAAATTTTGAACAATTATAGTTTATGTGCATAGTCGCAATGACTGTGGCTTCCTGCCAGTTGTTTATCTACATTCTATCCATTGACCAAGCCAAATGATGTTTCTAGCATGAAGTCTAGCATGAAGGTATAGCATTAACTTAGACCTATGTTCACTGCTCCAAAATTCCTATCAGAGCTTCCTTAGTCTCAATGGTAATAAGCAGAGCTGAATAAAAATCTTATTTTCAACTTTACTAGCGTATCAGGTATCTACAGTTGACAATCTGTGAATTTAAATTTAATTGAGAGAAATCTTATCTAAAGAAGTTAGTTATGACACATTTTTTTTAAAACAACCCATATGTGGGAGATACTTACAGAGAACAGCATGCAAGATAGTCCAGATTCTTGCAAAGTTCAGAAATTTGTAATGTTGGCATTCTCAAACAAAGGTCTAATTTGAGGCACATTTGCGATCCAGTATATTCAACATACATAGGTTAGGACAGCTTACTGGCTCTGTGTCCCTACTTCATTCTTTTACTTTGCTTTGTGATGTAGGCATTTGTTTTTCTTATATTTCTAGTTATTTTCCTATGATCAGAAATAGGAATAGGACAATACTGGATCTGCGAAAGCACCCACTTTCAAGAAAATCTTGCCAACCTTTCCCTTCCTGAGTTGGGTAACCTGAGTTATCACTCAGGTGCTATCCCATCAGAACAGTCTCACCTAGGCCTGAAGTTGATCTACTATTGTTCTGCCTGGTTTGCTTTTACTATGCCTCATCTTTACTACACTTTCCTTTAAAGCTTTAATTGCATCCATTGTTCCAGCAGGTTAATAGAGGGTACAGTTAACACCTACAATGATTGTGTCAAACTGAAACTCATCTAGTAATTCTTTGAGTACTTCACATTAATTTTTCTGGTCTTCCCCATTAAAATTTGACCAGTTTTTCTATAGCCTCATGGTATAGCTCTCCTAATCTTTAAGCATTGAGTCACTTAGTACTCTCAATATGTTCTCTTCATATTAAAACTGTGATTCTTGTAGTTTTCTTGATGTGGGCTGCTTCCGGAGTGTCACTGCTCTCTGAGATCTTGTCCATCATCCTTTGTTTGATTTCAGTGGACTCCAACCACCTTCTCTGACTCAACACATACTAAATGGCATTACCATTTCTAAAATTCACATTATGAGCAACTAGACCTGAGAATTCCACCTCTTCCCTTTTGTAACTGTCACCCTGATATTTAAGAACTTATTTCCCTTTCTTAGCTCTCCAGCTAATGTTTTAATCTAAGACCTACAGCTACTTGCTCAAAGTGGCCAACTGAAGCCAGCCACGCAAATACAAAAGGTAATTGTGTGGCATGATAGAAACTATTGCAAGGTCACAAACTTACATGGTCTGGGTCATAAAAACCTGAATTTCTTTGTATTGTTTTCTCTGAGCATAATATTTTTATTGAAGTATAATTAACATAAAATATTATATTAGTTTCAGGTGTACAACATATTCCAAGTTGAGAATCTATTTGATGATAGACAAAGGAGTCAGGCAATTAGAGATCAAAATGTCAGCTTTATCACCAATCAAATTGTTAGAATATGACTTAAGTATATGGCAAAAAAGGGGTGGTTTCCTAAAACTGAACCCCAAAAGTCAACAAATTTACCTGACACAGAAAAAGCTGGGTTGTCACAGACTTGCAAGGTGTACAAATATAATCCCCACTTCTCCTTGAAAATAGCATCTACAATATTGTGATTTTGTAAATGTGTCCCTCTAGAATCAAGGACTATAAACTTACAAGGAAAGAAATGAAAGTTTAGGTCATTAGCATCTAAAAGAATTTTTAAAGTGTCAATGTTAGTGTATTTGTATTAATATCTCATCATATTTCTTGTCTTTATTTTCCTGGAATATATTTAGCTGACAATTTCCCATATCACCATTTCTAGAAACATGATGTTGGGTGTGTGGCAACCTTCCTGCGTCCTTAGAGATCTGGAAATATATTTTACATCTAAAATTCGTTGATAATGGCCAGAAGTGTACAACTATTGGTTTAAAGTAATTTCTCTCAAAACTTTAAAGCTACTGTTCTTCTTGCCTCTAGTTATATCTAATGTCAATTAGTTGTCACTTTTGTATATAACATGTAGGGCTTCTTCTCTCTCTCTCTGAACATGTTAAGATTTTTCTCTTCGGGGTTCAGAAATATCATAAGCATGTTTCCATTCAAATATTTTTTGTTTCATATTTTTACTTTATACTTGCAATCTGGAGACTTGTTAACCTGAACTGTTTTACATGTACTGACTTTTAAAAATTTCATTTTTAGGCTCAACTTTACTTCCAAGAAGCTTATTTTTAGAGACTTATGAGATTAAAGATGAACTTGTTTGTTTCAATAGTAATGTCCTTAATTCTCATGACAGTCTTTGATAGTCAGTGAACATATTAAAATTGACAGAATACACTGTAAATGGATACATATCTCCAGATATATATGTTCTGAAGTCTTTATCCTAATTTTTATCTGCTGATTTTCCTCCTGCGCTTTACACGGTATATGTTTTTTGAAACGTGCATGTATACTGAAATCTTTTGTACCTTGAGACTAAAACTGAAAAGTACCATATAAATATTAATACACTAATTTATCATTTTCACTCTTTAGCTATAATGTAGGTAATATATTATTATTATTGTGTTAGATATGTTATATTCTTCCAAATGGATATCATTGCTAAATGAATATGGATTTGAAATCAATTTTTCAACATCATTAAAATGAAATTAACATTCCAACTCAGCTATCAGTAGCATCCTCCAGAGAAGCGGTTTTATCCTTGAAGCATGGCAGTCATAGTTAATCACTACCAATGAATCTTTATGTTAGAACTTCAAAGACATAAAAGTGAAGCTCTATAGATTTAGTTAATTTATTTCCATTGCAGTCCTAAGGGTCTTCCTCAGTGCATAATCTTTAATGTGTTTTGAGACTTGGCACTTTTAATCTTTGGCATTTGGAAGGTTCAGAGTTTGCATATCTCTAAGTAAAATAAATATCACTGAAAATATTCATAATTAGAGGTATCACATAAATTCCACTACATTCTCTCATTTAATAAATATTTATTAAGTGTCTGTGTGCCAAGTTAAACTTATAAATGAATTGCATTCCAGAGGTTAGTTTGTAAGACATGTGTTGGAAGCTTTGAATACATTTTCCCTTCGAAGTAGTGCTATATATGTTGAAGGTAAATGTCTTTGCTTCCTCCTCAAAAATCTATTTTGTAAGCCTGTTATAGGAATTGAATCTGACTAGATAAAGCAAAAATGAGAATTCATGGTAGGTTATTAGAGTATCAGAGATTTCAGAAACAACAGAGCCAGCACACCTCCGAAATTTCAGCAGTAAGAGATTATGAAATATTTCTGTAGAGTGTTATCAAGAATTCATATTTTCTTTCTTTCTTTTAATGTTTATTTATCTATTTCCGATAGAGAGAGAGCATGAGCAGGGAAGGGGCAGAGAGAGGGAGACAGCGGATCCGATGTGGGCTCTGAGCTGTTAGCTCAGAGACCAGTGTGGAGCTCAAACTCACAAACTGTGAGATCACGACCTGAGCCAAAGTCAGAAGCTTAACCGACTGAGCCGCCCAGACACCCCAAGAACTCATATTTTCTGTGTCACCTAAGTCCAAATTTTAAATTCCTAGGTGAAAGCATGTGATTGGCTTAGTGAGGAACAGATATGTGTGCTTGGGTCAATCAGTTATAGTCATAGGTTCGTTTTATACAGACATGAATGCAAGACATAACCCAAATCTAATGTTCTCAATATTTCTCTGGGAAATGTGTCTCGATTTCTTACTCGAAACTTCACAAGTATGTCTTCTCTACCTGCACTGAGCTAGCGCTAACATTGCCTTGCCATCTGATCCTACGTTGCGGTCTGACTCCAACCACGGACAATTGTAAAAAATTCCCTAAACCTAAGAAAATAATAATATCTGAAGGCTAAAGGCCAAAATGATTTTTTGGCCATTGATTTTTTTTTTTAGGAAAAATAAAGCTAAGGAAAATCCAAGTGTTTTTATAACTAACTATTTTTAGGTATATTTTATCTATTTGAAGGAAGGAAAAGAATTCAGAATGAATAGAGCTGCTGTTTTGAGCCAACAGTGCAATGTTCATAGATCAGAATAAGTAGAACAGAAGCGCTATATAGTCTCTATACTTTCTGCTCAGGGGAAACATTTATGATATGGAATGATTAAAATAAAAATTAATAATAGGAAATTAAAACTTACGATAGCTACATATACTAGAAGAATGATCTCCTTTTTTAAATAAGTCCATATCATTTGTCTTTACTGAAGTATATCCTAGATTAATAGAATACACAAATGATCATTTTTTACTCATTCCCTTAATGCCTATTATGTCCCAAGAACTGTGTTGGAAACTACTGATATTCAAATTGCACAGTTCCATTTTTCAGAGCACTTGTAGAAATACAGATGTGAAAACAAATAATTGCACTTAGGTATTTCAGAGGCCATGATCATTTCTCTAAATCACTAGTCTTTGAACAGAATAAAAAAAAGTGCTGCAAACCTAAAGCTACCTAATGTTCTTATTTCAAAGTTGTTCTCCAAGCTAGGGACCGCTCACCTCATTGTTAGTTGCCAAAATAAATCTACAATATTTATTAGATTATTTTTGATCAGTAAGAAAGGAGATTATTGATTACCAAGAGTAAACGGAATCCTTTAAGAATAAACTGTGCCCTTAAACTTTTCAAATGTTTTCTAGACATGTAGAGGAGGAAAAAATACTGTAGAAACACCATTTATTGAGTGCAGCAAGGTATTTAATTTACTTCTAAACACGAGATTGGATTGAAACTAACAAAATGGGTTTATAACTGATGAAACCATTGTAACCGAAGGGGCTGAACAAAAGAACTGGTGAGGACTAAGTAAAATAGAAGGTGACAGACTCAGTTCTTTCACAGGTGACTTAAATAAGAGTATCAGATTTGTGGAAGAATGAAGCTGGAAGACATAGTTAAATTTTTAGATAAATTATTTTATTTAAGGAAGACCTTTACATAGAGGTCCAAATCTAACAAGATAAAGTTTAATAGGGGTGTTTATATAAGTCTACATCCAATTTTACGACTCTACTTACTGGTTACTTGTGTATGGGGGATATGGTATGCGTGTAGGTATAGAGGGATCTTAACTGCAACTCCTAAGATCTCTGTTTCTACAAAAAAGACAAGTTAGCAATGTGTAGCAAGGGTGTTAATGATTTTCAATATCGATAAAAGCAATGGATAGGGCCAAAATTCTATGTACTGCTCAGATTATAGTTGGATATTGTGTTAATTTCTGGGAAATATACTTTAAGTGGATATATTCAAACCAGCATATGTTCCAAGGAACATGACCAGTATAGCAAGATTATATCAAACATGTCTTCAAGGTATGCTAGAAATAATTAGGAATGTGTGGGGTATAAACAACAGAAATCCAGATTCTGCCAAGAGAAAGAACTCTCAAGTAAAGAAGAAATCCTAAGAAAATAATAGGAACTAGGGCAGTGACTTCTACTCAGATGACCAAACCAGAAAACTAGGCTTCATCTTTGCCCTTGGTCATCCTTGTCCTTATTCTTCCTTTGTGTACCTCTGTGCACCTCTGTATACTCTTGCTCCATATACTATCTCTTTAAAATCTCTCAAATGTATTGGTTTTCTTCTTTCCTTTTTCAGACCATCATACTAAAACCATGATACATGCTTGCCTTCCTGTAATCCATTCTTTGTACTTCAGCTAAAGAGATCTATCTAAATTATATTTCTGAACTTGCCTAGAATCCCTCAGCTATTATCTAGCTTCTCTAGGATAAATTCCAGATGACTTTATATGACCCATAAATCCCTGCATCATCTGGTTCCTATTTATCTCACCAGCCTTACCTCTCTCTACTTCCCATCTTGTATGTTATTGTGTTAATATACTTAATATCTAATACTTGTTTGTAATTACCCCTGTTCCATTTTCCTCCTCATTCTTTGTATAGTAATGATAATATTTATTATATATGTAATAAGAATTTGATAATCACATTGAGCAGTTACAGTATTCTAGGTACTATACTACATATTTTACATGTATTATCTTTTAATTTTCACAAAGCCTTCGAGGTAGATTTTCTTCCACCTATGAGGAAACATAGCTTTCCAGGCACTGTACGATACAAGAGTCTGGATCTCTTGAGTCCAGCCTTTTTCTAAATTATTTGGGATCTCAGGGTAAAGCTACAATTTAAAGTATGTAGTTGTTTGTCAGCTGGGCCTTTATATCCTATATATTTGAATGGTTTGTATAGGGAGTCAAAAGAGAATCCCTCACCCTCTTTATACTCCAAAAAGAGTAGCATATTTTTTTTCTGGAGGATAATTAGTTTGTCATCTGACCTTATCCCATCTTTCAACATGAGCAATAAATATATTCAAACCAAACTATTTTTTTTAATACTGGGAAGAGGAGATAGTTTCAAAGCACAAAATGTAGCTGTGTTATAAAGTTGCTTTTTTTCATATAATTAGCCACACATAATATCTCAAAGTTTGATGTAAGAATGGTAATGAGCACTTACAAATAAGCTATGTAAGAAATTTAAATGTGTGCTTGAATCAATCTTACACAATTCATTCCAATAAAACTTAAAAAGTTAGTATCGAATACCAAGGATAATTAAGCTCCTTTTTTAGAAGAGAAAAAGTCACTAATTAGGGTACCTTTAAATATAATGCTGACATCTTAATCTGGAAAGAATTCTCCACATTTGTTTCCACAAATATAGGATCTTATATTGGCTCTGCATAGGTTTTTCATAAGGTCTTTGAAGATGCTATCTCTTCCCACAGTTATTTAAAATTAGCCACCTATCAAATAAGATTCTCTTCTTTGTTTCTACATTTCTAAGGAGAGCGGTGATTATCTGTATCTTATTTTCAGAGTTTTATTTTAAAAACTAGTTCTATATGTCCCCTAAAAACATATGTATGGATATATGTATATTTTATGTACATGTATGTAAAAATACAAAGAAATGTCTTTGTTTCAGGTTTTACAGAACCACAACTTTAACTGTGTTTGACTAGGTTAGATTTGCTAGGCAAGTGAACAAAATTCTTAGAAGAATAAACATTTCTTAACTTCTTTAAAAGAGTCTCAAAAATCTCTAACTATTTGAAATTAGTATTAACTTGATTTTTTTTTCCTTCTAATTTTTCCTTTAAATTTTAGGTTAACATAGTATAATATTGATTTCAGGAACAGAATTTAGTGATTCATCATTTACATACAATACCCAGTGCTCATCACAACACATGCCCTCCTTAGTGCCCATCACCCATCTAGCCCATCCCCCACCCACCTCCCTCCAACAACCTTCAGTTTGTTCTCTATAGGAATGAGTCTGTTATGGTTTGCTTCCCTGTCTCTCTTTTCCCCCTTCCCATATGTTCATCTGTTTTCTTTCCAGAATTCCACATATGAGTATTTGTCTTTCTCTGACTGACTTATTTCACTTAGCATAATACACTCTAACTCCATCGACTGATGAATGAATATAGAAGATGTGGTATATATGTACAATGGAATATTACTCAGCCATCAAAAAAAGAATGAAATCTTGCCATTGCAATGACACAGATGGAATTAGAGTGAAATCAGCATTAACTTTAAAGAAAAGTTATTTCTGTAGTAGTGTGATGATGAACCATACTGAAAACTTCTGAACCATTTCCTTTCATTTATAAAGATCACTAGAAATATGCTTGACTATTTATTTTCAATGTGTCCCATGTCTTTATACATAAAGTAAACCTTTCCATCACCCTGTGGTGCCCTAATATCCACATAGATCACCCATTCACAATTTAATCTGTAAGTGTCATGGCTTCCAATGCCATTCTCTACTCAGGTCAGACACCTTCCATGGTCATATTCTATATCATCTCATCTCCTCCAAATCACTCTTATTCCAAAATTACTAATTCTTACTAATTCAAACAGATCATTCCTTCCTAACCTTAGTCTTCTCCTCTCAGCTTTGCTTTGTCATTTTCTTCAACTATCATTCTTCTTAACTTCTATCCTTTCCCAGCACAGTTGCCCCTTTCTGTTCTCTCCTTGCTTCCTATTTAGCTTAGATTCCATGTCCATGATTTCAACACACTCAAAAATTCGTAATTTTTTTTTTTTTGCTCTTCTTTCATTTGGTTGTATCCACATGCCACTATTGCTGCCACCAATGAATTTTCTTTCTCTATGTCTACAACTGAACACCTCTATGCTGCTGGAGAACATTATAGTACAAGACTTCAGGCCAGCTTCCTTTGGCATTTCATCAGTGCCCTGTAATTACAGTATTTTTCTCTTACCAATCTTGTTTCTACTCCTTGAAGCTTTTGTTAGAGACCTCCACTGTTCTCAAAGCTGCATCCTCTGCAGATGAACTCACATTCTGCTTTAGAGGGAGAGAAGGAAGAAACCATCTGAGTGCCCTAAATTATTTGCGGCCAAATGCATATTAACACTAGCCCCTCTTTTGTTTTATTACAGGAAACTAGGATACTCTCTTGCTTCAGTGCTCATCTCTTCCCAGTCTCTCAGTCCTGTTGTGCTGACTTCTCATTTGCTCTTATACTTTCAAATTCTGCTCTCTTCTTTAAACATTCTCAGGTTTCGCCTATTAAAGGAAATCCTTTCTTTATTCTACTTTTTCACATCAGTTGCTACCCATTCACTCCTCAATCTGGTATTAATAATTGATTTTAAAATCTTTCTGAGTCACCAATTTAAACCTTAAGAAGAGAGAAGCAATCACATTTCACATATGAAGCTCATGTAGTGAATTATGTATCATGTGAAGTTTTAACATTCAAAGTTGACTAGTTTATAAACAGGAAATGGCCCATTCATGTAGTAGGAGATCTAGAAGATTAAAATGAGACATCTGAACAGTTTCAGGCACCATTTTGGAAAAAAGACAGATGTTCGCTGGTAATGTCTACTTGTGTCTGGATGTATGCTGATGTTCCCAAGGAAAACATGCCAATAATTGGATTTGATCATATTCATTAAATGGTAACTTAAAACCTGTTCTTTTTCTGTGTCAATTAAAACTTGTTATTTGCCTATTACTCACAGTGATCTTTACATGAAGAACATTTATTTTTCACAGAATCTGTCTTGATGTTATCATAACCTTGACAATCTGGAGTGAAGAGAAAACGAATAATGAGGTTATGTGTTATTGTAAATAACTGCTTGTAGGAAAGAACATAGAAGAAAAATTAAATACTTTATCCAGATGAAAAAGCTCTGCAAATATATATTCCCTCTGACATGAATTTAGAGTATTTACCACTCTGAGATATGTCAGAGTCATTTATGACTAGCTTTTTGTCCTTTGCAGGACTTTTTTTTTTTTTTTTTTTTTTACATCATGAGCTGAAATCCTTAATATTCTAAAGTGAGGTAACTGCTCAGTATTGCTTTCAATTGACTCTGGAGAATAAGAAAGTTCATAAAAACTGAAAAATCAGAAAACTTACAACAATTGATAACAAATATATTAGAAATTTAAGTAATACTTTTTGAATGTTTTTTTATATTTGTGTTTCCTGTTTGTTTTCATAATTTACATTTTATATTTAAGGTATTTTTATTGATATTAGTTTTCTATTTTTGAAAATGCTAAATGAATACATGGGGACTATTAATATTCCATCGTGCACATATTTAATCAACTTGTTTTATTGGAGAGCAATTACTAGATAACTGGTAGGCTGAGAAAGATGATTTTGTCCATGGGAATAACTGGCCCCAAATGCTTTTGGCAATTTTCCTGGAAAGCTCAGAAATTGCCTTTTTTAAGAGCTCATCAAAGAGTTCACAGATACGTTAACAGGAAAGCCATTTTAACAATTTAGAAACTGTCTCTTTTTGGTTTTAATTTTCTTTCTGTTCCATGTATGATGTAAAAAAAAAAATGCCTTAAATTTCTTAGGTCATTGTGGTGCCAATATGTATGGACATTTATGTTTTTGTTTATGTGAATATTTAAAGAGCTTCCCACAGCTGTTCTGGAGCTAAGGTCAAAGAATACGCATTTCTCCAAAAGGCCTATTTAATAAAATAATACATGGTTTCTCTGAATGAATGCATTTAGATGAGGCACGTACAGGGTGTTTTCATTGCACGCCAACCTTTTCTTTATAATGACTGAGCAATAAAAAAGAAACTCTCTAAGTTGCCTAATATCTGAGATACGGATTTCTGCTTCATATTTTCTTATATTTAATATATTTTATGAGTTGTAGTAAAAGTTTTATTTTTTCTAAGAATTAGTCTACTATGCTTGTATAGAAAATTTTAAATAATATTACCATGGCTTTTTGTTGAATTATTTAAATTCCATATTTTCCCAGTGCCACTACTATATCCAGGGAGCAAGTGGGCTACCTCAAAAATTATATTTAAATCAATGCTGTTTTGCGATGATTTATGGTAATATTGGTGAACCAAACTAGTTTCCTTTTTCCTCAGAGCAACATTTATAAACATCTGTCCAAATAAATGTTTCTGTCGAAAGAGACTCAGTTGGCACAAACAACATTTATTTTGCCAGTTCAAACAGAGGAGAAGGAATTATTGTAGCAAGGGGAAAAGAGTCATGGGATTCTTTTATCCTTCTCATGTTCTGATTACTGGCAAATGCATATTATAAAAATTATTATTCTTATGGGATTTGTTAGAATATTACAAGTATGGACCTGAATGTATAATTTTCTTCTTGCCCCATATGAAGGTAAGGAGATTGAAAATCAGAACCTGCTGGTAATTTTGGCCAAATCATGTATAAAAACTAGAACCCCGATATTCTGACGCTCACACCAGTGCTCTCTTAAGTTGCTGCCTCTCCAGGGGTCTCTTGTACTTTTTCTTGAGCTCGAACAGTAGACATGTAAGGCTGTATGAGAATCTGAGCACCATTTTGTAAATGCTGCTTCTATTTGTAAAACAACCCAGGAGTGGCCTGAGGTAAAGAGTGTTCTTTAATAAAACGCCTGATTTCTTCCTGGAGTATACTAGAGGCTGGGAAAAATGTGGTCATGCATGTTTCAGAGTGGCTCATTTTCAAGAGACAGACTTACTAGTCAACAATTAGACCTGCCCTCAACCTGATCATGCTTTTGGACGCAGTGAGTATGTGTGCCACGGTGAAATAAAAAAAGACACCATGTCTTTCTCATATCTGAGCTTTTGCACATCTGAAATGATGCTCTTGTTTTATTCCATGGCTTTCTTTGGACTAAAATGTATCCATTAACATTTGTGTGCTTTTCTTTTCCATCCATCCTTCTCCATCTCATGAAAAGCACATCTGGGTAAGTTGAATGACAATGGCTGCTGAACATGTTTATTTTCAGCACCATCCTTTTTGTCTTTTATCTTTAGTATTTCTCTTTTCAGTTTTAACACAAGCTGCACTGCCTCTGACCTAAAATGAAAACTGCAAAGTGTATTCATTTCCACACTGTAAAAGGAATCATTGGTTCAGAGAAATGTTCACACTCAAATTAATTATGTTGGCCTTGCAGGCACTTCTGTTTATTCAGTTCTATTAGACACACGTCAAAAGATATTCCAGACGTCATTTCCTTCCTTCTCAAGTCATGCTTTAGGAGTTAGTGTGGCACTCAGTGAGGCTTAAGTAATAGTTGGAGGCCACATTGTTATTTTGGACTGTGCTGCATGGCTGGGTTGGCCTGTGTGCTCGTTGGTGGTTAGTGGCTCTCCACCCACATTCTCTTCCAGAGACAAACTTCTTTGTTAATTATTAGAACTGCACTTAAATGAAGAGGATAAATGCTGGATCTTCCCCAGTAGGACTTTTACACTTAGATTCCAAAGTAATCCTTGGTTTTGGTTTATTCCTTTGGTTTTGTATGTGCTTCCCATTATTTCCTGTACTACAGGTTAATTTTCAAAGATTTAAAAATCTAAACATCTCAGATTACAGTGAACTAAAATGAAAACATGTTAATTATCTATTCCTAAGACAAATGGGGCTTCAAAGTAAAACAAATTATGCATAACGTTTATAAAATATTTACATTGGTTTAAACTTTTACATTGGTAACATGGTGAGCTTTTAAAAACACTTCTGTTTGGGAAAGGTATTGCTTTTCAATTGAAAACCAAATTTTATATATATATATATATATATAACATATTTATATTTGTAGTATTGCTTAGTTCATTAGTATGGTTTATATTTGTTATATTTTTCTACTCTAATTTTAAGTTCTAGTTACTACTACTAATTATTTAGTAATGCAGAATTTACTTCAGTTAGGATAATTTATGATATTAAGGAAAGCCTAGTAAGTGTTCTTAAAAATGCAAGGCAAGCTGTGGTTAGGGTACTATTCAACTATGATAGCCAAATTTGTAAGCTCTTTTTAAATATAATGAATATTCTAGATATTAGATTTAAAACATTGTTTTCATGTTATCATGTAATATCAGTGGTCTGTCTTCTCATGGTTTTTAAGTTTCATAAGGAAAATAATCCCAAGAAATAAAACTTCATTTTCCCTCCACTTTTCGAATTAAATATTGAAAAATAATAAATGCATGATGCATTGTCGTTTATGTACTTTAAGAAACTGATGGAATTGTCTTCATTCTAAAATTGAGATTCTTGCCGTCTTGTACACACTCCTGGAATTTAACATTTTAGGACTCTAAAATCATTTCCCCGGCAGAATTGCCAAAAGAAAGCTTAGGAGGTTAAAGTGTCAGGAGAAGATAGTACAAACTTAGTGAAGAGAGGAGATTGGAGGTGGAAAGATCATTCCCTGAATTAGGAATGAGAAGGTGAGAATGTAAGCCCCAGCTTTCCCATTTGTTTTGTGTACCCTTGAGTGACTGACATGTTCTCTGTACTTACTGACACTACTATCAACTTCCTGAACCTCACAAGAGGATGAGAAAATATCTATAACCTCAAGAAGGATGAAAACTATAAACTTCAAAATCTGAGTTAAAGAGGGCGAAAATTAGATGAAGCACTAAGGTAATCTAGTCTAAATGGTATCCAAATAACCTGAAAATTACCACTGTTCCTCCAATAAGTCCCCAATTTACTATCAGGAGGTGACTAGGGAGAACAGACCACAGAATCTTTCAAAAATGAAATTGTTTAATGGAAAGTAATACAAATCCCTTTAGTTTTCAGTAACAGCATGAGTAATTGTATTGCTTCATCACATTTCTGTGTGTGCATGTGTGTGTGTGTGTGTTTATACCTTTTTAATGGCTTTGAAACTGATTAAATTCAAAATAAAGTGAGGAAAGAAATTATGTAAATCCCAACTCAAATTCACAAATAAATTACATTTTGTTTCTGAGACTGTGCCCTCCATTTCAGAGCAGCTTGAAGAAAAAAGGTTTCAGTATGAATAAACTTTGGTTTTAATGTCGTCAAACTATTTCATTTCCAAACAACCTAGCATGTGTTCTTGGAATCCAAATAAAATACTACTTAGAAGTGTAATGGATTTTATATGCACTTCATGGGAAAATGTGCCATTATAGGATATACAAACACACATACACTTGCACACACACACAAAATCACAGTATGCTATGCTTTTTAAAATCAAGTCAACCTTGTTAATGTTGAATTCGAAACTCTTAATTTTATGGAGCTAAATATGTATATTTAGGCAATCAATGTTCTGAAGCAGCTGATTGGGATTTGTGACATTTCTGTTTAGAAAAATTATGTTAATTAAGATATACATTTTCAGCTTGCACATGTTAGAAAAAATGTGGGTGGCACCACATTTTGTTCATACTTGCTGACCAGAATTTCAAATAGTTTCTCAAATATGTAATGTTGATTTTCATAGCATTGATCAACAAGTCTATATTTCTGAATGATAGACTTATAGCTCATCGTCTGTTGGGAATTTGAGATCATATCCTACTTACCCTCCTGACTACTGAATTTTAATGGAACAATTAATAACGGTGTGAAATGAAGTATAAGTAAATTTACTGCTACGTTATGTGAGAGAGATTTATTCTCTGGACTATACTGTTAAGAAGTAGATTCAACTGTCAAATTATTTTGACTTATGTTTTATTCTTGGTTCTTATCAAGCCACATATTTATTTCTTCTGGTTATATCAATAACTAATTACTTGTCATGTGCCACAGTAAATTAATAAGCCCTTAAGATATATTTTTCAATCAGAGAATTCCTTTATATTGCAATTATACAAAATCAATTGAACTGACACAAAGTGCAAGCAATCCAGTTTGTCCATCCCAATGAGATAATCAAGACCAATCTTGGTTCCTCTGGCAGAGATGCAGAACCTGATATTAGGGAGGAAGAAGAAAAGAAAAGGCAAAGCTCCTTTTTTATCTGATAATGTTAAGAATTAAATGGTGTGATAGTAAGCGGGTAAAGATTATACATATTACCCAGGAGGTCAAATAAATATATGCCACTTCTGAATATAAATGAACCACAAGAAAAGAAAGAAAAGGGAGAGAATACCATTTAATTTAATACTAACAAGGAAGTTGCTTTTAATATAATCAAATTATTGCAATCAATTTATCCTCCTTTTTCAGTTACAAAAAGTTCAAGGGATTAATTAGCTAAAGGATAGAATGGGGGTTAAGAAAGTTAACTCTGTGGCCAAGGTCTTGGGGCTCAAATTCTGGCTCTACCACTGCTGATTCTATGCTCCAAGTGGTTTGTGTTCTTCAGTGTCCTCATCTGCAAATGAGTATCAATATGTATCTTATTGTGTGAAGCTTAAAGAAATTATCCATACAAAGCTCTTAGGATAGCGTTTCACACAGAATTTGTGGCAATGCGTGTTAGCTGTTGTTATCGGGGATCTAAACCCTAATTTGTCTACATCCAGAACCTTTGCTCTTTCAAACCATGTATCATATCTCAGAAGAATAGAAAGTGGTTTAAATGAAACAAGAAGTCACATTAGAAAAATCTCTATTACAGTACGTACTATATTGAATTGTAGTAAAATCTAAAAAATTACATTTAAATATATTTTTAAATTTTAAATGAGAGGTATAATAAGTGCAATCACTGGAGTATGCACAAGTCATAATATTTGTGTAGAAGAGAAAATTAATTCTGCCTGGGAGAGGCCTTGGAATCTTAACAGGAAGGATAAAGCATGAGCTATGCCTGAAGGACAAGTATGAATTTGCCACGATTATGATGCAAAGAAGGATGTTTCAATCAGAAGAAAAAGGGAGATAAAAGTCACAGAGGGTCAAGTAGAATGTGGTATTGGGGGAATGGCAAGTGTTTCAGTACTGATTGAGCAGAAGAGTCTGGAGAGAGCTGGGGCCAGATTACTAAGGGTCTTTTTCATCATGCTAAGGTATTTGACCGTTACTTTTAGGACAACGGGGAGGTTTTTAAGTAGGCAAGTCTTAACAAAAATTTGCGTTTAGGAAGTTCTCACTGGGAGTTTGAAAAAGCATGGGTGGAGGGGTACCAGAGACAGACTCTGGGAGTCCTTTGCCATGATCCGCGAATGATGAGGATTTGAACAGAAGCTTTGGTAGTAGTCAATTTGCAAAATATCTTATTTAATGTTAGAGAGTGCATGTTTTTCTCTTTCTGAGCAGCCAGTATAGGTAACTGCTAAACAAAATGCTTATTCCTTTTTAAGATGCGATGCATAGTTTGATGTTAACAAAAACAAAATACTTACAATTCATCCTATGATCAAAGATCCCAGGTGGTTGTCAACATTGAGAGTTTTGTGGATTACAGTATAACAGTCATTCGAAAGATTTTCTTGGCTAGAGCAGATGATGAAAAGCATGATGCAGTGGAAGGACAAGCTCTCATCTCTAGGACTTTAGAGTTGGGGATGGGATATGAGGCGCACACATGTGGTGCTAATCAACAATCTGTATGAGTGATACTGACACACTAGAAGTTTCCAGACTTTGAAGGATAAAGAGTCTTTATGGAATGGGATTATCACAAAATGAAAGCTAGGGTCGTAATTTAGGCAAACAGAAAGATTTTGATAGTTGAAGGGAAAGAACTTACCATCCCTGGAAAATGGTGTTTGCAATGAGAAATTAGAATGCACAAATTATATGCAAAAGTAGTTTTTCAGTTCTGGTTAGAAGTGAATGAAGATGATTAGAAAGGTAAGTCAAGACTAAACCTATTTTAGTATTCGTAATGCAGGTTGAGGGTTATACTTTAGGCATTTAAGAAGCCGTTGGCAGGTTTTCAGAGGACAATACTATGACAAAAGTAACACCTCACATATATTAGCTGCTTCCTTTGTGTGAGGCACTGTTGTAATCACATTACCATATGTTTTCTCTCGTTTAACTTGCATTGCAACCTCCTGAGGTAGGGACTAGTATTGTCAGCTTTATTTTACAGATGAGGAAACTGAGGTACAAAGAGGTAAAGTGACTTGTCTGTGGATGCACAGCTAAGAAGAGGAGGCACCAAGAATCAGGCCCAAACCATCAGACTTTAGAGGCTGCTCTCTTACCTGTTTTGCTGTCATGGCAGATTTTCTTCTTATGCCAGTGTATTAAGAGGGTTAGAGGACTAGAGATAGGGGCCAATTAAAGGGGTGAAAAAAAAGGAGTATGGTGGTGACAAAAATAGAAAGTAAAGGAAGATGAAATAGAAAATATGAAGGGGGAAATTGGCAGGCATTAAATGGAAAGTGACTGAAATGGCCATCCCGAGTGACAGAGGAAAGGGTACTGTATAGTATTCAGACAGTCATATCACAAATTGGCAATCCCAAAATAGCATTGGAGGCTAAGTGGTCTGAGAATAAAGTCTATTTTCACTGACAGTGATGAACCATTCATGTTGGGAAGAATATGAGAAAGGAGACTTTACTGGCCCTATGGTCTGTGACTTTTTTGAGTAATTAATGAATTTTATTTTTCAGAGTTTAACACTTTATTGAATTTTTTTGATTTATAAGTTGGTTCCCCTACTGTGAGGGCATGAATACAGGGACTTTTCCTACTCCAGGATGAACCAAATTTGTTAGGTAGTCAGTCATCTCATTTTTATGATCTACAGTGTACCAGGTTTTGTGTTCAGCAAAGAATAAGACCAACTGAATCTCTGAGTCAATAAAATGTTAAAGGTACTCTAGGTAAGAATGTTGGGTATACTAGGGGGCTTATAAAAAGATGTAGTGGATATTGCCTCAGGGGCAAGAAAAGATGGCTTCAGGGAAGTATTTTAGTATGTCTTAAAAATCAAGACAAAGTGACTGGGGAGACAAGGCATGGAGACATGAGGACATTGTTTAGTGTGATAGAAACATGGCTTACAAATGCAAGCATACTGTACCAATTAGGTTAAAACTGCAATAGTTGAGCAGAGACATAAAACCAAAAAAAAAAAGTAGAAGCCAGACATTTCCATTTGGTTTGAGTCATTTAAGCAAAGTCAAACTTGCTTAAATTAGTGTGGATTAGGAGTAAGAAACTACAAGCCTGGCAACTGCCTTTGATTCATGTACAGTTTTTAGACACTCTCGATTTTTATTCAGAAATCCTTGGATCTAGTTATTACTAGGGTGCCCAACCTTGTTCCTGTCTCAGACCAGGCATAGCATGCACAGGCTTCCCTGTGCACAGTTATATCTGAGTATGCAAATGACTCATGCACCTGGTGGGCCTTCCTAAGGTGTCACTTTCCAGTCACAGTAACTCATTGACACCTATTTCAAGAGAGTCTAATGGCATTCTTTATTAGAGATGAGAATGTGTTTCTTGAAAATAGTCAACAATTCAAAAATTTTTCTTACTCAAAATGACATTCCTTTACAATTAGTACTTTTCTTTTTTGGGTTTTCACACAGGTGATGACAACCCTATGTCAGATAGAATTCCTAAAAGGAAGTGCTACTGGTATTCTCTAAAATCTAGTCTAAATCTTAAAACAAAAATGCATATCCATAACTATAGTGATATATAAGTGATCCTTTGGGAAAGGATGATTAAATATTAGATCGTCTGGAGAAAAAAAAGAAAGAAAAACAAAAATATTTCTTCAGGTCTAGATAGAAAAACAGCAATTTCCAGACTCACACTTATACTAGGGAAAGTTGATCCTAGCCTTGCTCTGGAAGAACTGTCTTCTGACCTTTGAAAAGGTTGAATCTCAGGTACAGAATAAATACATACCTTTTCACACATAGAGAGGTTGAACAGAGAACACCAGCATATTCAAAATGCCTATTTGTGGCAAATCAGTTTTTTTATTTTATATTTCCTAAACAATTCAGATCACTGTTTCTCTGTCAAAATATCTGGTGGGAAGAAGCATGCCCCCATACAATTAATGCTACCTTTAATAATCTGTTAGGAAATCTTCATGTGTTAAACTCAGTGATTTCCAATTATTATAGTGTTGCCCATATTATTTTATTTTTTTAACATTGCTTCTTTCTCATGGAATACACCCAGATATATGTCTCTTATAAATATGTCTCTTATTAATATGGTGAGAGTTGTTTTTTTTTTAATTGAGAAGAATTAAATGTAATATTGCTCTGAGAATTTCAATGCATTTCTTACACAGTTGATAGTGCCCTCAGATAAAGGGAAAGCACATCTGGAGTCAAAGTCATGTGACATGCAGCCCTGCTGCAAAACCCAGCCATCTACCCCTAACCCGGCAGTTCCTCCCCAGTTTCAAGTGTGTCAGTTCAAAGGCTGGGGATTCAGCCCTGCCAGCTGGGGACCAAAGAATAGCATCCACTGGACTAGAATTATTTTTCTTATTATCTTAGCATACTCTTACTAAAGTTATTATGTTACAAGAGTTTGTGATTAAACAAAGCAAAAACAAAACTTTTTCAAGAACAAGATCATGCAAAGATTTCACAAACAACTGTGCAGTTAAATTTCTATTCAGATGAAGAATAGAACTATCTGAGCACATTGGATTGCCTCTTAACCAGACTCCTGTCAGGGATTCCAGCCCAGATCAGATTCTTGGCATCAGCTGGAATGGGTGTTATTCTGACTCAACATTAACAGATATTTATTGAGCACCTTGTCAGTGCCTGACTTTGCTCTAGATTCTTCTAATTATCTCTAAACAGAATATGTGAAAACATCAGTCCTCCTTGAGCTTATATTTGAGTGGGATATAATAGACGGAGGTGTAAATGATACTCTGCGTTAGAAGATAAGTACTGTGGAGAAAAATAAATCAAGGAACAGGGATAAAGAATGTCTAGTGAGGGTTGAAGGAGGTAGGGAAGAAGACATTCAGAGAAGGTGACATTTGAGTAAAGATTAAAAGTAGGAGAGGGAGTGAGCCATGTGGAGATGGAGGCATATGCATTCCATACAGAGACAATAGCGAGTACAAAGGTCTTGAGGCAGAAAGAAGCCTGAGCTATTTCCAGGATCAGTGAGGAGGCCAGTGTTGCTGTGTGAGGTAGCAACTGAATCAGAGAGGGTAGAGGCGGATCCTAACTGCTGCTTTGGCTTTTATTCTGAGTGAGACAAGGAGTGATTGAAGGTTATGAGCAGAGAAGTTACATTATCTGACTTAAGTTTTAACAAGTTCACTCTCGCTTGTGTGGTAGAATATTTTTAGAGAACTAGTGAGAAGTCTCACAATTAAAATGTTCTAACTTTTAAAAATGTCTTTTGTACAGCTCATATAATTCACTTGTTAAATGTTATGTACTTCCTAGGTGTTGAGTGCATATTTACTTGCCTTTTTACTAAATGTGGCCAAAAAAAACCCCAGCTGTAAGTGTATATTTGTTTCTTCTCCTTTAATGCCACTCAGCTGTTACATAACTGGAAGTGTTTCTTCCCTATTGGGTATAACATTACAACTCTTAATAATAATCCTCAGCTCTGTGGAGGCCTAATCTCAATTGTCTTGCACATAGTCCAGGCTCAACCTTACTGCATATCCTGCTTAGAACGCCTTCCCACACGCCCTTCAAAGCCAGCTCAGTTACCAAATGCCTTCACCAATCGTTTCCATTGCTGTTAACCCATTTTCAAAATCCTCACGCCCAGAATGTGCATCACTGAGTTTTAGCATCTATTTGTGTATTGTATTGTGTTTTTGGACAGTTCGTGTGTTTGCTTTTTCTATCTAACTAGGGACCTTGTGAAAAACTGAGCCCATGTCTTCCACGTTGAGCACAGATCTAAGGTCACAACAGATGCTCAATGAGTACCTGATGGTTGGTTGTTTGACCCTTCAACCCATTTCTGTCAATACCAGTAACAGTGAGAGTAGCCTATTCAAGTCAGGTTTTCATTGAAGGAATGTCATTGGGAAGTGCAAGGGAATGGGAAGCCAAGTGAGGAAGCCCCTCTAATTTTCACTTCGTATTCAGGGGTGCTGAGATCACTTTTCCCTGTCCTCGGTGCTGAAAAAGTTACTTGCAGAATTCACCTATGCTTTCCTTGCTATTCAGATAAAACAGCAGTTGATTTATGTGTCTCTTCAGCAGCTATAACTTCAGTTTTTGTTTTGCCTCTTTGTTTCTTTGTCACACTGAACTTTTGTTGGTAGCATCCACTGCAAATATGGAAAGTTCTCGCTGAAAAGCATTTTTGGTTATGTACAGTTGATCATTGAACACCATAGGCTTGAACTGCTGGGGCCTACTTATCCGCACATTTTCTTCGATAAATACACTAAAGCATTGCAATGTATTTTCTCTTCTTTATTATTTTCTTAATAATAGTTTTTCTCTATATTTATTGTAAAAATACAGTATGAAACATGTATAACATACAAAATATGTGTTAATTGACTGTTTATGTTGTCAGTAAGGCTTCCAGTCAAGGCTATTAGTAAAGTTGGGGGGGAGTCAAGAGCTAAATGCAGGTTTTTGACTATGCAGGGAGTTGGCGCTCCTAGCTGCCATGTTGTTCAAAGGTCAACTGTATCTTAACAAATTATAAAAATCAGTTGATTGATTGATAGTAGGATATAATCAAATGTTTCATTTTGGAGTTCATATGTGATATTATTGATAGATTCCCTAGCATGAAAGACACACATTCAAAAGAGTGAATATACACTACATTTTTATCATTTGTGTGTAAGATCAAAGTATACTAAGAAACAGAATATATTTTCCAATATAGCCCTGGTCAGGTATATATCAATTTGAGTTTCAGTAAAAACACATATTTGATATTTTAACAATAAATGACTCAAATTGGCTTTGTAAATGGATGTCAGTTATAAGGCTCAGTTGTAGGGACAATGAATAATAATGCATTTTTCAAGGCTTTTTACATTTTGCTACCAGAAACAACCATTTGTTTTCATTGAAATGTTTCACTTTCATTAAAAACAGGAGTGATTATAAATGAAAATGAATGTACTATTGAATTTCACACCTTACATTGCTTTCTAGTAATAGAAGTTAATTTCTCTCTGAGTTTTCTTTAAATGAGAGGCAATTTCATAGTCTAGATTAAAAAAAAAAAAAAAAAAACTCCTAATGTAGCTACCGTGACCTGGAGAGCATACTAAAATGAGGCACATCTCTTAAATGGGGATAAAATAACCAAATTTATCCACTGCCGCTATATTCAGACATTTTCTCTATCATTGAAATAGTAAGGGAAAGTAAGTAGGTTGAAAGAAGCCTCATTTAGATTCCATAATGTATGCTTGAAAATGCACATGTGCACCATTTTCTTGTTAAAGAGCTAAGATATTTGCTGATAATATAATTCAGCTTCTTAGTCCATTAACATTTAATGTTTCAATTTTGTGAATAAATGTTGGGAGAAATTATTTTTAGATGTCAATGTTTTACTCATAAAATCAATGGCTGATTTCCATGTATTTCTAAGAGGAAGAAAGAATTCTGTTATTCTATATTAACTCAGAAAAAGCTTGTGAAGGATTATTGGTTTTTTAAAAATATTGGCATTTAAATTAATCACTACCATCTTTTTCCATGTTACCTGACTAATGATCTTTGCTGTGTACTTCAGGCATGAACTTCTAGAAGAAGCTCGGAGGAAGGGATTACCTTTTGCTCAGTGGGATGGGCCCACTGTCGTTGCATGGCTGGAGGTAAGAGAATTAAACCAGAAAGCTCTTAAATTAATGACTTCAATTTGATAGTTTTTCTAGAAACAGGTGAAGATGGGTTCCTGAAGTCACAGCTTTCCACTAGCCTGGAGTAGCTTATAGAGGGAATATTTGCTTTATCCAGGGGGCTGTGAGCATTGTTGTGATGCATTCTTGTGATTGTGGCCGAAGGAAGCACCCAGTAGGATAAAAGGAAGTTTCTCTAAATTTCACTGTCTTCATCTTTAGAAGAAGGGAAGGCAGGTATTGAGCCACATTTCTCATGTTGCAAGAAAACATCTGCCCTCGTCTGTCAGTCTAGAGTTCTTTCTCATCAGCAGGTTACAAACAAGAACCATCTCTATATTCATCATGTTATCCGTGATATCACTGTCACCTATTTGCGCAGAGAGCCGTTTCTTTGCCTGTAAAATGATTCCTGAACCTAATTCTCTAACGCCCAGAGGCCAGCTAGGTTTAGACACTTGGAATTAAGCAAGAGAATACTATCCCCTTGTTCTCTTCTGGGTCTAAATTGAATGTAATTCAGCATTTTATATGTAACACGGGGGCCAGGAAAAATAAAAACAGTACCTGAGCACAGTGGAGGCCAGTAGAAGCAGACTGCAACAGTGAAAAAAACGCATTTGACCACAAAGGACCAGTTCATACCACTTAGTAGTAGTGTTCACTTGCCTGTTCCATTCAGTCCTCTAATGTGGGCTGCCGGCAGCTACCAGGATATGCCAATGTCGGGGCAAAGAAGAAAATATGCTTTCCTTGCCTGGCAGAGGCAGTTCGAACCCATTGTTTTAACTGGTTGGGGATTATAAAATCACTCACTTTCATATCATATCCAGGGCTAACAAATAATCAATGATGAAAAGTTAAAACCCTTTTTTAGTTTAAAAAACAGCCTTTAATAGATAGATGTAATAGTATGCTTTGCCTTTTTTTTTCTTGGACTGAGTAAAAGAGGCCTATGTCTTGCTTTATTTTATTCTCTCGCAGCAGTCAGGGAATTTTTAGCATATTAATGATCAGAGCTGCTTCTTCCAAACGTGCCTTTAAAATTACTATACTTTAAAAATCAATTATGAGTCAAAATGCTTAAGAAAACACACCTCGAAATTAATAGCAGCTCTTTGTTCAGTGTCACTCCAGTGAAATGAGCTGCAGTGACAGAGAGTTAGCTCCTATTTTGGCAAATGATGAACAAACCCTTAGATTAAAAAAAGAAAAAAAAAAGATTTACTGACATTAAGGGGCTAGGAAATGACAAGCAGTGAAGTTTTGTGCTAATTAAACCTATCCTGAGCACACAGAAATTGCTCATAATGTGCTTCCTAAAGTGACTCAAATTGTAAAATGGAATAAACAAGATGAATGAGTGGGGTGATCCAGTGAATGAGAGCTCTTAACTCTCACCTCCTTTAGCACCTCCTCATGTGCACAGCCTGCTCAGAATGATGAGCAGAAGGAAGTCTGATGCTTCACACACCATTTATCACACCAAAACCTTTTTAAAAGTCTAATTAGAGTTGGTACTGATAACAATGTATTGGCAAGCATTTGGATAATATTACTCAGTATGGGAATAAAAATATCTTTAAAAAGAGGGAGTGAAAAATCGTTAGGGTCCAGCGAAGGTATGTTTAGATCTTTAATTATTTTTGAACAAGTTGAGTTGATGAACTAAGACATTAAGTCCCATCTTCCATCAGTGGTACCTAATGGTACTTAATGGTACCTGTCAAGGTAAGGCCAATTCCTTGTGTCTCACCTGCTGGAAGACAGTATGAACTATTCAGTCATGTGCCCTACTTAGATTCCCCTCTCTCCTGTCTTTTACCTCAGTCACAGCCCAGGCCACAATGACTCAAAGTTGGCTTTTGGTTTGTTTGTTTGTCTCCCCTATAAAAACAAGTAGCCTTCTAATATGACAGAATTTTTTAAATAGAAGGATGTCTAGGTTAATCCCCTATTACCATGTAACAAATTACACCAAAACTCAGCATTTATTTTCCTCATAGCTTCTGTGGGTCAGGAGTCTGACTTAGCTTGGGGCTTTGATCAAAGTCTTTCACAAGGCTGCATCCAAGGTGTCAGCCAGGGTGGCAGGTATCTCAAGGATCAACGTGGGGAGAATCCACTTCCAAGCTGACTCCTGTTTTCACAGTCATGACTGGGTTCCTTGCCAGTGGTTGGCTAGAAACATCTGTTCCTTGCCGTGTGGGCATCTTCACAGGGCTGTGCACAACATGGCAGCTGGATTCCCCAAGCTAGAGCTCTGAGAGGAGGGAAGTAGAGAGGACTAGCAGGAGTGAAGCCAGAGTCCCTTTGTAACCTAGTCTGGAAAGTGGCATCCTGTCATTTTCATAATCCATTAGATATAAGTCACTGATTTCAGCCCAAACTGAAGAGCAAAGAATTACACAAAGGCAGAAATGTCAGGAGGGGCCCCCGGGTGGCTTAGTTGGTTAAGCGTCTGACTCTTGATTTCGGCTCAGGTCATGATCTCACGGTTCATGGGATCGAGTCCCGTGTGGGGCTCTGCGCTGACAGTGCAGAGCCTGCTTGGGATTCTCTCTCTACCTCTCTCTCTGTCTCTCCCCCCACTGGTGTGCTCTCATTCTCTCTCTCTCTCCCTCTCTCTCTCTCTCTCTCTCAAAATAAAAATAAACATTTTTTTAAAAATCTTAAAAAGAAAAAACAATATCAGGAAGAGGAAACCCAAAGATCCTCTTAGAAGCTGCCTACCAAAATGCCCTGGAAATAATAAAGCTGAATTTCTTTGTTTTACAAATGAGGAAAGTAAAACTGAGGCTTAGAGAAGTTACAGGACTCACCAGTGACACTGAAGGAATTAGAGCCCAGCCTTCTAGTCCAGAGCTCTTGGCATTGACTTTTGCTGGTTTATACCTTTTCTTCTTTCTCTTACTGTCACTCTTCTTACTCATGTTCTCTCCCTTTTGCTCAGTCTATTCATGTCAACAAATAGTCCAAAAAAAATCAATATTTTGGACACTTAAAGACCAAGATTTAAACTGCTTACTCGCATGTGCCTTGCTTCTTACTCCTATCTAGTGATGGTGGGGAGGGAGAATGGAGAGAATATTCCATTTTTAAGTGTGTGTAATTCAAATGCTGCAACACAATCCATGTGAGTTGGCATTCACCCAGTGCTTAAGGTGTGTGCAGACACTGTGCTGTGCTCCTTGCACTACTGATTCGATTGTCTTTCAAGAGCATCTTAACAAAGTTGAAAAATTGGAATCCCTAATTTCTAATGCATTATTCATTTAGTTACTCTCTTTGCCTAAAGTTTTCCAGATGTTTATAGCTTTAGCCTCTTCCTTTAGCATATCATTTTGTTCTCCAAAACTTTGTTCGTGCAGGACATCAAATTAAGTTCACACAACTATCACATGAGAAAGGGGTCTAGCTACATGCAATACAGGCTTCAGTCTCTTATCAGGGCAGCTGGATTTCTTTGCACTCAGAATTCCGAAGGAGAATTATAAATTGAAACCACACATTAAACAAACGTTGATTGAGTCTTCACCAAATGCGGCTTGTGGCTGTTCTTGCCCTTAAACCCACGGCGGGGGGGGGGGGGGGGTGCAGGGCTGGATTTGGTGATGTGCACCTATTATGTTTAGCCTAATAATATAAATTAGTTGTTAAATTGGACACCCTGGAGACTCGATTTCAAATCTTCCTTTCCATCACTGCCTAGCTGATATTTTTAAAGAAATTGCTTAATGCCTCTGTGGCTCTGTGTCATCTGGGGGAAATAATAATAGCATCTATCTTTTGGGGTGTGGGCAACAAAACAGTTCACACATGTAAGGTACTTAGGAAAATGCCTGGCACATAAGACACTAAACTGTGTAACTATTGGTATAACCTGTGTATGTATTTGTTCCCTATCCAACAGCTCTGGTTGGGAATGCCTGCTTGGTATGTAGCAGCCTGCCGAGCCAACGTGAAAAGTGGTGCCATCATGTCTGCTTTATCAGACACTGAGATCCAGAGAGAAATTGGAATCAGCAATCCCCTGCATCGCTTAAAGCTGCGATTAGCAATCCAGGAGATGGTTTCCCTAACGAGTCCTTCAGCTCCTCCGACATCCCGAACTGTGAGTCAAGCTGAGCTCCTTCCCTCTCCCAGTGCTGGGCAAGTAGCAGCCTCTCTAAGTCCACAGAGCGAGACTGTGGCAGCACACATTTCAATGTCAGCATGAATTATTCTGAAGAGATTTCACTTGCTCTTCATTAACCTTGCTGCTACTTTTAATAGGTTTTCAAGTGAGGAGCTGTGATTCCTATCAGACTTGAAGGCTGAAACCAAGATAAGCTTTTGAGCTAGTCTCTAACGGAAGTCTAGGTTTTTCTCCCAGCCAAGAAGACCCCAATTTTACTCTTTTTTAGGATGTTCCCCTTTTTAAAAAAAGGCAACATCCAGTATCTCAGGAGATGAGTTGTTGGCGTTAGTGCTTTTGGAAGATACAGTGCTTAGCTTAAGCAGTTTCCACAATTATGAAAGTATGCACATATTTGATATTTTATAGGTACCAAGTGGAATACCTTCCTTCAAATTCTATTTGTTTCTCATTTATAAATCCCTATTCTTCTGTAATTTTGTTCCTATCCTAATGTTAGGAAAGAACAAAATGTCTAAAAAATGCATGCCAAATGACAGATCCATATAGTAAGAACAACTCACATAATATTCATTCTTTCTTTAGTCCATTTCTGAATTATGTCTTTTGCTGGTAAAGGATATGATTTCTGACGTTAACTGAATTTCTCTGATCTCAGAGAAATTGGGAAATTTATTATTCTTAATGCAGAACAATAAAATATGGAAGAATGAGGGAAATTTGAGTAGCAGGTAAGAGATAGAAAAGTGGTATTACTTTACTGCAATCTTTCAGGAACAAAACTAACTTGAGTTTACTTTTTCCGTGTGGTCTTAAACAGCTTTGAAAAACTAGCTTCATGTTTATTGTATCTATCTTTACATTCCTTCCCAGTATTCCAGATTCTAATGCCAGAAATACCAGGTCAACTTTAAAAAGGTTTTATCTTTCTTGTATAATTCCCTTTTAACTTCTTTCTAAATAAGATGTAGAAAAAAATCTATAATTTAACGAACTCTTATGTATAACATTAAATGTAAATAATGTTGTATACTATAGCTAAAATACTACTCAAGCTAAAAAATAACACAGGATATGTTTAAAATAAAAGCTGAGTAGGCCATTAAAATAGGTATTGTAAGCTGAATTCAGATCTGATAGAGTTTCCTGCATGATTTCCAACTGACAGAGAAGCATCACAACTGGCTTATATCAGCACTCTTTTCCTAAGAGCAAATGCATGCATAATTGCTAAAAATGCAACATTAAGAACATTTGAAGTCCCAATTTCAAGATGAAAAGTAGCATATGCTTTATATTTTTATTTAGCATCCTAATCCATTTATTTCTTACTGGAAAATAGAATAATTGAGCACTGTTTTTCTAAAAATGTCTAAGTGAACTTAAGAAATTTAAATCACAGACTATTAAAAGTAAAAGCATATTCAGTTGTTTAAAGGACAGTCAAATGTGAAGAGAATTTATGAGACTCTTCACGATCTAGCCTCAACTTCACCTCCTCAGGTCAGGACCCCAACGACACAGAACTAATTTCACTTTGCTAAACTTTTATGCTCTTGGGTAATTATGAGCTTTTGTAGTTGCTCTGTGCTGTGACTGAAACATTTTCCCCACTCCAGGATCACTGTCCTTCCCCAACTCATCCTTCATTGAATGAATCTTGAATGTTTTTTCTTGAGAAATCTTTCACCAGGCGCCAAAATCTGGTTTGCTTCCCGTCCCGAATTACTACTCTGTATGCTTACAAAAGCCATTTTATAATTTTCTCTTCTTAATTTATCCTGTTCTAAGCCAACCAAAGATATTATCAGTTTTCCATAGTCCCCAAGTCTTAATTCAGTGCCTGGCAAATTGTAGAGAGTGGTCAGTAAAATTCATCCTAAAAGTGGTGATTGTATAAGTAAGTCGCTCTACCAACTATTACAGAGGATATAAAATATCCTGACTTCAGAAAGGATAACTATGGTAAAGAAGGTGAGCCTTGTTCACCACTAGATTAAGTAGGAGATGATATAGTTTAATTCCTCAGTGTTAGGTAGAAGCAAAGAGTTGTGGAATTCCAAAGAAGGGGAAACCATTTCTGGCCTAATAAGGCTTCAAAGAGGATTTAACATTTCAAAGACAGGTAATATAGTATTAATTATTAAAAATTATTTTTTTTCAATATTCACTTTTGGACAGATTAACTTTCAGTTCAGTCTATTTTCTTCATCTGTTTATAAAAATGAATTATTTCATATCATATTTTATATTTTTCTTTTTAAAACTTCATAATATAGCATGAGCATTTTCCTCACTTTATTAAATATGCAATTGTAATATCATGTTTAATTGCTGAATAACTGCTTCATGGAAATACCATAATGTATTTAACCAAATCCCTAATGTTGGACATCTTGCCTATTTGACAATTTTCATTGTTATTCACAATACCGTAGTGGATACACATGAAGTTATATTGTTGCATAAACTGATTACTTCCGTAGCAATATTTGTATATAGGGTTTTTATATTCTTATTACTTTTCAATCTTAATTGTTAAATTATATTGGGTAGCCTTTTCTTCATCCTTTCATCAGCATTATCATGCTGCTTAAATTTATATTTTTAAAAATGCTACTACAGTTAAAATTTTTTCATATGCTTATTGATTTGGTATTTAAATGAATTACCTGTTAGTAATCTCTTCAATTTTTCTAAAGAATTCTAGGACTATACCTCTTTTTATTAATGTGTAAAATTCTTTATTCAGAGAGGATATATATGCCCTTTACCAAATATTAATACAAATTACATAAAAGATAAGTTGTATCTATTTGTCTTAAAAATGATCTACTGAGTAGGTTTTCTTCCTTTTACTCCACCTACATGGAAGTATTTATTCATTTTCTAATATATTTTGAATACTATTTGCTTTGCAAAAAAGGTGATTATAAATTGTTATTAATGAATACACCATATAAAGTGAAGACTAAAGTCATCACATAAAATTATATATTAGGATTCACATTTTAAAAACATAAAAAAGCAGGTTGTCTTTTTTTTTTTTTTTAAGGAAATGGTATTATGTCTCCCAGAACACTGTGACTAGTTCAGGTCATACAGGTGTTTCTGTGTGTTTAGGTTTGGGTTTGAGTTCCTCAGTCAGGTGTATCTTGCTTATTTCCTCAAATTCTCAAGAGAAAAAGACAAATTACTTCACTTGGGTGTTTTTTTTTTTTTTTAATTTTCTACCCAAAAAGAAATTCTAATTCTGCCTCATTTCTTGTCTACATGAAATGGGCTGAACCACCAAAAGGAAAATCTAATGTTCACATGTATTATTTTCTTGGGCCAACCCTAATCTTCCAGCTTTCTGTTTCTTCTTCTGAGCTGCTGTTACAATGGAAGGTCTCTTACCTCATAGAATAGGGATGGAGATATCAGTCCAATGAAATATTTGGTTATAGGGGGATGTCATAAAGAATAAGTACATGGTTTAAATATTTTATCTTTGATAAAAATATGTAAATATTCAGGCACTTGCAAATTTAGATGAAACACTTAGGACTTTTCTTTGAGTACAATTCCAGTGCCTGGAGTTCGGCATTATCTTTCTTTTATAACTTCATCTATAAAACATCTTCAATTTTTCTAGTTTGAGTGTCTTTTTAATGTGATAACTTTAAGATACTTAAAAAGCTCTGTTGGAGTGCAAGATTCTCCTGAACATTTACAGTTTTTTCCCCCAGACTGATTAAGTTGTATCTCATTGATAGCAATGTGTTAAGGTTTGCCTATACTGGTCTTTCCAAATAATTCAACTTAGTGTTCATACATGAGCCAAATTCATTTTTGTTTTATGTAGTATATATTTCAATTGCCTAATTAAAAAATAGTGCAGTAGAAATAAATAGGTTTGGGAACATAGAATTCAGCAAATTTGAGTAGGAATGTAAGGCATAAAATAGGAATCAGTCGGTATAATGTACAGGAGAAACAGCATTTATTAAATGAAAGACTTACTTGAGTGGAGATTGCTTAACAAAATTCCTAATGAAACTGTAGTAAATTTCTAAAGAAATTGTGGTAATATCCGACATCATTGGATGTCTAAGTGTCACATGCTGTTTACATGTAATAACTCATATAAGCCCAACCCTATGAGATAAGTACTTTTATCACATCTGTTTTATAGATGGGAAGAACTGATATACAGAGAGGTTAAGTGACTTGTCTAAGGTCACACTGCTGTGTGGTTTACCCGAGTTTATGCTTCTAATAATAAGTACACACTCCTTCCTGCACTCTGTTTTCTTCTCTTTTACAGCATTCTTCCAGCCTGCTTTGGTTCCTCCTTTCTTTATTAGTAACCTCATAATAAAGTGAGGGATCATTGTACCAATACTAGTCTTATTATAATGAGAAGTATTTATCTTCTCATACTGAGAAACATAAATTCAGATAAGGGAGACATGTGAATCTGGCCATTTTGGTTGTAAAAAGTAAATTTCAAGCTTATTTACTTTGTAACTCAATTATAAAGTAGAAAAATACTGCAAAATGACCTAGGAAGTAACAGAAGTTACTACCAGGCAGGTAAGGTTTAGGATCATTCTGAGGTCTGACTGCTTTACTTATTTTATATTTCTGAAGGCAAGAGAATTAATTATTTTCCCACAATTAATTTTCATGATTTATCCTTTAAACTCATTTTAATATTTATTTTCATGTCGTAAATCTCTCCTGAATGATTTAATTAGGTAAGTGCTTTAATACCGAACATCCTTTAGGAATTTTCCTCCCAATTCTCATTTGATAATACTATATCCATATTCTACTCTAGTTGGACAAAGGTGAGGCAATCGAGGCATGTCAAACACAAAACTGAGGGAGGCACACACTGTCGGGTATTGACCTTGCGTTTGCACTGCCAGGAAAGTGAGAGCATCCTTGAATGGAGTTCCCTTGGCATCCCATCCGCCTCATCCTAGTCTCAGGCCTGTATCAGAATTTGCAATATCATAGCTTAAACTTTTCAATATTTTTTTTCTAGGATGAAGTATATTTTTAGCCCACTTACCAGATGTTGAATCTAAAATTTAGAGAGGTTAGGGAAAGTCCTAGGGTAGTTATTAAAAAGTGGCATAGTAGACCTCAAGCCTCTTGATTATAATTTAGTAAATTTTCAGATAGTTGAAATTTTAGAAATCACCTTTTAGATGCAGACTATGAACCACACACACACACACACACACGCACGCACAAATGACTACAGATTTGCATTCTCCAGCTAAGATATTAGGGGCTACAGCATGGACTGCCAAGGAATGAGTAATTCTCAACGGTTCGCAGAGAACCACACCCAGATTACATGATCCGTGTCCTTTCTGCTTTTCCAAGCTATTTTTTCGCACTCTTTATCTTTGGCCCCCGACACAGTATCCTCTGTCCTTTGGCTGCTCAAAGTCTCCCACTCCAGCTCTTATCTAAGAGGCACTCTTCACTGAAATGCTTCTGCTCCGAAGCACCACTTTATGACTCACCCAGGTGAAAGCTTCATACCTTTAACTGGTGCTGAAGAGAAAGGAATCTGAATACTTGGCCCTCTGTGCATGGGCTTGCTTGTAAAATCGACTTGTTGAAACCTACACTAATGTCTAAATGTTTGGGTAGTACAGAAGCTATTTTGTGAGTTCCTTCACCAGATTCTGGAGCAGGCAGTGCGCCTCACAAGTAAAACTTGAAGATCAAAGGAGAACGACTAACATACAACTTAGGAAAGGTTGCCAACCATACTTTAGAAGATTGCCCTGCATATATACTTACTTTGCATGTAAAGCTAAAGATAAAACCAATGACTTCCAGCATCTTGCCTATTCCACAATATGATGATAAACTGGTAAATATACACTTTAAGATAAACCGTGAAAGAGATTATACAGGTATGAATTCCAGTATAATACTGGTCAAGTTTCTTGTAGAAGGAGGAAGCTCTTAATTATTTGGATTCACAGTTAAGATAGAAGCTACAGAAATCATTGTAAAAGGAGACTGGCTTAAGGTGGCTCAGGTGGTGAGTACCTGAGAGGAAATTCATTTAAAATAGCTCATTTTGAACAAACAGCACAGCCACTCAGGCAAAGCACTGTGGTCACTGGGTATAAAGGGCATGTGACACATGAGCATGACACATGACTTTTTAGTATAGTACACTCCTCACACACAAAGTTAATAAAAGCTATTTATTCCAAGTGATTTAATGATTCATACACTCATGTGCCTCTTTGTTTATAATGAGCACCATTCCCAAAAGCTAGGAGTAGAGGGGAGGGGCTCTTAGTAACATGGATGACCTCTGTATTCTAAATACAGTTTATAGGTGTGCATAGTTTTATCTTATAGGGGAAAAATTCAGATATACTCTAAATTCCAAAACGGTAGGAAAGTGAGAATTTTTTTTACCATACAAATTTTGCACATATGATGACTATCCTCTGGGATTTTTTTAAGCTCTACACCCAATGTGGGGCACTACTTAACTCCCCTTTGTTACTCAACTATATATATAAATGCTCATTCTATATTACTTATTACTCATATATATAATTCTCTAATGAAATTTCTCTTTTATTGATTTATACTCATCAATTTAGTTTATATGTAATTATTTTTCAAATTATACTGAATTACATAATTTATAAGAGAAGGAAAATTAACATGTATGCTATATGTGTTGGTAGAAGAGGCCAGAGTGATTTATGGTGGAGGCTCATGTTGGTGCATCAACTTAGCTACTTCAGATTCTAGACCCCTTCCAAAACAAGTAGTAAGCAATGCATAGAATATTAATTCCCTTGTAACTATAGGATGGACATATTTGCAGAAGCTTGCTATGTTCATAAGGATTTCCCAGTGAAATAGTGGAATTTAATAGGAAGTGGTTCCCAGGGGCCATTATCATCAACAAAATGTCTGATCTGTATGTTACTGACTGGACTTTAGTTTAGAAATTGTACATCATTCAGTGTCTAGAACAAGTATCATGGGTTATCTTATTTAGAAAGCAAATGAGACTTTATAAAAGAATAGTGCCTGCTGGAGGGAATTTTATATATATATATATATATATATATATAAAATGTTCTTCTCTGTAATCGTATAGCACACTGCTGAGAAATTAGGAAGCCTAGCTTTTTTAATTTCTAACAATATTTAGCAAGGTTGAAAAAATACCCTTTATTAAATTAAAAATAGCATTTCACTTCTTTTTTCTCTATAAGAATATAAGAACACAACATACCTACTGAATTGTAAAAGGAAGAAATCATTTGGGAAAAGCTGATATTACTTTCCAGACACGTGATGATAGTGCTTTCAGCTTTGTATTGACAACAAATTTTCTGTTTTCAAGGACATTGAAGAATCAAACCTTTGTGAATGAAATATTGGTAATCACACAGCAAAGTACCTGTGCCTTTGTTTTCTGAAGAAAAAACAAATACGTTCCTCCACAGATCAAATGTAATCAGTTCTTCATGATTGAAAAAAAAAAAAAATGGATCCAATAGCTACATACCTTTGCAATGCAAATTGTGATTTAGCCTTTTTCCCGATTAATAATTGCAAGAGTATCATCTTAAATCTATCCCACATGAGCTTCACAGCATGCCTCTTTCTATCTAATCTTTTTTAAGTAGAAGAAAAAGGGAGCTCTGAGCAAACCAGCAATGCTGTCTCTCCTGTGCATGCCATAGAGGCAAGAGCATGTCGTGTTGCTGTTAACTTACAGTCCTGCTGCCTTTCTTCTTTACCACTGCTTCCCTCCTGTGGACCCCGCCGCTTCCCCTGAACCGCCTCACTAGCCTTCAGGCAACGTTTGGGTGACCCATGAAGAAATGGAAAATCTTGCCGCTCCAGCGAAAACGGTTAGTCTTACGCCTTTGTTGAACATGAAGAAACGTTATTTTGCTGCTGTTTGGGTGACAAACTATCTTGTTTGTGACAGATCAGAGTAATGGGTATGTTGACATAGTGATATGCATGAAGACCAACATTTTCATGAAGGTTTTATTTTACTGCACTTGGATATTAAAAAAAAAAAAAGAACTTTAATGTTTATTTTTGAGAGAGAGACAGACAGAGTGTGAGTGGGGGAGGGGCAGAGAAAGAAGGAGACAAGGAATCTAAAGCAGGCTCCAGGCTCTGAGCTGTCAGTACAGAGCCCGACGGCGGGGCTCGAACTCACCGACCATGAGATCATGACCTGAGCCAAAGTCGGTCACTCAACCAGCTGAGCCACCCAGGCACCCCAAGAATTTAAAAACACTTTTTTATCCATTTTGCGACATTGGGAATTTTTTAGTAACAGATATCACTTAGTATTGGGCATATTCACAGGTAGTACATGTTACCCTACCCAATTAAAAGAGTGTGAGTGAGGGAGCCACAGAGAGACGGGGAAAGAGAAAACCCCAAGCAGGCTCTGCACTGTCAGCACAGAGCCAGACACAGGGCTTAATCTCACAAACCGTGAGCCAAAATCAAGAGTTGGATGCTTACCTGACTGAGCCACCCAGGTGCCCCTGAATACTCATTTTTAATGGAATAATTTAGTTTCTTGTACTTTACCAATACAGAGCTTAAACCAACCCCTCCCCAAAATGTTCTGTTCATTTGATTTTCAAATACAGGCTTCAAAAGTTTTTTTTGTGACTTTGATTAATTGTCAGCTTTTAACACTATAATGTTATATGTAGTCATTTTTCATTTAAAGTAACAAAGTTAAGTATGTCATATATTTTATTCTTAGCAGCTTCTTTTAATTTAATGTCCTTTTGGTTTTATCCATATTCAAAAAATCAACTATCTACTTTATGAAGGGTAAAAATGCCAATGTTTCCTAATTACATTTCTAGTTCAATTTATTGTGTTTGGTTTTATTGTTGTTTAATTTTGTTTGTTGTTGACTGTTGCTGAAATCTACTGGATTACCACAAAGCTTTGTTAGAGGGAAAAAGTTACTTTTTGCACATGAATTTACTTTATATAAGATTTCTTTATTTTAAATGTATGTGTGTATATGTGTATGTATATATGCATATATGTGTATTGTATATTTGTATACATATAATCAGAAATTTTTATTATAGCTCATTACATTTGGAAAGCTACACACTTTTAAGAATGAAAAGTTTTGGAATGACCAGATCAAATGTATCATGAAAACCCCATATGTCATATGTGTGTATATTTAACTGGAATTAACTAGAAACCATGTAGTTGTCCTTGTAGTTGCCCTTGAACTGCTAACCTGATTGCTGTGGATTTGAATAAGGATCCATGTATTTATCTATTTATGTCATAATTAACATTTTCAATAACAAGTTTGCTTCTGCTAGATAAATTTTACTGTCTTCATTTGAGATTAATTTATATTTATCTGCTTTATTAATCATTTTCTGCTGCTAACACAGAAAGAATCTGAGGAAGGAAGCTGGGCCCAGGTAGGAAATTCAAATGCTTTAAATACCATTTAGTACGCTATGAGGATATAAAGTAAGAAACTGTAGTATGTCCTAATATTATAAACCTTCACTTAGCTTAGGATTAGGCTAATAGGTATATTTGAATTTATTATGTGTAATACTATATATGTCTTCTTAAAATCACCATATTTTGCAAAGAAAATGATTATCATTTCATATGTGGCCTCTTTCGGAAAGGGAAATTATCTCTCTCTTTTCCAAAGAATGAACTATAATTTAAATGTCTCTGAAATCGCCCCTGAATATATTTAATCAGGAGTCATTCAAGTTGGATATATAAAAGGGGGGGAGGCATTAAAAAAATACCTTATTAAACATCTGCTTTAAAGTATAACGGAAAGTGTGGGAGGACTGGGGTCGGAGGAACATGTGTCAGCATTGTGACTGCAAGTCAGAACTGACGTCCGTTAATTGAGACGGCGCTATGACGCAAGCATATGGACTTTGAACGAGTCTGTACGTTTGCAAGGGAGCTGAACATTTGTCAGCATTTCCACGTGACGCACAACTGAAAAGAATGCGTGGAATAGCGCATGTGATTCAGACCTCTGGCTGGAAGGAAAATTTTGGCAGTGTTGATTGCTAGGACCTGTATTTAAACATTCCGTAAATTAGGGTGGTATTTGGTTTTGATTTTGCTTCGAATTTCATCATTTTCAAGAATACACAAAAGAAAGGGAGCACCTAAGATTTTCAGTAGAAATACATGTTATGATCGCAATTGTGAATTTGTTGTACCATAAAAAACTGAATCAAAGACATAGTAAAATTAATAGATAGTAGTAGTCCTTTTTAAAAGTAGGTTTAGAGAGGATGGTTGACTTTAGTTTTTATTTTGGCTGTTATGAGCAATGTTTGGTTAGATGACTTTGTTCATATTGTTATATTAAAGAATTAGATTATTTGTCTTTTTTTTTTTTTTTATCATATCCTGCTTCTAAAATACAGAACCTATACTGATTGATTTCTAAAAAGAGACTGATTCTTTCCAATGATCTTTCTGGAATACTGGCTGCATGCTTCACCAGATAACAACATGGTCCACACAAATCTTCAGCATTCTGTCTCTCTAGCCTTGTTGCTCCTTTCTTTATTTGTTTACCGAGGTTTCTATTACCGAGGTTTCTATTTTCACATTGAGATTTGCCATTATACCATAACAATGGTAGTAGTATCCTCGAAGAGAAGGAAATGGTGGAGTATTAGCTGACAGATAAAAATAAATAAACCTATCTATACAAAGAATTTTTAAGCTAAGCATTTATATTATACCCTTAATTCGATTTTTTAATTTAAAAATGCATGTTTGTATAGAATGTAATTTCTTTTGAGAATATAAAGTGAACACAGTTATTTTCTAGAGGTGGGTACCATGATACATGTACCCAGAGTTCCATTTGATACCAAATTAAATCAAATACTTAGAGTCTAAGTATTATTTTTGCTTTTGTCCTATATATCATAGTAATTAAATGTCAGTTATAATAATATACAGTATCCTCCTATTACCATCTCATTTTTTTGGCTAAGAAACTTGACTGCTATAAAACAATTCTAGTGTCCGGTTTTTCTACAGACTCTGGCATATGGAGATATGAACCACGAGTGGATTGGAAACGAATGGCTTCCCAGCCTGGGGTTACCTCAATACAGAAGTTATTTTATGGAATGCTTGGTAGATGCAAGAATGTTAGATCACCTAACAAAAAAAGATCTCCGTGTCCATTTAAAAATGGTGGATAGTTTCCATCGGTAGGTTTTTCTTCAAACAGTAATTAAAATGAAACAAATAATGTATACCTTACTAAAACAAAAAGAGATGTCTAGGAAATAGAGAATGTGTGCTATTCAAGACATCTGTGTACATATACTTGGCAAAATATTTTCATGCAGCAAATTGCAGGGACTATCTAATGTAGAGCTGTGTACGTACTATGAGCCCAAAGTTTATGGAACTGCACATATACACAATTCTCATTCAACATAAATCTTTTTTTTCTTTAAGAAATTCCATGTTTGTGATTTGTATCTATGTATGTTTTTATATTAGAAAATTATTTAATAAGAATTTTAAAATTAAGTCAGTTGCAACTCTATTAATATATGTTGTTACCAATTACATAATTTAGATATATACTAGAAAAAATTTGAGAAGGAATTCTCTGAAGACAAATTCTTTTGTTCTCATAAGAAGCTTTTAATATATTTTTGCTTCTTTGTGTATTAATTCTCAGAAAAAAATACTGAATGGATTGTGAGACAGCTATAAGCACACAGATGAATAAAATGCAACCTCTCTTTTCAGGTAGTTTACCATCTGGGGGGTAAAAAGAAGCTTGTTATAATATCATGTCATAAATGTCATGCTGATATCTTTGTAGGTTATGTGAAAAATTGTCAGCTGGATTATGATTCTTTTTTGTTTCAAGTTTTTATTTAAATTCCAGTTAGTTAACATACAGTGTAATATTAGTTTCAGGAGTAGAATGTAGTGATTCATCACTTACGTATAACACCCAGTGCTCATCACAAGTACCCTCCTTACTGTCCATCTCCCATATAGCCCATCCCTACCCAACTCCCTTCCAGCAATCTTCAGTTTGTTCTCTGTAGTTAAGAGTTTGTTTTATGGTTTCATATACAGATTATTATGATGGTAAATTAATACATATAAATCTAGGTTATTTGGCTTATAAAACCCTATTTGATTACATCCTATCCAACATTTAATTAGTGACTGAAATAAAAAAGTTATAAATATCAGATATGTTGATGACATAAAGATAGGATAAAGAGATAACAATCGGACCTCTTTGATTAAACTTATGGAGATGTTTTGAATCTTAACACAGTTGTTGATACTGTTGGGTTAAATTTAGTAGAGATAAATATGGTATAAATTTAAATACCATTAAAATGCTAGATGGGGAATCCATGATTTAAAAGTAGATCAAGTGAAAAAAGATACAATATATAGATGGCACTAAAATCTCAGTTTTGTTTAATGGATTCACAGGGCATATTTAGATTGTGGTTTTTGGCAGATACAATAAAAGTCTACCACGTGGTGAAATGACAACAAGAAACTATTAATTTATGGGCATTAAATTGTTACTGATTGGTAAAATCCCGGTGGAAAAGTTGAAAAAATTGAAGACATTTAGCTTGAATAAGGGTAGACTTTATATGTTTTCCCATGTTTTGATATTATTACATGCTAGAAGAATAATATTTGCTCTGTTGAACATGTACTTTTCTAGTTCAGATGTGTAGGTAGTAGGGTGAATGACTTCTGTCCAAAAGAGAGCTCTGTATAACTCTCATTTGCCATATAGTATACACATTGTTAGGTAGTGAGTTCCTTGTCACTGAACATTTAGGCCCTCAAATTTTGTGTGGTCGTATTAGATATTTGAATACTAAAATCTTTGATGGCATATTTGTGCCTATTTTCCATTCTTCACTAGATTTACTTTTTTTAAATCTATGGGGTTATTTTAAGCTCATTTATTTATTTTGAGTTGGGGAGGAGAGGCAGAGAGAGAGGGAGAGAGAATCCCAAGCAGGCTCCACACTGTCAGCACAGAACCTCATGCAGGGCTCAAACTCAGGAACTGTGAAATCACTGTCTGAGCCAAAATCAAAAGTCAGATGCTTAACTGACTGAGCCACCCAGGCATCCCACTAGATTGACTTTTAATTGTTTTACATTATGGTAAAGATGATTATTACAATGGTCAAATTTTTTTAATGTGTATTTATTTTTGAGAGAGAGAGAAAGCACACAACGAATGCAAGTGGGAGAGGGGCAGAGAGAGGGAGACAGAGCTTGGAAGTTTCTCTGCATTGACAGTAGAGAGCCCAGTGTGGGGCTCCAGCTCAAACTGTGAGATCGTGAGTGAGTCAAAGTCGAACACTTAACCAACTGAGCCACTCCAACGCCCCAAGTTTTTTCTTTTAATAAAAATTACTGAAACAGCCGGGTTCTTTTTGTTCTGGGAAATATACAAGCTTCATCTCTGCACCATGCCTAATTCAGACTTAAAGCAGGTAGTACTGACTACACAGTGCATCCCGCTGTCTTTATGGCCCAGTTTTTCATCTCACAGATGCTAAAGTAATAATAATATGTATCATCTTTCTGGTACCGTTTTATATTACCTATAAAAACTTGGCAGAAATTAGCCAAAAGCCATTGGTTTAACCTCAAGCTGCCTAATGTCTATGACTGTTATTACATTAGTATTTTCTGTTTTTCCACTGAATTAGTTTGCTGGGGCTACCATAACAAAATACCACAGACTGGGTAGCGTAAACCACAGAAATGTATTTTCTCACAGTTCTGGAATCTAGAGATCCAAGATGAAGGCGTCAGCACAATTGGTTTCTTCTTGGCTTGCAAATGGCTGCCTTCTTGTTGCATCCTTAACATGGTGTTTCCTCTGTGTGTTCACCCCTGATTTCTCTGCATGTCCAACTTTCCTCTTCTTGTGAAAACACCCACCAGTGAGACTGGAATAATACCCACCCTATGGGCTTTATTTTAACTTAATTACCTTTTTAAAAACACTATCTTCAAATATGTTTACGTTTGAAATACTGGGGATTAAGGCTTGGACATTTGAATTTGGGGGAACATAATTCAGCCCATAACACTTGGGATTTTTTTCCAGTTTCCTCCGATTCTGAAATATTTTAACTCAACATTGTCCTTATTAAAATGAAAGGCTTAGAAATGCATACAGTGCTTCAGCATTACCTGGCCAGTGTGTATGTCTAAATTTGTGTGTATTTCTAAACCAGAAATCACTAATAAGCCTAGATAGTTTTCTTTTCCTATTGCACTCTGTCACATCCTTTATATCTAATATCACCATGTCTTCCCCTTTCTTCTCTCTGAACATCTCTAGTTTCTGGATTTGCTTCATATGTTCATGGCAGTTGTCCTTTTTCTGCCCTTTATTTTCACAGCATTGACCCCTTAATTGGTTGCCCTGTTCCTAGGTTTACCTATTTTCTCTCTCTCTGATTTTGCTACCAGGTTAGCCTTCTTAAACTGAAATGATCATTTTGGTCTAAGGAAGACTAACCTGATAGCAAATGTTATTATGATCATCTCTTTCCCTGTGAAACCATTCAGTGCTTCTCAATCACCTGCATGTGTTCCGCGCTTTCGCTGAATGCAAGCTTTCCTTGATGTTACCCCATTATGTTACCCCGTATATATGTCCCCATATTCCTCCTTACTTCCTATCATGGATTCCCAACACTGTACAGTATGTCTCACTATCACCACACATTTAAAATTTCATTGGCAACCCTGTGTTCATGGTGCTCCATTTTCTTTATTGACTCTTTCTCTCCCACCTGATCGTTTAAGGACAGTCAGTTTTCTGTTCTTCCACGATATCCTTTCCACAGGGAGTTTCATGTCTGGTGACCTATTTCTTTCACATACTTCTGTATCACTGAGAGGTGGTGGCTATTCATTTTGGTATGTGGTTCTCTATCTTATTTTAACTTATTCATGTTTTTATATTATTTTTCTCAGCAGCTTAAGAAGAAAGTATTCATTTCTCATAAATTACTTCCTATTTTCATATTAGCGACTTTAATTTTTTTCCAAATGAGTGAAATGTTCATTTGTCAGCAAATAATGTCAAGACGGCCTGATGGAAGACAAAGACATATGGATGAACAACATAATCCATAATCATTTTAAGAAGGGTGGTTTTCTTATTTTGAAATTAATATTTTTACTCTTCAGAAACACTGTGTGCTTAGAATAACTGCAGTTTATTTCCCTCCAGTACTAGAGGATTTAATTACAAACGTAATTTATTATTCTGTTGCCCTGAGAAGTAGTGCAAAATGTTAACTATGCTTAATCAAAGAACATGCATTATCTGCTGAGTAAATTCAATTTGTTTTCTCTTCTTTTTTTAAAAAAAATAACAGAACAAGTTTACAATATGGAATTATGTGTTTAAAGAGGTTAAATTATGACAGAAAAGAACTAGAAAGAAGACGAGAAGCAAGCCAACATGAAATAAAGGGTAATATGTCTTTCTTTCATAGCAAATACCTTTTTGGGGGGAGAGGGGATAGCTTTCACTTTTATGAACCTAAAATGCTTTATATGTTAACAGTGGTCACTAAGTAGCATAAGTATTTGGCTGGAATAGTGTCATCATTATTTCTTTTTCATTACTTTTGTGATTGAAACATTGAAAGGGTATCATCACTTTATAAGGTGAATATCCCATCTAAGACATATTCTTGATTTTTTAAATTGGCATTTATTCCTCTGAACCTATTAATTATACATTCTGTTTGTCCTAAAGATGCCTCCATGCAGATATTTTTGTCAAACTTTTAATAGAACATTCTCATATGATTCAGAGAAACATGGTATATAATTTATTTATAGTAGTTCATCTTTGGTGTGTATCATTTGAATTTTATTGCAGTGCTTAGAAATGTTATTTTTGTACAATAGTTACAGAGATATTATGTAGGGATTTTATATAGAAGTTACAATAGAGATTCCCACCTATAAATGAAACTAGTCCATTGATAATTTTAGCTATAATTATTAAGTCAAATAAATGGTTAGAAGCATCCCTAATTGCTGCAACTATTATGTGTACAAAAATGTTTGACTTGAATAAGAAAAGGCATTCCCTATTAAAGATTAGAACACCACCATATTAATAATTAATCCTCTAAATGTTGAGAAATACCTTAATATACAGAGGAAAGAATTGTTTAAAAGAACAACACGTTAGATCCTATACTTATTAGAGACCACATTACTTTTATTATTGTTGATGAAAGAAAATATAATTGTTGGGTATAAGTATCTATGGGTCTTTTTTGGTGAAAATCATCAGTCCACTTATGTCCATTTATATTTTTTAAAGGAAAAAATTCTCATTAAGGGAAACATAACCAAAAGTTTTTGTGGGAAATTTTGGATACAAGCAAAATAAACTATCAGTTGTATTACCATTTACTGTTACCAGGAGTTGACATGTGGAAGCATTTCATCAGATTGAATAGGGGTTTAAACATTAATTGTTTACAGTTAGCCATGAGTCTCTGTTTTCATCTTCACTTCCTCTGGGGCCCAATTTAGATATGAAAATAGTATATACCCCATGTTATGTTACCCTTCCCCTTAAGCTTAGCATTGTTTTATTCTTTAAGATTACCTTAGACTTCTATCATTTTCATTTGTGATAAACAATGTCAGAAATTACTTTTATCTTTGGCAGTTTTTGGACAGCACATTAATTCTAGTACAATGGGCTTCAATGCACGCAAAAGTGATTGGTTGATACATTTTTCTATATATGGTTCATTGGAGACTAGATAGACACACAATGGATTTCTTGTAACAGTTCATTTGACTCATTACTTAGGAGCAAGAAAGTGTTTTTCCATTATCAAAATTGAGTTGTTAGATTTCACTTTATTTTGGGGCCCAGGAAACTGCAAGTTGTTTTCAGTACATTGTCATTCGGTTGAACTGAAATTTGGAAACTAATTGATCACACAAAGACCCTTGAAGGAAGTCCATGCTTGACTTAACAAAAGATGTTTTAGTTTTAGCACACATATTTTACCCATGAGATACCACTTCCAGTTTTCTGTCTGAAGTGTTTTTTTTCCAAGTAGATTTTATTATGCTTGGTTTCACCACATAGAATGCTTCATATATAGATAGATATAAAAGAGAAGGAGGAATTACCCATTTGGCCCTACACCAAATATTATATTTGTATTTGGCAGTTGCTGGTTAGAGCACTGCCCTAAGAAAAGCTACTGTGATTCACTTGATTATACACAGACAGCTCCATATGATGGGTGGTTGTGAGTGAGATCATAAATAACCCCTGTTTCCCGTAACTGATCCAGTGACATTTACAGGAATAACTCTTAACTGTGACCAGGGGTCTCTGTTATTATCTGAAGTGTTAATTAACCTTGACCTTAATAAACAGCTTTCTGAAGTGAGGGGACCGAGTGAATATCAACAATGTACTAACATTTCATTTGTTGCTAGGAAACAGTCAACACTGATCTCTAGCCATTTATTGTTTAGGTCAAGAGGATCCTTACAAAGCTTTAAAGTCAGGGCATAAATTTGGCTTGAAAACAGATTTATAGAAAGGGATCTGATTTACAAAATGAAAAAGAAAGGTACGTTGCTGTTCTGAAAAAGAAAAGCTTAGATTGGTGCCGTATTTACCTTCAATTATAACTCAGTTGAATTATTTTCTACATATTATTTTGTAAAAATATTTTGTAAATCTGAGGACTCTTAACTACAGGTGTGGCAATGACATTCTTAACGAAGATATATTTGCAGAAATATGATAACTACAAATGTCTTAGACTATCAAAATATAAACTCATCTCTAGAAAAGAGCAAACACTTCTTATTTGCAGATCCACTTAATGCAAGGAAAACTGGACAGTTTTGTTATTTTTTTGAGGAAATTGTTGTCACATTTGTTTTTAAAAAAAAATGTTGCACTTAGTGAAAGCAGTGGGAGAACTGATGCTGTCAGTTCCTGCCCAACTTTTGAAGTGCAAGTTTAGTATAACCAACAGTTGGAACTAATCAGTTGTTATCAACAGAAGTTGATTAATGTAACCAAAATATAATACTCACCAATTTATATCCCATTTTCTGAGATTTAACACTGCAATAGAACAAGCTAAAGAAAACTCAGAGGAAAGTATATACTTTAGGAATGACCCAGGGAGACCTAGTTAATATATATATATATATATATATATATATATATAATATATATATATATATTATAATATGATATATAATATAATACAGTATAATGTATAATATAGTATAATATATAAAATATGTGTAATATAAAATATACTAAAGATCATTAAGGAAGTCTTGCATTGATGAAGAAAGGCGAAAAAGAGCAAAAGTCTGAGGGAGACATTAAACATCCTACTCCCTTAAGAAATTAATTCTGCTTTGACTGGAACAGGAAATAGTAATAAGACTGTAGGAAGAGGATATTGTGGGTCTTTCTTCACATGTTCTTCATTAACTAAAAAAATATAAGGATTAGAAAAGATATATAGAAAATCCAAGTAATCTAATGATATGCCATATAATTCAAATTAATATGTGAATTTAGAAGGGTCTGTATATAAAAATTCAATATGGCTAAAAAGAAATGAGCTGTCTAACTGTGAAAGGCATGGAGTGACTTAGCATGTACTACTAACTAAAAGAAAAGTACTATGTGATTATACTGTAAGAATCATACCACATGATTCCAATCTGTGGCATTCTGAATGAGGTAAAACTGTGGACACAGGAGAAAGATCAGTGGTTGCCTGCAGTTCGTGGAGAGGGAGAGATAAATAAATGATGCACAGGGGATTTTTAGGGCAACTATTTTTAGTAAAACTATTCTGTATGATACTGTAATGATGGATACATGTCATTATACATTTGCCCAAACCTGTAGAGTATACACCCACCGTGAACCTTAATGTTAACTATGGACTTTGTGTCAATGCAGGTTGTCTGTCATAACAAATGTAGCACTTGAGTGAGGAATTTTATAGTCAGGGAGGCTGTGCATCTATGGGGCAGGGGATATATGGGAACACTGTACTTCCTGCTCAATTTTGCTGTGAACTTAAGAATACTCTTTAAGGAGTGCCTGGGTGGCTCAGTCAGTAGAGCATCAATTGCACTCTTGATTTTGGCTCGGTTCATGATCTCACAATTCGTGAGATCGAGCCCCACATCAGGCTCTGTGGTGACAGCATGGAGCCTGCTTGGGATTCTCTCTCTCCCTCTCTTGCTGCCCTTCCCCTGCTCACGTATGTGCACATGTGCTCTCTCGTGCCCACGCGCTCTCTCTCAAAATAAATAAAACTTAAAAAAATACTCTTTAAAAATAAAAGCTATTTTACAGTTTTAATAGAAAAAGCAACTATATTTCCCAAAGTATTCTTTATACTTTTTCTGGAAAACAACAGAAATGTATTGTCTCACAGTCCTGGAGGCTAGATTAAGGTGTTAGCAGGATTCATTTCTTCTAAGGGCTGTGAGGAAGAATCAGTTCCATGCCACTGCCTTACTTTCTGGTGGTTTTCTGTCAGTCTTGATGTTCCTTATCAAGGAACACATCACCCTGATCTCTGCCTTGCTCTTTGTGGTGTTTTCCTTGTGTGCATATCTTATTTCCAAATTTCCCATTTTTAGAAGGAAACCATCATATTGGATTGGGGCCCACCCTAAAAATCTCTTTTTAATACTTCAATAAGAACTATATCTCTAAGTAAGGTCACATTCTGAGGTACAGGAGATTAGGACTTAAACATATGAATTTTGAGAGGACACAATTCAACCCATAACAATAAGAAATTTACCATAATGGCTAAAAAAGGCAAATAAAACAATTGAGAAATACAGAGTATTGGTAAAGATGCAGATTTTTATACATTGCTACTGGGGCTTTAAATTGTGAGAATGGAATTTATTTAGCATATCTATGAATATTTAAAGCAGCACTATCCTTAATAGCCCACGATGGAATCTAGCCAAATGTCCATCAACAGTAGAATGATGAATTGTGGTATAATTATACAATGGAATACTATATAACAATGAAAATAAGATACTTCCATTTCTATAGCAGGGATAAATCTCATATTGAGTGAAAGATGTAGACACAAAAGTACATATTGTACAATTTTATTTATAAAAAGCTAAAAAATCAAAACTAAAAAGCAAAACTAATCTGCGGTGAGAATAGTTAGAATATTGGTTACTGTTGGTGTGAGGTCAGGGGCTGAGAATATGACATAAGGGGTCTCCATTGGGCTGAGTTATCACTATATTGCTTTAATATTAGGCACAAGAAAACCTAACTTGATTATAAATGAATGTATTAGAACAAATTAGTAATGTTTTTGAAAAACGTAAACAATATATACTCTCTCTGCTACTGCCAAAAAAACAAAAACAAAAACAACTACTACCTTGATTTTTACAGACTTTTATAATTAAAATGGGGGGAGAGGAACATGATAAACGGTTGAAGTTGAAGAATATATCCCAGAGTATTCTTTATTTTTTTTTTCTGGAAAAGCTATACATTTCTCTCAGAAAGAAAAAAAAAATTAACAGGAAAACTTAAATTTTAGCATAAAATTAAATTCTGGGTTTTATTTCCCTTTTTACAGGATTAGAAAAAAAGTTATCATTTTTTTTCACATTTCCTTCTTAGTTCGTTAACATTCTTTCCTTTCTGTGGAACATTGTGGTCTTCTGTCTATTTTGCTGATTTTTATGTAGAATTCTGTCAACTCATAATGAGAACAATGGAAAAAATATAAATGATAGAATATACTATGACACTCCAGACCAAAAGTCTGAAAAAGGCACATAATGACATTTTTCTCTAAGGATTTTATTTTTAGAAAATAAAATTGCAAGTGTTTTATATCTCAATAAAATGCTACTTTCAACCTAAAAGGAAAAACAACTTGTGACTTGACCAAGTGCTTGATTTTTGCATCAGCATGTGATTGAAACATAATGAACTGACAAAATAGTGGGGTAAATCTCGGACTATGGAATCCCTGTTCTATCTTACTCTTCTGTTCTTTGATTTATTGCTTCAGGTTAAAAAAAAAAAAGGCTCTTCTAGTCTATATTCAGTATTTAATTAGTGGTTAAAAAACAATGATGAAAAACCATATTAGCTTCTCATTTTTCTGTCTTTACTAAAGAGCTATATATCAAGGCAGGAATAAGAAATGCTCCTGTCTGGTAATAAAAAAACATTAAGCTTGGGACAGATCCCTGGAGCTCCACAACCAAACAGGAAACACCGTGAGACACTGTATTCCATGTGCTGGAAGTGCTTTTCAGTGATAACAAACACGCTTCAAAAGACAACTTTTTTTCTAGGCTAAAAGTAGGACAGGTTAGCTCTGAGAATGAAATGCAACACAAGGGGGCCAGGTGCATTGGGGAGTGGATAAAGAAATCAGCATAAATGCTGACTTGGCCAGACACTTGTGGCTTATTTCAGCCGGTAGTTTTGTTTATTGTGCGAAATACTGCCGCCTAAAACGATGCACCTCTTTTCCTAGATGTGTTGGTGTGGAGCAACGATCGAGTGATTCGCTGGATACAAGCAATTGGACTTCGAGAATATGCAAATAATATTCTTGAGAGTGGTGTGCACGGCTCACTGATAGCCTTGGATGAGAACTTTGACTACAGCAGCCTAGCTTTGTTACTACAGATTCCAACACAGAACACCCAGGCAAGCCCCTTTCCGCTGTAGTTGCACTGTGCCCTAGTTTATGGAGCGATAAAGTACACTTGTAGGGAGGAAAAAAAAAAGTTGGCTGTGTATTCATGAGCCCTAATGAGAGTTAGCTCAGCTCAACCTTTGAAATATGGCACTGGGGCTTTAATTTGAAGCCACTGGATTTCTAGCCAAAACAAAATCATAAAATTAATCAGGAAAAGGGATTTAGAGGTTATGTAGTCCAGCCTTCCACCTGAATGCCAGATTTCCCAAAACAATATCCCTGGCAGATGGCTTTCAGTCTCTGTCTCTCTGAGAGGCGTTCATTTCTATTTACATGTCTGAATTAGACAGACATTTAACAATGAGTATGCCACTGGTTCCCCAACCTGGATAATTATTCAAATTGGCCGAGTTTCTTAAAAATTTAAAATAAAACCTACAAGCTACAGCACAGGCCTAAGAAATCAGATATCCAGAGATTGGGTATAGGAATCCAGTTTATCTAAAGTTTCCCCAAATGATGAGCATTTGCCAGGTTTGAGAACTATCTCTATAGACTTGACAAAAATTTGGCAGTCTAACTTCATTTTTCATTTTTTTTCATTTATTGCAAAGTTTATATAAAATATTCAGTTGGATTAAAGTAACGAAGTGCCCCTTGACCTCAGACATGTATGTGAAGCTGTCTCTCCACTGTCCACAGACTGACTATAAAGAAAATGGCCCTAGCTTGTATTTATAACTAAAACTTGCAATGGCTTTTAGACACGGAGGACTAAAATCTTAAGATGCTTTAAATAAAACAGGATTGTAATGTTTTCTCAGATGAATACAATCTCTCTGATATTTAAAGTAAACTGTGACCTCAGTGATGGTAACTGTAGTTTGATGTCAACAGGCAAGGCAGATTCTTGAAAGGGAATACAATAACCTCCTGGCTCTGGGAACTGAACGGCGGCTGGATGAAGTAAGTCCTTATCTGTCATTCACAAGGGATCTAAGAGTACAAATAAAACAGCTTTCAAGGGATAGTGCTCAAAAATCAATCAGAAGCTTGTTCTCTGGATAGAATCTAGAATTTTCCCCAGTATTGTGCCTAATTATTAAATTTTATTAGTCATTTGGTTTTGGAAAAACCTTTATGAATTCATAAATATTATCATATCAGCAGTTAGAAACACCTAGAAGTAATTTAAAAACAGATTCTCATGAGTTGTGATGGCAAAATTATGATGAGTGACATTTTTTAAAAAAGCAGTGATAACATTAATCCTGATAAACTCAGCTTTTAAATAATTGTGTGCTGACTTCCTAAATATCAGTGTATCCTACAATAAATTTTAGGATATTACGATGAAAAGAAAACTTGCTTTCGGTAAATGGGAAGCTTTTCATTATTTTAGAAAGTGACATTGAGTTTTCCTTAAAAACATATGAGTAACATTTTAACAGTCATAGGATTTAAAAGTTACATGAACTGTAAGAATCCCAAACATAATATATGCATGTTTAAATTATTTGGAAAATAATAAACATATGAGTAGACTCCTGAGACAAAGGAATACAAGCAACATTAGCGAACTCTGTGCATTGATAGATGCTGTGGATTTTATTAGTCCTTCTGAGTTTTTTACAGGGTTTTTCTGGAAGAAGTAGAAAGAAAACCCGAGTATGAAATGGAAAATGCAGAGAGGCATAATTCTGTGTTGCAAAATGCAGGCGTTTCTTGACTAGAAAGAAAAGCTGATTAAAATAATTTTGTGAATGAACCCAGCAAATCCTAAAATGAGGCAATTATTTCACATTCAAATGAGCAAGGAAGATGATCTTGGATTTATAAAATCCAAGCTTTCCTTTGTAGAGGAGGTTATAGACAGATTAGCTCTAGTCTTGACCTCAGCTAACTTCCTATAAATCCATACTCCTGTCCAAGCAGAATAATGATTGATATTTTTAAAACAGTTAATTACTTAACTGATTTTAATTTTATAAGTTGTTTGATAATCTTTTTAATCCTTATTCTTAATTGTTGAATCAAAAAGATAATCTACATAAGCCCTACATGCTCTTGAATGCAATTATTCTCCTTGTTTAAAAGTTGCAAAAGGAGGGGCACCCGGGCGGCTCAGTCGGTTGAGCATCTGATTTCGGCTCAGGTCATGATCTCATGGTTCATGGGGTCAAACCCCACGTCGGGCTCTGTGCTGACAGTTCAGAGCCTGGAGCCTGCTTGGAGTTCTGTATCTCCCTCTCTGTCTGCCCCTCCCCTTCCTGCTCTCTGTCTCTGTCTCTGTCTGTCTCTCTCAAAAATAAATAAACATTAAAAAAAAATTTAAGTTGCAAAAGGAATGTTAATAAAAATTATTGGGGTGCCTGGGTGGCTCAGTCGGTTGAGCGTCCGACTTCAGCTCAGGTCATGATCTCACCAGTCATGAGTTTAAGCCCCACATCGGGCTCTGTGCTGACAGCTCACAGCCTGGAGCCTGCTTTGGATTCTGTGTCCTGCTCTCTCTCTGTGCCCCTCCCTTGCTCATGCTCTCTCTCTCTCTCTCTCTCTCTCTCTCAAGAATAAATAAAAACATTAAAAAAATTTTTTAATAAAATAAAATAATTAGAGAACCATCCTATTGCTACATTTTAAAATGTGGATTGACTCAAAGGAGCCAGGTAGAGACTCAAGCATATATGAGTTACTGTTGCTTTCTGAAAGTAATAAAAAGCCAAAAGGTCTAAATGGTATGTGACTATCTGCCTTTAAAATATGCTGCATCTTGTTCTTATTTATTAAATAAAGAACACAGCACATGATTTTATCATTCCAACACTGTAGTCTCTTTTGTCCTAGTTTTTTGTTTGTTTTTTTGTTTGTTTGTTTTTGTTTTTTGAGTGTGAGCAAAAGTAGCTAAACAACTTACCCAGAACCTGTGCTTGTTTCTGGGGCTGATTACATTCAGCCCCCACTGAAAGAATTTGAGAAGTGCTCCTGTGCTTCTGCAGACTTTCACTTCAAGTTAGTGGGTATCCTTTATCCTTACCTCATGGAAACTTTTTCCTCTGATGTTGCTGATAGGTCCCATTAACTTTCTGAGGGAAGACAGTGTAAAAGAGCAAAAGAGATCATGATTTAAATCCTCCACTTGCTTATTTTTGAGTCCCTAACCCTTACATTGCAGGAGTTGTATATCCCTACACTGTAATATAGTGTTTTGTAGAACTGAAGAGTGTTTATGTTTATGCAACAACTCTTCCAAAATTCTGATTTCCAAGAAATCAGAGGCCACAACTGTGAACTTCTGCTTCTTTTCTCTATTTATAAACATTTGGAGGCTTAGGACAATGTAGAACCTGGCAGTGGAGAAAAGGAGTAGCAGACATCTCTTAAATTGTAAAATGGCTCCCTAATCTAAACAAAATTTAGATTTGGATGCTATGGATTCTAGTAGAACAATGGATATATATAATTTCTTAGGTGATTTCATTTTTTCCAAATTGACTCTGAATGTCAACTAAATTAGCAGTCCATGATGAAGAATACCTTATAGTTTTACTTATTTAGAACAATGATAATTTGAGCTAAGTATTGACCTATTATTCTATATGCCAAAATGAAGTCACCTGAGCTAATAAAGGTAACCACGCACACTGAGATTAACTTCAGGGAATAGATAACCATTCCCTACATGAGAAACATAGTGACATAAGAAGATAAGATCTACGTAGAATGATTAATATTTTCCTTAGAATTTGACATAAAGAGTAATTTGTGTTTAATAAAGAATAATACTTGCTAAACAGTAGATTACATATCACTCCTTGTGAATATAGAGAAAGTTCATTGTATCTAAGCAGATGCTTTGTGTATGCGCAGAGAGGGAAGAGATTATATCATTATGATAGAACAGAATCAGCAGCCAGAAATACATTTGTAAAACAGCAACCAGAATTATATTATGCTTTTAGTGGTGTCTAAAGAGCTAAAAGGATGGTTTCCAAGCTCCACAGGTTTTTCAATAAACCACAAGTTAATTCATTATCAGCTGAAATCTAACAAATGACAAATTTGGTTTCTTACACAAACTATAGGTTATTTATCTGATATGATCCAGGCTGTATCAAATATAGCTCTCCCATATGTCTCTTTTTTACTTAAAAGCAAAACTCATGAAATAGTTATTTAAGTTTGTGAGTCAAACACGGTTTGTGTAACACTTAGTGAACTAAATATATAATCTCATACTATAAAATCAGTTGGCATAAAGTGTGACAAAGAAGAGATAATATTGGGGTTTTACTTTAGGTTTTCAAAACGATTTACTTTTACAGATAGCAAACCTTAGTTTTGGAGTCAGAGGAAAATTTTTATGAAAGCATTTCTGCTGCAAATCTCCTGTGTTATTGTTTTGGAATCAGTAGAACTCTCCAAATAAAACATAATATTCCATAGGTGTGCTTTACAGACAGACTGTAGATATCAGTGTTGCATGTTTCTAAGTGCACAGTTTTAAGGACCTGGACTAGTTTACTTGTTATTACATCCAATTATAATTCTGTACTGGCAGAGTGATGATAAGAATTTCAGGCGTGGGTCAACATGGAGAAGACAGTTTCCTCCCCGTGAAGTACACGGAATCAGCATGATGCCTGGGTCCTCAGAAACGTTACCAGCTGGATTTAGGTTAACCACAACATCTGGGCAGTCGAGGAAAATGACAACGGATGGTACAGTAGTTTTGCATTTCTGCTTATAAAGTAAAAAAAAAAAAAAAAAAACATGTTACCTGTTTAGCAAATGCTAGTATCGTTCTCTGACTTTGCATAGCTTTCTGGAAATTCTTAAGTTGGTTTGCTCTGCTTGAAGTTTACTTTGCTTTCATCAAAAACAGACTCTTGCAAACGGCTGATGCATGAACCCATGGCACCTCATTCACATTATTAAACATAATTTATAAAATCCTGGAAAGGACAGTTTTGGCTAATGTCCACATCTAGGAAGAACAATACTCATCTGCATGATTTGTGTTTCTTTACTCTTCTATTCTCAAAGCAAAGAATTTGTTTAGTTAGAAGATGAATTCGGACTAAAAGGTCCTTAGTAAATGGAAATTAACTCCACAGTCTCCCTACATGTTTGAATATTGCAAGTTTTGTATTTCATCTTAGTAACCCAGATTCATCAGATATTTTCACCTCTGACCAAGGCAGAAGGCCTTAAATAAACAAGCACAACTATGAGAAGAGAATTAAACAAACACAAAGCCAATAGTAATTTCCCAATTAGTATTATTTCCTTCTGTGGACATTAGACTTGTGTTATATACCTCACAAAGGAAGACAGCCATTCTGAAGGAGAGACCACTTTGAAATAGCAGTCACAAAATTATTTCTATTTGGTAGACATTAAAAGAAAAAAAAATAGCCCCACTCTCTTTATTAAGACAATTGCCTAGAACCATTATTTCTTTTCAGGGTTGTAGCTATCATGGCCCTCAAAATTAGTTCCAGTATAACCCGTGATCTTTGTTCTACACGTCTTCTAACTTGTTAACATCATGGAACATATTAAAAAATTCAGGAGGAATTTATTGCAACTAAAATTAGTGAAGAAGCTCTTCAGCACTTGGAGGGGGAAAAAATCCTCTATCCTGAATTCTCTGGGAGCAATCTTTGCTTCAAAAACAGAAACACCATGGGGAGCTGCTTTTGTTACAGGCTTCATCTAAGGAGGAATACACAGCAACTCGAAAGTACAGTCGAATCACAACGGAATAAGTTTTCATTAGTAACTTGGTCTAGCGGGAAGGGATAGGAGTGGCTGATGTCTGAGAGAAAGAAGGTCTACTAGTATGTTCAGGATCCCTTTACGCAGGGGATAATCTTTCTCATCTGAGATTTTTGTACTCAATCATCCAAGTTCCTCTAAAGCCCTTTTCTCCGTTTGCAGTTGCCTCATCAAGACTGCAGAGGTTAGACAACTCCACTGTTCGCACATACTCATGTTGACAAGCCACTCAAAGGAGGCAGCACTGACTTGCTGTGAGTAGCTTTCCTCGGCTGACAAAAAAACAAACCACCCAAAAATGGAACCGACATAGAGTAGTAAATCCACACGATATTCTCTGGTATGGCCTGGCAGTACAGAGGGGAGATGACCCTTTTGGACTGCTAGAGGGTGGAAGAGGAGTCTTAATATCGTAGCTCTTAATCTCATCTTTCCGATCACCATCTGTCTGCTCTGATTTAAGGTCCATCTGTTGGAGGCCTGTCACTATCTTATTACACATCAGCAGGTCGCAGCCCCAGCCACCGCCATCTACTTTTCAGTAGCATTTTATACGGACGCACATAGCGTTTCATTGAAGAGAATTCGGCACTCACAGAGTAACACACTTTTAAGTGAATATTTTATATAGGGAAAGTTAAAGCAAGCAGAAAGTGATTCTAGTAGGTACACAGAATCAACTAGCAGCAGAAGCAGGTAAATGATGTAGAGGTAGTTTATTATTAGAAGCCAACGTATGACTGATAATTTTGAATTTCAGTGTATTGTTTTTCATCACTGATTTATATTTGCTGAAAACAAATATGAGCTTTAAGGATCTGGGGCTCACAGCATAGGAACAAAGTGAAATTCTAAGAATGGCAAATAGGACTAAAACCTTGATATATAATTATAAGGTATTAGGCATTTGTATTTAGAGAAATACTGGCTGATGGGATCTACTTCCAAGTCCATACAAAAATGGAGTTTTTTTGAAAAACGGTGGTAGTAAGCCTGTGGTTTCCTAGGCTGTACATGTCAAATGCTCATGAAACTTGTTTAACCTAAAACTGAGTTTTACCAAAATATTTGCCATTTATAATAAATTAATATTTTGGAAAAAGACTTTTTAGAGCAATATTTAGAACCCAGTGCGCGCACAGGGACAGGGAGAAGAAGCAGTTACAGGCAGAGGAACAGCTCATCTTGTGTTGTTTATTCATCGCCTTGAATGAAAGCTCCATGCAATTTCTTGTTGGTCTTTGGGGCCTACTATGGGAGCTGGTGTGCTGCCTTATTTGGGTCACTGTTTGAAGCTGCTGATAAAATAAAAAGCTTTAAGAGATTTAATTTCAGAATGTAAAACCCTAACATTAAAAATTTAATTATGGTATACAATTTGGCATCTAATTAGGCATGATCTAAAGTATATAATGATTTGGCTAAATAAGAGGCTTTCCAAAATACTGTTTGTAATAGCTTCTACACATAACATGATAATTTCCCCAGGAACTGAATACTTCACTAATTTACAAATGACTAATATGTTGAATAGGGCTCGCTTCTTAGTTTTTGACTGATGGGTAGAATTACTCTTTAGCTATTTGCAGTTTGTATTTTGTGCATGGCATTCTAGTTCATATTTCCTAATTTTTACCATTAAATAAGATAAAGGTATTTGTTTACAATAACCCAATCAAGGACAGCCAGTTTCTGTTTTGACGAAACATTAACACTTTTATTATTAAAATAATTCAGAACATATTATTTATCATTTCATTTGTGTCAGAAATAGAAATTGTGAGCTTTTTCTAAGTATATTATGACAGGAAGAATCAGTGATGCCACATCACTGATCCAGACACTGATCCAGATCCTTTGAAATATGGTGTTTTTGTCACAAGTAAACAAAGATGTCTTTTCAGGGGCGCCTGTGTGGCTCAGTCGGTTGAACGTCCAACTCTTGTTTTTGGCTCAGGTCATGGTCTCATTGTTTGTCAGTTAGAGCCCCACTTTGGGCTTGGAGCTGACAGCACAGAGACTGCTTGGGATTCTCTCTCTCCCTCTCAGCTTGCCCTTCCCCCTGCCCAATTTCAAAAAAAAGAAAAGAAAAGAAAAAAATAAAGGTGTCTTCTTTTTAAGAGCTCTAAAAGATATGAACTAGAATAAGAATCTATTCCATGAAAGAAGTCAACTCAACCGAATTTACTGATGAGCAAGCTGCAGATTTTTCAAAAGGACTGCTCACATTTTCTATGAATACCTTTGTTTATATTTACTGCCATGCTTTCCACAAACTTGAGCAAATCTTGTGATTTATTAAATTGGCTTGCACAAAGTTGGAGAAGGAGCAAATGTTAATTATGTCCAGCTATCGGCCAGATCCTAGATGGCGTTCCGTTTGTAGACTCCTAGGATGGAAGTAGGCAGGCTCCATGGAGGAGTCTCACTGGTGGCACAGGGGGACTTTCCAGTCCGGGAGCTGACAGCAGACTAACACTGTTCATTAAATATTTCAGATGTCGTCTTTTCAGCCTACTCTACCTAAAGTGCACTACCATCTATGAAGACAAACAGTAAAAACCTTTGTGAAGACTGAATTCTAAGGAAACAACCACCAGTGGTTTATTATGCTGAAAATGTGATTTTGGGGGACTCAGATATTAAGTTTGATTAGTTTACTACAATTGTAAGAAAATGCTTAAGTCATTTGAATAATAAGCATCATCCACGTCATAAATTCTGTACAACAGATGCTTTTATGAAATGGAGCCACTCGTTTTTTCATGTTTTATTGTAAAATACTAGGCATTTATGTATTACTGTGTATGTATTTCTTTTTAAATGTGTAAGTCTTATGTAAATGGATATAAATATGATTTTTAAAAAAATAAAATATATGGTTCATGGAGTCTCGAGTGCAAACATTTGACAATTCCAAGTACCGTTTGTATTTTACCATTCCACCATTTTTACAGTTTCTGAATTGTAACAGTCAAATCGATATGTTTCTCCTTCAAGTCTGTCAATACTTAAAGCTGAAAACCTGCCTCTGATCATGTAAAAAGGAATGATTTAACCTGGAACTGGAGCCAAAAATAGTCCTTTAAAGGCAATCAGGGATGTCCTATATCTTTAGAAATAGCACTGTGATGGCTCGATCTCCTTTTCGACACAAAACAAAGCTAAACTGTTTACAAGAGTCAAGAGCAAATATTTAAAAAAATAATTTATAAGGAATAAACAGCATCTTCTCTTGTTATCTGTGGACCAAGAAAAAAGAGAAAAAACAAAAAAAAAACTTCTTTACTAAGAACCACATGTTCATCAGATATCTCGAACCGCCAGCCGGCACTGTTCAGTGAATGTCAACCACTGCAGAGTCTGAGGCTCATTTCCATTGAAAAAAAACAAAAAACCCAGAAACCTTTCCCTTTTGTCAATGTAACAGGGCATTAGCCAGACTCATGTCTAATGTTATAAGCTTCTAGCCAAGATGGCCTTGTTGCGACTTCCCTGAAGTCAGTCTTATCAGAGGAAATAAATGAAAGACAGAATGATTAACATATATAGTGTATAAAAGTATAGAAGAGTAATCTCTTCCCTGTGGCTTTATTTGGTGGTGTTACTGTTGTTTATTCTTTGTTTATACGGGAGATTTCAAAGTAAAACCTATTTAATAATACCATTTATCTAACTGCTGATTTTCTGCTGCTTGATCTTATGAAGCGCAAGACCTGTCATTAGTAATTTCCTTTTTGTATTTAATTTGCTGTTTGCACGTACATTTGTTTTGATGTCTATTTTTGTTTAACAGATTCAGTCAAAAGGTAATGGTAACAGAAACCCTCTCCATTGTCAATAAAAAAAAAAATACTTCCAGTTCTCTGTTTAATCTTTGTTTTCTAGTCACATAATATTTAAACTATAATGAAAATTGGTCTTCTAGTGACTCTCAGTCTATTTTTTACCTTCAAAAGTGAGTCTGCCACAAGAGGGAGCACTGAACTTGCATATGAAGGTGATTTTTAAAATTTTCTGGAAATGTTGCCTGAGCAGAAACAATGCAAAGGAGCTTTCTCAGCTCATCTGATCACTGGGATCTTGACTTAGGGAAATGAAATATAATACAGAAACTATATTATAACAACACACTAGATCTGTATCTACTCTCAATACATGACTCAGAGAATATCCAGTAAGAAATGTTAATCGTTTATAATAGATTCTAATGTATAGAGAGAAAAAGATCTAGCTATTCCCTCAAAAACAAAACAAAACAAAAAAAAACAAAACAAAAAAAAACAAAACATAAAATACTCTTCAACTTATAGTATAATTTCTGCCAGAATCTAAAATCCATTTACTGGAGTAAGCTCAGAATCTCAATATGTTTCCTTCTGACCAGTTCTCAAACTTATGAATTTTCACATTTGTAATGATGAGAGCCTTCTCAAATACAATTTATATAAACAAAAGTGCTCCTTAGATATAAAGCAGATCTTTTATATATTTAATGTATTGTCTGGAGCAAAATAACTGGAAAACACTTTTCCATAGATTTGAAAGAAAATCTTATTTAAATTTTTCCAATGTCTTACAGTAAAATATTCTATGAAAATACCAAGAAAAGGTCATGAGGACTTTATTTCAGAAAATACAATGATTGTATTTTTGGTAACATTATATCGTTATTTTTAAAGATACATTTAATCCAGAATATTCTAGGTACTATCTACTGAAAGTGCTTTATGGTAAGAGAAAATTCCTTTTTTTTTCCTACCAAATTTTAGGCAGTCCAACAACTCAAGTGTATCTTTCTTGCCCCACTTTTAGTCCCATGAAAGTAACAGTACTTCCTCTCTTTGGAGGAGATAAATTTCCTCAACCAGATGCAGGAACAGTACTTCCTCCCCAGTCTCATGCACCGAGTTATTGGAAAATAACTTGAGCCTGCTTGCTAATGTGTCCCTTCAGAATTGATTGCTAGGAAAAATGTGCAAGAGGTCCACAGATACACCCTTCACACAGTTCTCGGATCTGCCTTTGTTTATCCCTCACAAATGAACAACGGTACACATTCAGCTAAAGAATTTGCCATTTCAAATTGACGGGATGTTACACGAAAAAATAATTCTTATATTCTTAACAAGAATATATTACTTAAGATTACAGTTGTGATAATGAGTAAAATGTACCCAACAGAAGGGACACTTTAAGGAACTTCACAGCTTCAAATTATAAGTTGAATGTCTGTCTAGTTGGTTTAATGCAGGCTACCGAAACTAAGAGAACAATTAGCTGAAAAAATTTTCAGGTGTAACAATCAAGAAGCCAATTTAAGCAAAGAGGACTTTACTTTGAGAAGCCATTGATTTATAGCTTATGGTCCAAAAAAAAAAAAAAAAGAAAAACCTATCATTTTCATAATGTCTTTATATATAAGTTGTAAGCATTTTTTATGAAATAAACAAGTAAATAAGCTCTCTGTTATCTCTCACATATATTTCATATACCCAGACTATCATGTTAGGACAGCTGCTCTTAAAAAATAATTTTCCTGATGGACTGAAAGATTGGGAAATACTTTTAGCACCATCAAAGACTCAATGGGCATGGTATATATATATTTTTTAGTTTAAATGTATTCTTCGATAACTGATAGCATGTAGAATCCTAAGTAAATCATATATTTAATTATCTACTCTGGCTAATTGGTACATTACCATAAACTTATTAACAAAGATTCATTTTCAGGAATTTTTCTTAAATTCTCAATAGTTTTAGATAAGTTTAAATGGAAACATGTGTTTGAATGTCACAATGTGTTTTTAGTGAGTTATTATTAAAAAATTACAGATTTCACATAAAAATCTAGATTTGGGATTACTAAAAACTCCAGGTCTTCAGCATAATATAAAAACTTTTACATTTCTTCCTTAAGAGTTTTCCTTGTCAGTTTACTGCATTTTTGTGTCATTTCCTTGTTTTTATAGGAAGCTGGAATCATTAAGTGTACGGTCAACTAAGAACCTGAGACAGGAGGAACTCCAAAGCGCTCTCACCTCCCTGACAAACAGACTGGATTAAATGACCTCTAGGATCTGTCAGGCATGTGATTTCCCTTGACAAGGTCAAAATGACCCGAGGGCAGAGCTGTATCCTGGTATCTAAGCTTCCCTCAGGAAATGTAGGTCTAGATGGATGCTCGTATTTCAAAGTCATCGGTCTAGGTGATTCCCTAAAACCTCCCATTTTATCTATTTTTTTTTTTTTAATAACCATGCATGGGGACATCTCAAGAATGTTAGAAAATATTCAGAATTTCTATAAGAAAAATTATCATTATTTTCTGACTTCAACTTGAGTTTTAGGTTTTGGGTCAAAGCTACAGATTCCTCATTTCAGGAAGTACTCTATGTTAATATGCCACTTTCAATTAAAATATTTGAGGGAGTAAGCTTTTTAAAATCATACATTAGCTATATTTTTCCTAAATTAAAGTGATAGACAATCTACAATGAACCATGTTCCAGGCAACCGAAAAAGATGCTAATTGGGTCTAATTAAACAGAAGGCACAGGTCTTCTTCTAGTCTTCAAGTACTATTTTTTTTTTTTTAGACCAAGCTTTATAATTCACATTTCGGGTTGCAAGTAATTTCTACTTAAATATTTATTTATGGGAAAGAATTCAAAAAATTTGACTCCAGTTAGAAAATTGACTCAAATTGACGCAAAATAGGAAAAAAGAAAGTCATGATGCCTGCTTCAGCACTTCTTCTATGTGCCCAAAAATGCTGGGGTCTTCAATTGTAGGTGTTATCTGGAAAGAAAAAACAAGAGATGAATGTTCATCCCTGAACCCCTTCCATCTCTCTATAATTAAACAATTACATGCAATGTTGTATTCCCCATTATCTTATAATATGCATATAAAAATGTTGAAAACAAGGGAACTCTGATTTTAATATTTTAAAATATAATTTGTAGTCTTCCAGAATAATAAACTGTTCATTTAGCAAAACTATTGGTCCTAAATGATGGGGTTTGGGGGTGTTGGTGAGGGTTTGGAGCCAATGGCCAGGAAAGAATTCTCGAAGAAGTCTTGGTGTCAAAAAGGTGATTTTATTAAAGCACGGGGACAGGACCCACGGGCACAAAGAGCTGCACTGGGGTTGTGAGGAGTGACTGTTTATTATATACTGTTGGGGGAGGCAAAGTCAAGAGGAAGTTTCTTAAAGGGATTTCCACATGCTAAAGAGGATTTACAGATTATTGGAAGCCTACCTATTGTCAAGCTAAGGTTGTTTTTCCCTCTAGCAAAGCATTATCATTAAGATAGGGACGTCACAGAAATTAGGTTATTGATAAAATGGTCTTTTTCTTGTAATATTACTAAGATATTTGTAAACTGATGGAGACTGTATCAGTTTAGCCATTTGTTTTATGTCCTTTCCTTTGTTCTTGGGCAGCCAGGAGTGCCTGAGGAATGTGTCACATAGCCCACGTTGGGGGTGGGGGAGTTGGGGCAAGTCAACTTGCCTTATGCTCCTTCATCACTAAGTGGTACTTTCTCTAGAATCCCTCTAATAAGCCTTTCTTTGTGCCTCTTTTGAATTTTTTTTTTTTTTTTTTTTTACATTTTCTCATACAACTATTTACTGTTGCATCACCTTCTAGTAGATATTGGTGATTAAGTACATACACTTGAATTAGCCTAACATTTTCCAAAATAATTTTCACTCAAAATAGAAATAATTAGAATATATATCAATTAGAGCTATAGAGTATATATGAATGAGAACTATATAACCAGCATATATATTATATATATGATACATACACATATATATATCATATATATCTGCACATATACAGCATGTATATAACCAGCATGCATAACCAGTCTCAATTGTTTGCTTTCTCATTCAGTAATAGCCATTAATGACTATAATGAAGGAAGATGTGTCTTTAATTCATTAAGACTGCATTTCCACTAGTTGTTTGCATTTAACTGACATACTGATAGTAAAAGTATTTTCACACACTGGTTCCTATAATCTCAAAGCATATGGTTTTAATTAATATGTGTTTCCACAACCCTCATTCCTAGAGAGTGGTTATGCATTTTCCCCCTTAACATTAAAAAAAAAAAAAAATGTAAAAACATTTCAGAACCTGGCGTTGAACATTTTGGATAATTTACCTTATATGGCTTGCCGTTGACCAGGGCAGACAGAGCTGACCGGGGAATTTTTCCAGATCTCGTTTTGGGTAACTGTTTCACAAACACTGCATTTCGAAAAGCAGCCACAGGGCCAATGCTCTGTCTAACATGGTTCACAATTTCTTCCAAAACTTGTTCCTCTGTTGTATTAATATCTAGGGAGAAAGTTCAGGTAGATAAGCACTGAATTAACTAGGGTTAATCATTCAGGGCCCAAACACTCTGGGAGAACAAAGATCTCTCACCTTTTCTCAACACGCAGAGTGCTAAGGGGACATGACCTTTCAAAGGATCTTCCTTACCAACAACAGCACAGTCAGCTACCATGCCATGGGAGAGGACCGACTGTAATAAGGAAAGCATTCATTTAGAAAACCTATGTGTGTGTATATATATATATATATACACACATAAGTATATGTATAAGAATATGTATAAGTATATGTATAAGAATATATAAAGAGAATATATATTCTCTCTATATATATTTATATATATTCTCTGTATAAGTATATGTATAAGAATATAGAGAGAGAGATACGGACATATGTATTTCAATCGGAAAAAAAAAGTACACGTCAGAGAAATCAAACCTTATAGCTGCCTGCGTGAAAGTTACTACTAATTCACAGTTCGTATCATTATAGCCAGGGTGAATGAATGATTAGGACCCCCACGGCAGTCACTCACAAAAGGCTAACAGTGATTAAGACAAATTGCTTAGCTTACCTGGAAAGTAGGAGAATTGTTTCTTCACCTCACTTGTTTATTAATGAAGTCAGGGCAGGTATGCAGTGAGAACACACTGCAGTGTGCATCCGAAATAAAAGGGCCTCATGGTGATTTAGCGTTAGTGCTGGCTACCATAAACGCACTTTCCAGAGAAATCCAAGGCAGCCCCATGACTAAACGGATTTTATTTCTGTATCTGTTACTAAGCAATGAACAGAGCATCTCTTTTCTTGAATGACCACCCATCCAGAGAGGATTTTCCAACTTCAAAGAAAAGGCTGGAGATAGCATGAAGCCCTGACTTCAGATAATCACCCCTGTCAGGGAGCCATTTTCATACTGCTTACTCTAAGCTCTAAATATCTTAAAGAACAAAGCAGCTATCAATCTAGAATCACAAGAAACCACAGAGTAACCACATGAAATACAGAAGCTTAGGGTTAAAAAAACACTTCTGCTGTGATGGTACTTTTAAAAATGATTGTTCAAAATGTCCTCTTCTGAGAGAGTAATAGGTATTTCAGTGACTGCAAATCTCTAATAGCTAGAGAAAACAGTGGGCAATATACCAACAGCCCATTTGACACTTCTTATTCTTTATTCTTTCAACAAATATTTACCAAATCCTTCTATGTTCCAACTACTGCACCAGGCTCAATGCTGAGCAAAAATAGGTGCTTACAGTCTAATAGATGAGAACAATCTTAATAAACAATCACTAATATTTGTTATTGTGAATGTCTAAATATAAAAGTGGTAAGGGCTCTGGGGAAATAACGGGGTTTTTATATGAAAGCTATAGCAAAAGCCTCCAAAATAACTTAGGTTTTTATGTGAAATACAGAGCAAAAGCAGAAGGACAGGGGTCTCAGAGAAGCCTTCAGGAAATGACAATGAGCTCAGGTGTCAAGGATGAGTAGACACTGATTAGGCAAGGAGAAAGGGTGGGGCAAATCCCTGAGGAGAGACTTCACACAAAGCATTTGAACCTGAAAGAAACTAATGTGGCAGGAGAGCAGCAAGGCTGAGAGAGGCGCAAGAGGAAAGGAAGCTGTACAGGTAGAAAGGGACTGTGCTAAAGACTTCCAATTTAGTAGAGTTGGAAAAGCGATGAAGCAATTTCAAGAGTTGAGGAGGAGATACAAGATCTTTGTGGATTTTTTTTAACAGACTTTATTTTTTGGAGTAGTTTTAGATTCATAGCAAAATTGAATGGAAAGCACAGAGTTGTCATTTCTCTCCCGCCCCCATATATGCGCAGCCTCCCTCACTCTCAAGATCCCTCACTAGAGTGGTGTATTTGTTAGAATTGACGAACCAACATCAACACGTCATTCTCGCCCTCGTCGACAGTTTACATTAGTGTTCACTCTTCGTGTTGTACATTCTATGGATCTTATGAAATGTGTGCACCATTATATTGCATTTTACAGAATAGTTTCACTGCCCTAAAATATCTCCTGTGTTCTGCTTATTCATCCTTACTTCCTGCTAGCCCTTGGCAAACACTGATCTTTTCAGTGTCTCCAAAGTCCTTTTCCAGAACGCTGGAATCATATAGTATGTAGTCTTTTCAGATTGGCTTCTTTCGCTTCAGATTGTATTTTGAAACACAAACTTACTTTGGGTTCACTGTGGAGAACAAATAGACGATTGTTAAGGGTGAGTATTACAATTTATTCAAATCACCCATGAGGCTACAAGTAGACTAAGGCTATGACAATGGGTAATGGGATTCTAGAGTTTCTTTAAAGGTAAAATGAACATATTTTTATGATAAATTGGATATGGAGCAAGAAGAAGGTAGGGAAGTTATGGATGATTCTATGTTCTTTGGCTTGAACAGATGTTTGGATAGTGGTGCCATTTTCTAAGCCAGAAAATACTAGTGAAGGCTAAGCTTGGAAGGAATGATCATGTATTAAGTCTTGGAGATGTTCCACTGAGGCATCTTTGAGATATCTAAGTCAAAGTAGTTGAGTCTGATGGGAGTCTTAATCTGGAGATGCACATTTAAATGTCATTAATGCATAAATGGTAACAAAAGCTACAGATAAAGATTAGATTATTTAGGGAGATTGGGGCACCTGGATGGCTCAGTTGGTTCAGTATCTAACTTCAGCTCAGGTCATGATCTCACGGTTTGTGGGTTCGAGCCCCACATCAAGCTCTGTGCTGACGGCTCAGAGCCTGGAGCCTTCTTTGGCTTCTGTGTCTCCCTCTCTCACTGCCTTTCGCCTGCTCATGTTCTGTCTCTCTCTGTCTCTCAAAAATAAATGTTAAAAAAATAAAAAATAAATTAGGGAGAAAGCAATAAGAAGATGAAGGCCTTAAGGAACTCTGACATTTAATGGCTACATGAAAAAGGAGAAGCTGACAAACGAGACGAAAAAGGCACAACCAGAGAGACAGGAAAAACACAGCAGAATCTGGGACATGATGCTTTCCAGTCCCGAAGTTTCCAGGAAAATCTTTTTTTTCTTTTAATTACACCAAGTTGAAAATGAGTCCTGGAAGAGTCAGCGAACGACTAGAATGTTGGGTGCAAAGCCGGTGCACTACCTCCCACTGCCCCTGATTAAGCACAGAAATCAACATTTCTCCCATATCCTGTTGTTACCATCCACTTTGAAGGACTGAGTTATAAGAGTTGCCAGCCACATAGTTTTTGACTCTTCTAGTGCTGACGATAGGATGTGTTCAATAAATTATTTTCTGTGGTACATATTTTATTCACTTCATTGCTGAGATAGAGCTGCGTACTGCATCTTCCATTAGTTGGGTCTGACTAAAAAGCTCCTGCAAAACACGTACTATACAGACCACACAACACCATCTTCTCCCAGTGCTTCAGTTGGAACTCTCAAAATGCTTCCAACGGCTTCCCATTTGTTAAGATCTTATTTATGTGTTAGGTGCAGATGCTAGAGACAAATTTCATTGCCAGAGATCTGTACTGGGAGTTAGTATACTCAGTCTGTGGAGACAATATTTTGTCGATGGCAGATAGGATGTCGATTTGGTGGGCCCGATCCTGTACTTCTGGCTTAGGATTCCCTTCATGGGTGGAGAAAAACTTTTTTCTGGCTAACCAGAGTTTTGATTGTCAAAGAAGAAATTGTTAAAGTGTTCATTGGTGCCATAAGCCTCTCTACCTTAGTTTTTTAAATGCCAATGTATCTGCTCAAATTACTATTAAAAAAAATCTGATCATCCAGGTATTTTGTCACCTAACCAGTGTAATTTTAACTAAATCAAACATCAAAACTTCTAGTTTGCCATTCATTCACCGTATTGTTTTAATTTCACCACGTTTCTACCCTCAGTATTAGTATGTTTAGAAGTGGATGGAGGGGGGTTCCTGGGTGACTCAGTTGGTTAAGCATCCAACTTCAGCTCAGGTCATGATCTCACGGCTCGTGAGTTCGAGCCCCATGTCAGGCTCTGTGCTGACAACTCCGAGCCTGAAGCCTGCTTCTCTCTGCCCCTCCCCTGGTCACTTTCTCTCTCTCTCTCTCAAAAATAAATAAACATTTAAAAAAATTTTTTTAAAGATGTGGATGGGGAAATCTGACTGGTTTTCCATATGGGCAGAGTATTTTAAAATCAGAATATATAACACAGTTTTCTACAGTATCAGAGTTTCACATTTTTTCCTAGTTTGTAGACAAGCTCTTAAAAATCTGTGCAAAACATAATCATTTACCAGAATTTTATGTCATCTATAAACAAGGTTCATTATTATACTGGATAAAATATTATATTAATACATCAGTATTGAAAAGATGCCATAAAGGAAGGGGGGGGGATGGCTTTCTATGTTGGCTCCATAAATAATATTTACATGCCAAATAATGATTTCAACAACTGAATCATTAAAAAGGAAAGCATCAAATTATGTCTTGGCAACATTTAAGGGACAGAAACCAAACAAATGTCTTGGGGGGCTAAAAATATCCAGAGCCATTTTCATATATTTTCTCCACATAAAATCCATAAGCCTCTGTGATTAACTGGCATTTAAGAACTGAAAAACTAACACAACTTAAAAGGTAATTGTCTCAACCAAAAGTGTGCAATGGTTCCAATTTACGACTTTTCGTCTTTAGGATGGTCTGAAAGTAATATGAGTTCAGTAGAAACTATGCTTCAAATTTTGAATTGTGGTCTTTTCCTAGGCTAGGATATGTGGTACAATCCTTTCTTGAGACACTGGGCAGTGGGGGAAGCCTCGGTGCCCAGACAGCCAAGTGATCATAGGGTAAACAACTGATACACTTACAACCACTCTCTACCCATACCACCATTCTCTTTTTCATTTTCAGTACCATAGCCAATAAATTACACGAGCTATTCAACACTTTGCTATAAAGTATATTTTACATAAGATGATTTTGCCCAACTGTAGGCTGATGTGAGTGTTCTGAGCATGTTTAAGGTAAGGTAGGCTAAGTTATGATGTTGGGCAGGTTAAGTGTATTAAATGCATTTTCAACTTATGATCTTTTCAATTTACAATAAGTTTATCAAGACATAATGTCTTCTCAAATTGAGGAATATCTGTATAATGTTAGGATAACAGTCCTTGTAAATGCTTGTCATTTGTTGTTTCTGGGGTACTGTCATTTCTGGGTAAATTTTAATGGATTTGGAAGGTTTTGTGGCTTTAGTGAGCTGAATTATACAGATCTCTTAATTATGTTTTTAAGTAGTTTAATCTTAGAAGTATTAGTTTAAATCAAGCACTTTCATAAAATGCAAGGAGCCAGTTTTGGTGGGAGATTGTGTCTGCAGTAGGGAAAAGAAGAATGCTTTTTCATTCCCTCTGATGTTGGAGTCAGATTCTACATTATTATCAGTAATCATATTCATACTCAGGAAAATGTTCAGTAATTTTACAACTATTTAAATCCAGTAATCATTTAATGCTGAGTAGAACAGAAATTACATGGCATCTTTGTTGAATATACACTTTATGGAAACATATTCAATCCTGAAGAAATCACTCCTAAAAATAGCAAACAAAATAGTCAGCTTGGAAAACAAACAGTGAAACTATGGTTAGAATAAACTTCCAAAGGGCAAATTGCAATGAACACTGCCCTAGGCTTTAAGTGCAGTATTTTAATGCCAGATTTCCAAGTTCCCAACAATACCAGTGGGATTATTTTAAGCTACAAGTGAATGAATGAAATCAGAGAGCCTAATTTGTTCCCTGGAGGTGTCTATGCATGATAGCCTGCCCACAGCGGCGAAAGAGCACCAAGCAAGAAGGACCGCATTGGCTCCTGGTAATTTTGGCTCATAAGACCTGAACTAGCAGACTTCAGACCCAATTTTCTTAAGAACACCTTGAACTTCCACCAAAATATTCCAAGTGTCTAGCTAGATGCCAGACTTTCAAAGATCAACTTTTCAAATAGATACAATTGTTCTTTAATAGTTACAGAAGGCCCTAACAGGTGTTGAGATCTGCAAGGATAAGATCCTCTTAAATTTATAAAAGCTATTCTAGAACTCTTGTTTTCTTATGATGAGAACAGAAAAGAACATAGTTTCCTAAAATGTTTTTGATGTAGTAACTTTAATAGAATTTGTTTGATTAGTCTTATGTAATGCACTTGTCATATTTTACTTTAAGAAACTGGGAAGGCACAGATTTTCACTATATACAAAAGCAACATTCAGTCTATTTTTAATTATTACAGATGACACTCCCAAGCATTAAGACCCTCAAATCCTATTTCAAAAACTCAAAACAGAATTCAGCATTCAGAATTGACAATTGAGAATCCTAATGGGAATCCTGGAAAGCATCTACATGTAAAGTAAGGTTTGGACACTTTAATAAAAGTTGGTTATGTCATCAATAAAAACATTTCACATACATATTAATTATCAATATGTTAAGCAATTTTTATAGGATGTGGGAAAAAGCCAGTAAAAAATGTTAGTTCCCAACTCTTTAAAGGATGTCGTCATAAAGAAACAAACCTGATATGAATTGAGTTATTAACTTCCTTATTAGACGTAAGTATACAATAGAGTTAATCATTTAATTTATACAAAGGGAGACATTCACTTCAAGAAGGCTTGAAGGCTGGCAGGTGTCCTATTATGTGCTGTAATTACTCCAAGATCTAGTGACAAAATTCTTGTTGGGAAGCATGGATTCCAGCATGCTTTTTTTTTTTTTTTTTGTCCAATTTTGTCATTTTAACTATCTTCTGCCTGCCTCATTCTCTGATTACATACAGTGAGGATGTCAGTAGAAACTTACATTTAAATAGATTGATACTTCCCTTTTTATTCTAAAAATAAAAGAGAGAACCAAGAACTTTGATAATAAAAGCTGTGCATATGTAATCTCCAAATTTTGATTAGCTGAGTCTGCCAGAAATACAGGTGAATATTGGAGGAAATCTCCTACAGGCAAGAAATTAAAAGTTCATGCAACCAGAACAAACTTTTGCCAACACACCAAAATACATGAAGCATAAATTTCAATTTCAGGTTATCACAAAATTCAGAGTAGGTTAAAAACAAGATAATATTATAATAGAGCACAAGCCACATATCCCAAAATATTATATAGAATTCTTTCTTTTTACTCAAATGATATCAAACTGTCACACACACACACACACACACACACACACAAGCCAACATGACAAGAAGTGTTCATATGTTTTGTTTTAGCTGAAAGTAAGTGTGACTTTTAAAGAAGGTGACCAGTGGGGTGCCTGGGTGGCTCAGTCAGTTAAGCGGCCGACTTCGGCTCAGGTCATGATCTCACGGTTCTTGAGTTTGAGCCCTGTCTCGGGCTCTGTGCTGATAGCTCAGAGCCTGGAGCCTGCTTCAGATTCTGTGTCTCTCTCTGACCCTGCCCTGCTCCTACTCTGTCTCTTTCTCTAAAAAATAATAAATAAATGTTAAAAAAATTAAAGAAGGTGACCATCTTTTAATTATAGGAAAGAGAAGTAAACTTTGATTCTGCATGCTCTGATCCCACTGGATTACTACTCATACTACTTTAAACATTTTCTTTCATTTAAACTGTAGTTTGCTCTATTCCATTTCAAAATGATTCTGGGTTTGGTTCTGATAAAGATGGAATAAATACACTCCACCTTATCACTTTCACTAATTGCAATGAAAAACTCTGGGCTGAAAAAACCAGATCAGATGACACTATTAGAATTATAAACTTGAGACACAACCTGATGGTGAATCCCCTCTTTTTTGTTTGTTTCTTTGTAGGATTTGGTTTTTGTTGTCATTATGGTTTGTTTGTTTGCCTCCTGCATATTCCAGCCTGGATGCTGGAGTAGCACAAAAGATGGAACTGCCAATAAGTGCAGACAGAAAAAGCCCCCCAAAACATCTGCCTTTACAGAGGTCTAGGGAAAGGAGCAGAGGATCTGGGAAACAATCCTTTTCATGCTACCTCTCTCCTCTAGGTGAACACCAACAAGGAAGCACTGTCCCTCTTCCTTCCTGCCGAGCTGTAGCAACCTTGTTGACTTTCCACAGCCTACTCCAAGTGAAGGCCAGCAAAGAGCTGTGTCCTTTCCTTCCTCCACTACTGGTGTGCATCCTGTGGGATGGCGCCTTGGGAGATCCCCCCCCCCAAAAAAGCACCCAATCTAAGGGAGTCTAGAAAGATTCAATGTCATTTGTCTCCTGCCCCCTCCTCCCACAATAGCAGCCAGGCAGTCCCTGTTAACTTGCCCTGCTCTACACAGAGTGCTGTCAATGAGACAGAGTCCCATCCTCCGCCCAGGCACGCTGTGTAAGTAGAACATGCAGTATTGAACCCTGGTAAGAACATAGGGAGGGTAAAGCCCTGACTTTTTACCCAGAAGAGCAGCAATGAGGAGCCTTGGAAATCAGAAAGTACAAAGTAAATTATGGAGAGGAAGGAGTTGGAGAAAGGCATACTTTCAATCTGTGTATTTAAAGTAGTCCTGAGCCAACCCCAGATTGGTGCAGGCATGAATCCAACCAGAATCAGCACAGTGAGGATTTTGAGCACTTAACTCGAGTTTCAGATTGGCCTCTGGGAGAGACACAAGTGAGATGGATCAAATAGCACTTCGGAGTCTTTGAAAATTAAATTGACATTAGAACCACAGCCCATAGAAAGTGGGCATGATCTGATTTTAACTAAAATAAATAATCACAAGAACACAAATCCAGATGATTTAAACAGGATCCAAAATCTCATAATGTCATATTCAAAATATCTAGGATAAAATCTAAAGTTACTGGACATAAAAGAAATTGGGAAAACCTAAACATCTCAAGAAAAAAGACCATCAGTCAATAGATGCCAACTCCAAGATGACCCAAATATTAGATTTATCAGACAAAGATTTTAATGCAGCTATTATAATGGCAGCAGGGGGATAAAACTTTCCTGGATTCCTCATTGTTCCTATAAAAAGCCCTAGCCTGTTGAGAATCTTCAAATACCATGAGAATTTGATCTATAGCTATTTGTCGAGTTAATTGCTCTGATCTGACAGGATAATAAGACTTTTTCTAATTTACCTGGGAGGGCAAAATTATTAAAGTCTAGACTAGCTCCCTAGGTTAAACTTACAAAGTGCTAGGGAGACTGGCTCACTAGCTTCCTAGGTATTGACATGTCAAAAAAGATGAGGCCTCAGATCTTGGAAACATTTCTAGGTTGTAAGAGTTGAGATTCACAGGGCTGTCCGGCTCCTGGAGAGATTTTATTTACATATCAAAGAGTGGAGTCTGGATGCAGGCCCTTCAGTTTAGGAGACCTTCTGAGGAGGAGTGAAGAAGCTGTTCCATTCCCCTTTAGAAGCAGAGAAAAATTATCTCCCTTTTCTGTCATCTAGAAGTGTCTGGTGCTTATGTAGGACTAGGGCTAAGACCTCAGGTAAGAGGAAATGACACACTTACTACCAAGAAATCTGTCTTTGACCCATAACACCCCATTTGCACATTCAGGATAAAATTGACAAAGATGAATATTAAAAACCCAGAAATAGCCATGGCCCAAGAAGTATGGGCAAACCTTCCTGGAATGAATGGAAACAGAAGTTCTCAGTAAAGAAACAAAAGCTATCAAAAAAAAAAAAAAAAAAAAAGAAATGACTTAAAAGAAGGGAAAAAAGGCAAATGAGGGGAATGAAGAAAAGGCAAAAAGAAAAACCAATAAACTGATAGGCATAAATATAAACATATGAATAATTAGTTTAAATGTAAGTGGTCCAAAAACACCACCAGTTAAAAGATAGAGATTTTCAGATTGGATAAAAACAAAAGGAAAATCCAACTATATGCTATCTACAAGTCCATAGAAAGCATAGTGATCCGGATGATGGATTTATATGGATCCATAATGATCCATAATGATCCAAATGAAAGGATGGCAAAAGATAGAAGATTGAAACACAAAAGATGGAGTGGCTATGTGATTACCACAGATGACCAACTTCAGAACAAAGAGAATTACTATAGATGTTTGTAAAAAATCAATATATAAAAACATTGCAACCAAATAAGGTTTATCTAGTAATGCAAGACTGAACATTTGAAAATTAATTAATGTAACTCACATATTAAAAGGCTTAAAAAGAAAAGCCACATGACCATATCAATAGAAGCAGAAAAGGCACTTGGCAAAATTTGGCATTCACTCAAGATTTTTGAAAAATCTCATCAAATTACAGGGGCACCTGGATGGCCCAGTCAGTTAAGCGTCCAACTTCGGCTCAGGCCATGATCTCACAGTTCATGAGTTTGAGCCCTGCATTGGGCTCTGTGCTGACAGCTCTGGAGCCTGCTTCTGATTCTGTATCTCCCTCTCTCTGACCCTCCCCTGCTCACACTCTGTCTCTATCTCTCAAAAATAAATAAACATTAAAAAAAATTTTTAACTGATCAAATTAGGAATAGAATGAACATCTTAATTTGATAAAGTTTATCTCCAGAAACACTGACAGGAAACATTTTTTTTAATGTTTATTTTATTTATTTTGAGGGGGGTGGAGAGAGAGAGAGAGAGACACGAATGGGAAAGGAGCAGAGATATATGGAGAGAGAGAGAGAATTCCAAGCAGGCTTCATGCTGTCAGTGCAGAGCCCCATGCAGGGCTCAACCTCACAAACCATGAGATCATGACCTGAGCCAAAATCAAGAGGACATTTAATAGACTGAGCCACACAGCGCTCCAGGAAACATTCATAATGGTAAGGCATTGAATTTTTTTACCCTAAGATAAAAACAAGACAAGGGTGTCTACTCTCACAACTCTTAGTCAATATCATACTGGAAGTTTTAGCCAGCTCAAGAAGGCAAGAAAAAAATGAATAAAAGGCATTCAGACTAAAAAGACAGCAATAAAACTATCCCTACTCATAGACATGATGGATTATCTATATAGGAAATCTCAAGAAATCTATAAAAAATACCAGCTCAAAGAAGTCAATAGTATTTCTACCCACTAGCAGTGAAAATTTAGAAACGAAAATTTTAAAAAAGATTCTCTTTGCAATACCTTAAACATTAAATACTTAGGTATAAAGCTAACAAAATATGCTCAGAATCTATATACTAAAAAGCATAAAATATTGACAAAACCTATCAAAAGAGACCTAAAGGCATGGAGACATGTATGAAATTCATGGATTGGAAGATTCAGTATAGGTCAGATATCAATTTTTCTCAAAAGAATCTATAGATTAAGACCCAATCAAAAGCTTGTTCTAAAATATATATGGAAAAGTAGGGGAACTGGAACATCCAAAACAACTTTGAAAAAGAAGAACAAATGTGGACACCATTCAACTTGAAGGCATTCCATAAAAGCTACAGTGTCAAGACAGAATATTATTGGTAAAGAGATAAACACAAAGAAAAATGAAAGAGAAGACATGCTCTAAGAATAGATCCATTCAAACACTGTCAGCTGATTTGGACAAAGGTGTAAAGGAAGTTTAAAGGAGAAAGGGAGTCTTTGCAAGAACTGATACTTGGAACTACTGACATCCATATTAAAAAAAAGTAATAATCCTCAACTACATCCTGCACCATTCACACGCAGACATGAAAACTCAAAATGTAAATGTAAACTGATAGAAAATGTGAAATACTAAACTAAGTGTAAAACATGAAACTATAAAATTCTTAGGTCAAAACAAATGAGAAATGTTTATGACCTTAGGTTAGGAAAGAAATCTAAGATACAACACCAACATCACAATCTGTCAAAGAAAAAAGTTGGCGAACTTGACTTCATCAATATAAAAAATACTTCTGCTCTGTTAAGAACACTGTTAAGAGAATAAAAAGACTAGCCACAGACTGGAAGACAGTATTTGCATATCATGTATCAGATAAAGGACTCTCAAAACTGAAAAATAAGAAAACAACCTAATTAAAAAAAAAAAGGAGGGGGGGCAGATGATGACAACAAGATGTCAACAACAACAAGAAGATATGTGGATGAGAAACAAGCATATCAAAAGATGCCCAATGTCAGTAAGCCATTAGAGAAAAGCAAATTAAAAGCACAATGAGATACCATTTCACATCTGCTAGAATGGTTTAAATAAAGAATAATGACAACTCCAAGCGTTGATGAAGAAGAAATAGAAACCCTCAAACACTGCTGGTGTGAACGTAAAAGTGCGCAGACACTATAGAAAAACAGTTTGACAGTTTCTTACAAGATTAAACATACACTTACCATATAAACCAGCAAACCACTATAGGTATTTATCCTAGAAAAATGAAAATGAATTTTGCCCAAAAACCTATACGTGAATGTATACAACAGAATTATTCAAAATTTTTCCTAACTAGAAATAATCCAAATATCCTTTAGTGAGTGAATAGATGCAGAAACTGGTTAGTACATGCACACACGGAATACCGCACAGCAATATAAAAGGACAAGTTAGTGATATACACAAAACGTGGATGGATCTCAAATGTATTTCCCTAAATGAAATAACCCAGTCTCAAAATGTTACATACAGTGTTATTACATTTATATGGCATTCTAGAGAAGCAAAAACATAGAAACGAAAAGTCAGTAGTTACCAAGGGTTAGGAATGGGAAGGGTTAGAATACAAAGATAATTTTATGACAGACGTCTTTGGCAGTGTTGACATTTTTCTGTATCCTGTCTGTGGTGATGGTTCCAAGAATCAAACAAGTATAGAAATTCATGGTATTATACAACAATAAAGTGGATTTTACTCTACGTAAATGTAAAAATCAAAAACCAAAAACATTAAAAAAAAATCTTCTGGGGACTCTGTGGCAATGTGTTTACGTTGGAAGAAAATTCTCAGGATTTAAGATTAGAGTAAAATGTCTAAATCTCATACCACTTAAAGGCTATATGCAACCTGGTTATCAAGCAAGAGAAAAACAAGAAGATAGAGGCTATCAAGAAGCAAAAATATATAGGCTCTCCTTCTAGCGGGGCGTCTGGGTGGCTCAGTCAGTGAAGTGACCGACTTCAGCTCAGGTCATGATCTCATGGTTCGTGACTTTGAGTCCCGCATTGTGCTGTGTCCTGACAGCTCAGAGCCTGGAGCCTGCTTCAGATTCTATATCTCCCTTTCTCTCTGCCCCTCCCCTGTTCATGCTCTGTCTCTCTCTCTCTCCCTCTCTCTCTCTCTCTCTCTGTCTTTCTTAAAAATAAACATTAAAAAATTAAATATATATATTTATAGGCTATAGCCTATAAATAAATAAATAAATAAATAAATAAATATATAAATATATATATATATATATATATAGGAATTTTAAGGATATATATGTATACATATATATAGATATATATGTATGTGTGTATATATACATACACATACATATATACATATATATACCATATATATATAGGCTTTTTCTATAAATAACACATATATATCCTTAAAATTCCTCACTACCACCCAGGCAGAGATCAGGGAGTTTGGAGAATATGAAGATTCACACAAGAAGAAATAAGGGAAGAGAAATACTAGAGAATACTAGAAATCTAGCCTCTGCTTCCATTGAAGGGTACAGTAATTTTCCAGGTACAGTGACTTAACCTCAATATTAACTTAAGTTCAGCTCTGTCTCTAAATACTACCTGGAATAGTAAACCAATATTCATCAATACCTCTTCAATAGCACCTGCAGAAATTCTGTGACCTGCAACATTTATCACGTCATCAACTCGAGACATAACATATAGATAGCCTTCTTCATCCATGTAACCAGCATCCATGGTGTCATAGTATCCCTGTAAATAAGAATCAATAATGTCTAATTAGCATGTATTGCTAGGTAAGACAATCATTTAAGCTTGGTATATATAATATGTGATAAAAATGGATTTACTCCATGCATTTGACTTTTTTCATACCTAGACTATGGAATTAAATTCCTTTTGATTTTGGTAACTTACTAGAACTTCTTTGCTCCTCTAACAGCCAGGAATCAATTTAAGTGTTCTTATATATGGTCAAGTTAAGTGTCTGAACTATAAGTTATAAAGTTTATGAACTCAATTTTTTTAATGAAGAATAGTTCAATATTTCCAATATACTTTGGTTTTGTAAAGTAATTCTGATAGATTTCTTCATTAATTATATTAATTTTTAAAAGCTTTAAAGCTCTCTATGAATAATTAGAAAATACAGCGCTAAGTTTATTAACATGAATTTGGATTGGACTCAAGCTTCCGTGAAATATAATAAGGATGAAGTATAATTTTTAATCAACTCAAAGTAGCAGCACATCTTCACTGACCCAGAAAATCACAATAGAATGATGAATAAAGAGGAATAAGAAGTAGAAAGAAATATTTCTTCTAACGCTTTTCAGTCATCTTGATTCTTACGTAATGAGCACAGACTTTAGGAACAATCCAGATGAGTCACTATTTGGTTTCCTAATCTTTCTGAGATTCAGGACGCTCATCTGTTAAACAGGGTAGTGAACTATACCCTGTAAGGCTTCCATGAAGCATAAATGAGATGGTTTATACCTAGAGGGCGACTCTGGCACATCATAAGCCCTCTGTAATTGTCAGTTCTTATTGCGATTTCTGTTGGAGAGAAAACCTAGAGTACAGTTAAACAGAATGGACTCTGGAATCAGATTTTATGTTCAATTTTCAGCTCCATCACTTCTAAATGACAGGCAAGTTACTCAACCTTGTTGTACTGTGGCCAAGCCCTTTAATGACAAGTATGAGGTCAGGGTAACAAGGCGAGTGTAGAGTCACTCCATATAGTTTAACCACAAACTGAGACTTTGAAAGAGCTTTCAGTGTTAAAGGTGATCACGTTAAAACCACACTCACATCTGATTTGCCATTGTCGGGTGTAATTAATCACATCAGAACTCTGATGACTTCACAGTGGCCCATCAGGCAGATAGATTGGGCTGACAGGAGTCAACCCTACTGACAAATCTTCCCTGCCACAGTCCTTTGGGGCATGTTTAATCTTAGCTACTGAGGTCATTTAACTCCATGATCTCCTTCTAAAGGAAGCTATTTTAAATCTTGCCATTTGTCTGGCTGATGAGGTTACCTGTCTTTCACTCACAAATAATAAAGATAAAATGCCAAATACTGAGACTTCGTTTTTTTTATGAAATTATGACCATGTATTTATTTATTTTTTCATCTAATGCATAATGAGGAGAACCAAGGATGTCTCAGGGAAAGAAATAGAGATGAAAGGACAGCAGCAGTATGATGGTGGGACCTGATGTGGATTATCAGTAAAGTGCTGTTATAAACACAAAACACATCACGGTGATATGGAGAAACAGGTAAAAAATGACAAAACAGAAAGTAGGAGAACACTTTTTGTTATCCAGGGTACTGGACGTTGTGCTGGGAGAACACCGCCTCTAGCATGTGTCCATATTTAAAAATGAGAGTTTAAAATAAAAAGCTAAGAGAGAACATTCAGGAACAAAATGTCAAAAATAGGCAAGGGATAGAAAAATACAACTTGTGGGCCATCTGAATGAACTTTGCTCACATAACCAGGTTAGGGGGTGAAGGGGGCCTAGTGACAGTGTACAATTCTCATCCGGTACTTTCATTCTGCAGAGGGATCCAACGTAGGAAAGAATAGATGGCCCCAAAGTTTTTAACTTGACAGAAACTTTCCTGATAATGAGGGCTGCTAAATTTCAGGAAAATGTGCTAAGAGAAACTGAAAATTTTCTATGTCCACAGACTGAGAAAAATAAATATAAAAATGACTCATTTAGATAATTCTACTTTGGACACTCTTATTTCTGAGATCTAGAACTTGGTCCAGATAAACTTTAAGAGTTGTAGTATTATCTATGATTCCAGAACAAAGCTGCTCAATTTAATAGGCAAGAACTATAAAGAAGTACTTTGGAAGGTTGTTGTTTTTTTGTTTTTTTTTTTAAGTATAATAAAGTTCTTACAGGAAATTTTTCAAAGTATAAATGCTTGAATGCTTCCTGATTCTTCCAGAGTCCTGAAAAAGCCCCAGGTGGTAATGGCAACCTTATATAAAAACAGAGCAATTAGAATTATGATCAAAATGGTAATAAAGAAAGATTGATTTGAATAGTTTTCTAGTGTGATGGATAATTGCAAGTCAAATCCCACATTGAATACAACCCCTAAATCTGCTGGATCGATCGTGTCTAGTAAGGGCTGAAGTAGTTTGATCATGACATAGCAGCATCATTGAGGGATGACTGTAGTTTCTGCAAAGGGCACAAAAGGCACGTGCAGTTGGCATTCAAAGACATATTAGCAGCAATCACTGTTTCAATAAGAAGCGTAACATCTGCAAAAAGGAATAAAAAATGTATCACTGAATGACTTTTTACGACAAAAATGCTTCCACCATAAGCAAATACATTTTTTTCTTTTCTTTTTTCCTTTCTTTCTTTCTTTCTTTCTTTTTTTTTTTTTTTTTTTTTTTTTTGAAGTATCAAGGTCCCAACTGCCACCCCTGCATGTCTCTGTGAAGAAATGCTCCAATTAAACATTCCAGGAACAATCTTATCTTCACAGTCAAGCTGCCTCCCCTCCCGGCTCAGGGAATTCCCTCTCAGTACGCCCTCTATTCTTCCTTTTCACAACCATCCCAACCTCTGTGATTTCTCATCCTATGAACACATGGAGATACCTGAGAATATAAAATATAAGGTTGGATACACTTCTTCTTTCCGACCAATTTGCTCTTGTATTTCCTGCTTTCCTCCAAAGTACCAAACAGATGTTTTACGCATGGCAAGGCTTAATCTGTAGCTATCTTTCCTTTTTTTAAAAAAAATTTTAAAATGTCTTATTTATTTTTGAAAGAGAGACAGAGCGTGAGTTGGGGAGGAGCAGAGAGAGAGGGAGACACAGAATCCAACGCAGGCTCCAGGCTCTGAGCTGTCAGCAGAGCCCAATGCGGGGCTCGAACTCACGAACAGCGAGATCGTGACCCGAGCTGAAGTTGGACACTTAACCAACTGAGCCACCCAGGCACCCCTGTCTATCTTTCTGACAGGTAAATGTTAGATTGGTTCCCTGTAAGAAGTGCCACCTGACAAAAATACCCACTCAAATTGTTTTCTGGATACAGAAATCTTTTAGATGCTTTAAAGTCTGGAGATTTAGATACCGTAAAACTTAAAGGATTTTGAAAAACCTTCCCCGTCCATACTCATACAATAAAATACATAGTGAAGCAGGGACCGTACAGTACGGCTGCTGAGAAAACTGCAAACAAAGTAGACGTGGCTGCTGCCCAGGTGAGGCAACGTCACACACCCCCCCCTCCCCCCACCCCAGTATTAGGCCTCTGAGGTGCCGAACTGTATTCTCACATTCGGTCAGACGGAAAGTGCTGTTACAGGTGGCCTCAGGAGCCCAGCTGCCATCGCCCAGCCCCACTCTCTCCAGCCTCCAGGCAGGTCCTCCCTTGCGAGGGCTTCATTTGGAGACATTTTAAGATGGACGAGAAATGCAACATCTGCATTTCTGGACCTCATGTCATGACATAAAAGTGCATGTGAAAGCATTCTGTAATCCGTAAAGAAAACTACAGAGATGCTGCTGTTGTTACTACTGCTGTTCATCACTAAGTCTGCGGGCAGGAGGCAGGCTGAAGCAGATGATCCCTTCAGGTCCTTTGAACGGACTTTACTATGTCAATCCTAAATCACTATGTATATAATTTCACTTCATCGGTGTGTTTTTATTATTAATATTTTACAGACCAGTGTATATCATTGATTAGTAAACATGGACAGAAAATATGGATAGAGAAGCCACCAAAACACATGCAACTTAGCATCATGTTCAAGATGTCGAGAAGGAAGAGGTGAAGAGGACACCAAGAAGGGATGGTAGATGGTGAATCAAAAGCCAAAACAGGCCAGAAGAGATAACCTTAGTCAGTGAAGCCGACTATACATAAAATAAGCAACGCCAACAATAACCCTGCTGGAGATAGATTCTGCTTACATATTAAATAAATCATTTTCAATTGTTTCTCCCCAAATATATCATGATATATAATCCTGTATGTTTTTCATGGTGATATTTTTAAACAATATTCTAAGAAAAATAAAAGATAACTGCCATAATAAATGCCAGCTGACGCTAGGCTGTTTGGCAGACATCAGAGAGTGGTGGGGTCTGAGGCAAATTAGAATGCACATGCCAGGTGTAATGGGAGCACCTGTTTCCTAACTCCATCTGGCATACAGAAATGCCCGTCCAAATACTGAGTCTCTTAATATTGCCCATACTAAAAACTATGCACATAGAAGGACATATTGTTAAACAGGCTTCTCTTTCACTTTATCTACCCCTAGTATTAACAATACATAACAGATACGTTATATTCTGATAATTAATTAAAGCTTAGAGGATTAAAGTCTAGGTAGTCATCCTCCGGGGGCGAGGGGCAGGAAACTTTAAGGACCTGGGCTTTTTCAGCTATTGCACAAAATTTTAAATACCTGCTTAAATTTTGCGAAGAACAGGGACAGTAGGGATTTTTATACCATTTCTCATTCCTGTGTGAAAGGTCTGCATAAGTTTGGGTATACCCATAGACCTTGAGAATTAAGAATAACATACCAAAGATAAGATCCAGGGACAGAGCATGAAACAGGAAGGAGAAATTCAAGGCCAAATGCTATTGTTCTTTAAGGACCAAAAAAAAAAAAAAAAAAAAAGACTATTGAACAAAATAAAATAAAACAGAGATGTATGAGAACTAGGAAAAAATAGTAACTTAGGAGCCATTAAAATAGAGTTTTAATAATGACTGAGTGTTCAACAAGGTCAAATGAAAGCACGGATTTTGTCTGAGGGTGGATTCAAGAGAGGTTAAGGAACTTAGTGATTAAGATATTCTGAGTATTCTTAGGATTGCCATTTCAGTGGTGTGGAGTGGCCAACAAGGGGTGTGACTAAAAACTAAACAGGAAGTTAAGTGGAGGCCGCAAGTTTAGACTATATTTTTTTAAAAGTTTGTGGGTGATGGGCAGGAGAGATATGTCATTGTTTAAGGCAGAGAGGCAGGCTGATTTAAGATGGGGAAGATTTGAGTAGAAGTAGCCAGTGGAGAGAGGATGAAGATATGAAAGAGAAGAAAATGCCAGAGAACTTATGTTTCATTCATTCATTCATTCATTCATTCACTCATGTATTTATTTTCTTCATTCAATCAATATTTGTTCGATTCCGGTATTCCTCAATCATTGTATTAGACATTAATGATACAAAGATATAAGAACTCTGGTCTCAGACATATGAAAATCCTGGCGTGTTGTGTACTACAAGAAATGTATTTTTACAAAACAGACAGGGAGAAAGCCTGTCATGAATGATATCTATTCAGTCACGTTAATGAAATAACAACGTAAAGATGTTTGTCAGGCAAGTTTTACAGCAGGTCATTAAACTCTCTACTGGCAGGAGCTCTTGGAAGGGAAGGTTTTATCCCTAAAACTAAGTCACGCCTAATAAGCCAAGGTGTGGATCTACTGGAAATAGCATATTTGCCTCCTGATCATTTTTGAGATGTCCCCAGAAAACTACTTCATTATCTCCAAATCTAACTGAGGAACAGGCTGGAAAGCATATATGAGATTGAAATTGTTAATTAATGGGGTAAAATGAGGGAATGCTATCTGTTCTTCACTAATAAAGTCTCATGTTGTTATTTCAATATTAGAGAAGAACTCTGTAAAAGGAACCTTGAAAGATGCCATATAATAGTCCTAAGGAAAAGCAGGAAGAGAGGTTTCCAGAATTAGGAATATCTGTGATTATCTATAGGTATATAAAATATATGTGAAATAAAACATGTGAGAAGAGAAGCAATGAGCTTCAGACAGAAGTTAGGTATATATGAGCTAGAGCAGATTTTTTTTTTTTTTTTGGTGGGGGGGCAGAATTCTAAATTAACACTTTTCTTGTTGATATCCAAATGATTATTCTATACTAAATGTAGGTCTTCTTTCTGGAACAGTGGGTGCACTGGGGCTTTTCTTCTGAAGTTATCTTACAGAAAAAAAACTTTTTTCTGTAGTTACAATAACATAAAGATACACTGGACTGGCAGAAGAAACAGGAAGATATTAAAATCCCAAGGCATCTGCTGGTTAGCATCTGTACTCCTCCTTCAAATCCAAGGTAAAATGCTACCACCCTGTGATACCTTTCCCAACTCTTTCAAGCAGAGTGAAAAGGGTTTTGTTGCAACCTAATTGTGAATCAAGAGTTACCCCGAAAGAATGTCTTTCCAAAGAGACCATTCTTAAGGGGAAAGAGAAATAACTGAAGTGATCCCACTGGGGGGTGGGTGGAGGGGACACATGATGGGGAAGCATGGGGATGCTGAAAAATCCTTAAATAGCTAAGAAAGGAAGGGAATGCCCCTCATTGTAGAAGGTGACACATTCCTGACCACTCTGAAATATCAAACTCCTTTTATGCCTCCATTCCCAGATACAGGCTGGTCTGTATTTACTGTTCCATCAAAAGTCTCCATGGTAACAGAAGTAAATTGAAGATATAACTCCAGTTTCCTGGAGAATTCTGGGGTTAGATCCCAACTTTGCACCCGAATATTTCCGATAGAGTCTTTAGGCTTTACTTGAGATTTTCATGTGAGGCTATTTTTTGTCTTCCCACAAAGAGACTGATTAGGCCATAATTTCTTTCTCTTTGGACAGACAAAAGACTAGGTTTGAATGTGAGCTCCAGCTGTGTAACTACTAATGATGTTTAGATACCCATGTCTAAAACGAGGACGACATTGGCCCACTGTCTACCTCACAGTGATGTTGTAAGGCTAATAAAACATCTTGCTAAAATCTGTGTATGACCTTTAGAAAAGGAACATGATTATAATTATGCGACAAACTTGTACTCAAAGGCTACACTGATGAAAAGAAAGCTGTCTGACCCTTTCCCAAGACAGCAGCAGAGTGACTGAATCATTCCTGCAAAGCTATAAAGATGTGAATAAACAGCATTAGGGGACAGGAGTTCAATATCTCGTGGCTGAGATATTTATCGCCAGGCACCCGAGTAGAAGCCACTTGGACAATGCTATCCGGCTCCCTCATACCCCACCACTGGCTGTGGGGCAATGTTCCCAGGCTTGGCTGGGGGCACACAGCAGGGAGACAGGCCCCACTTCCGGTAGCAACCACTGGATCTGGTCCAAGAAATGCAGGCCCATAAAAGAGGACTTCTGTTTTCTTTTTTAGAAAACCGAATGCTGTGGAAACAATTTATTAGTTAGTGCAAGTTGGTTATGATCAACTCTTGCTTACTCATTACAGTAGCCAGAGACCTATGGCTTTAATAACAGTGAGCACTGTGGTACCGAGGAAGGCAATTGCAATGAAAATTTTCTTTCATGCCCTGCTCTGGGTACTTGGACATTACTGACTCAGTTTTATTTCTGCACTTTAGAGCTTTGGACACAATTGCAGGAACACTTCCCCAAATGCGTGAACATCCTGTATTCATAGCAATTCAGATGCCATAACTTTCCCGCTAAATTAATTGCCTGGCGTAGCTTTCAAAATCAAAGGAATTCTCTAACATCCAGGCAGACATGTAGTTTTCTCTTCTACTAGAAAGGAAAAAAATCCTAGGAATGCAAGAAATCTACAAAAGCCTTGGATTCATGTTTATTACATCCTAGAGTCTGCAGTAGTTTAGGAATCACTTAAATATCTACCTTCCAGTTATAGGATCCCCAGGAGAGCAAAACAGCGGTTTCTAAAAAGCATTAACAAAGAAAATGGAAAAAACGAAGTGGAACAAGAGCTTTCTTTTTAACATTTCCACATACCATGATTTCTCATTTTAGGGTGAATCATCTTAATATGATAAAATGAATCATTACATTTAATATCTTGAAAAGGGTAAAAATATGATTATAGCTTCAGATTTTAAAGAAACTGTCAGAGAAAGATAGTTTCCAATGTTATTTATACTGTTCATAACACAGTTTATAGCGAAACAAGAAGCTATAGCAGTACTTACAAAAGCAAACAAATTTGGGACTAAAACAATGAGTCATTTTCTTTATTGACTTACTTTAACATAGTTTGAGCCCCATACATTGCAAATATTCTATGCAGATTTTCCTTGCATTCTTGGTTATACTACTCTAAGTATAATTAGTGAACATAAATAACATTAGGAAATACTGCTCTTTCAAACTGCTCCCACTCCATTATTATACAAAGTAATAAAGAAAAGCATGGGCATGAATAATTGAGAGTGGACATCTATCTCTGGCCAGGATCACTCCCAGTGCTGGCTTTGGATGCCAGCTCAGTTTTAAGTTCCTCATAGACCCTAATTATTCTTATTGCTGGTGGCCTCACCCCATATCTATGCACAAATAATAAAACATAGCAATACACCATAGAAACTAAAACTTTTTCTGGAAGAAAAGTAATAATTTTGCTTTTAAAATTATTTGGCAAGAAGTCACACATTTAGTTTACGATTGGCTACTAATTGTCAGCAGTCACTGTACATATTCGGAAATTATGCCAAGTAAGAAAATAAGACCTAAAAATTGTTTGCAAATGAAATGAAAACTTTATTAAGGCTAAATTGACAATGAAGTTGTTAGGATGTTAAATTTCAAAGATATTTAATGAAATATGTATTAATTTTGTTCCGTTTTTCAAATTTGAGGGTCAATACATTTTGTTTTTCAATTTAGAATCTCAGGGGAGCCTGGGTGGCTCAGTCGGTTGAGTCCAACTTCGGCTCAGGTCATGATCTCATGGTTTGTGAGTTCGAGCCCTGTATTGGGCTCTGTGCTGACAACTCAGAGCAATGGAGCCTGCTTCGGAATCTGTGTCTCCCTCTCTCTCTGTCTCACCCCTGCTCACGCTCTGTCTCTGTCTCTCTCAAAAATAAATAAACATTAAAATAAATAAATAAAATAAAATAAAATTTAGAATCTCAGATATTAAATAAATAAATAAATAAATAAATAAATAAATAAATAAAATTTAGAATCTCAGATATTTTGTGGACCCTTCTCACCATGTATAATCCCTTTTACATGCCACCTTGTTTTTCTGGGGGCCCATGTAGCTAATCTCTGGAAAGAAGCCTGCTTTCACATCACAGACCTTTTAGAATGTGATCAACACAGAAAGAACTTTATCTCCCAAATTACACACTCCTTTTTAAAACCAAAATAATTTTCATTAAGTCAAAAAGCTATGTTTTTTTCTCTCCCTTAATTCAACTAAACATATATTTATTATGAGCTCTTAAAAAGCATTCATTGGCTATTTCACATTCTGGATGAATAATGTATCCCCTCAAGGCACATAGAACAGCTATAGACAGACACAAACAAGTCTTATGGATAGATGTTAAACATGAAAACATTCTATGCATACTGCGGGCAGCCATTCAGATGCATGAATAATTTTGAGGTTGGTGGGTTAGGATAGAATGGCCTCTAGAGATGTAGGTTTCAAAAGGAAATCCTTGCTCTCACAGATAAAAATAAGTTCCTAAAATTACATTTCAAGAACTATTCTTGAAGAAAAAAGGGATTTTGGTGGCAACTTTTTTCCTATTTTTTCTACTTTAACCTTTTGAATACAATAATATATATATATAATATTTTCAAACATCTAGTTTCACCATTAATGTATGGGAGGGATCAAAGTCCACTGCATGTCATAACATAGTGTATCTCCAAATAGTTCACATAGAAATTTCAGAATCCACATGAGCATAATAAAATTCCCTGTTTAGGAATGCAGAGGGAAGAAAATAATTCTGAATTGGTGACAATTTAAACCATAGAATGACTTAAGGCAATTGTGTTAATTTTAAGTACTTGAAGTAATACTCATGGCTTCAAGAACAAATACAGTTTACGTGGGTTATTGCTACGTTTTATTATTTTTGAATGGAAGTAGGGCAAAGCCACCAATAATGAGAATGACAGAACACAGATGGGTGTATAACTGCTGGCATCAAATGGTACCTCTAGGATCTTACAGGAAGAGTTGCTTTATGAAATAGATGGCTCACATAGAGTCAGGCAGTTATATAAAATGTATGCTGCTAGAGTGCTCTCAAAGGCTCTCAAAAACCATGTGCTTCCATAAGTAAGCTAAACATCCACCCACGATCTTGTTCAGATTATTAGTTCCTTGGAACGCCGTCCTCCCATCCCTACCATTCCCCCCCCAAGAGGTCAGATTTCAACCAAATATTTCAAGCAGATATTCAACCAGAACATGGATTCTGGCTCAGAAAAATTATGACTATAAACGGCATATTCAGTATTTTATTTTTCCATCTTGCCAACAAGATTTATTAAAATTTAAACTTGAAAAGAGTAATATAACATTTACATGTTTACTGATAACATGAGAATCTGAGAAGTGTATCATCAAGTATATCTCCTCTGTTAGCTTTCTATAAGGCCAAAGTATCTCGACCTGAAGAAATACATTCTTTTTAAAGTTACTGTTTTTCATTTAATTTTCACAGAATTGTAATTTTTTTTAACCTGAGGGGGGAAAAAAATTGTTTTCTCTAGCTCCATCCATGTCATTGCAAATGCCAAGATCTCATACTGTATCGCTGTTGAGTAATACCCCATTGTATAAATATACCATATCTTCCTTTTTTTTTTTTTCTCTCAGATCTAGGATTTAGGTTCAGATTAGGGAACGGGTGAGAGTATGTGTTTGGTATCCTGCAATTCAGAGACCTCACCTGAGACAACTTCATATCAATCTGAGGATGTCAAGTCCTAAGAATTCTTCTAAATAAATGAGAAAACAAATCCTTTTCAAGGCTTGACATAGAATGTTCTTTATTTAAAACAGCTCCTGCCAAACTCTACTACTTAAACCATATGAGTAAAGAGGCCAGTATCATGCTAATCGGAGGCACTCCAGCAACCTATATCAATTATTACAATGTCACATCTTGTGTGTCCCTCAACTTAATCTACTTGCATTTCAGCTTCTACTATCATAACGATCTTAAAGTATGGATTTAATCAAAGTAATTTTTAATATTTTCACTTCAAATTTTGACATGTTTTGCTTACCAAATGAACAAGGATGAAAACTGTTAGCAAGGAATTGTGGTACTTGCTAAATCATGGATTTTATATTAGGCTGCTATTTGACCTAGTAATTATACTTTTAGAAATCTATTCAATTCTATAGTAATTATCAGAAAAGAAGAAAAGACAACACAGGGGCACCTGGGTGGCTCAGTTGGTTAAGCATCTGACTTCGGCCCAGGTCATGATCTCACGGTCCGTGAGTTTGAGCCCCGCATCGGGCTCTGTACTGACAGCTCAGAGCCTGGAGCTTGCTTCAGATTCTGTGTCTCCCTCTCTCTCTCTGCTTCTCCCCTGCTCATGTCTCTCTCTGTCTCTCTCTCAAAAACAAATTAAAAAAAAAAAAGAAAGAAAGAAAAGACAACACAAAAAAGATGTTCAATATAGCATTATTTATAATCATAAATTTTCAAAAAAGACTAAAAGGTCTAGAATGGGGATAAACATTTTTGAGAGGCAGAGTTGAAGTTCAAAATGCTCGTGAGACAGGGTAAAGGAAAAACAGCAGCACAGAAGAATAGGCTGAATTGTTTCAACACTCTAAAATGCTGGCCAAAAAGTAAAAAGTCAGATCTATTATAAAATTAATGCCATATTGCTAAAGTGTGGGAGTATAGAAACTTTATTTACTTCTTTATATATTTGGTATTTAAGTTAAATTCACTACCTACACATTACTTGTATAATCAAAAATTATTTAAAATGCAGGATTTATCTTTTTAAAAATTGTATCTAAATTTGTTCTACCTTACGGGGCTTCCGTGCTTCAACCATAAGAGTTGACACTGTGTATTCTCACACAATGCACAAGCTTACTTTGCAACCCCCTCTTTAGTACTGTCACGGCAACCACTCCATTTTTAAGTTTATTTATTTATTTTTGAGAGAGAGCAGGGGAGGGGCAGAGAGAGGAAGACAGAGAGAATCCCAAGAAGGCTCTTCACTGTCAGGACACAGCCTGACACGGGGTTCGAACTCACAGAGGGCGAGATCATGACGTGAGCCGAAACCAAGAATCGGATGCTTAACCAACTGAGCCACCCAGGTGTCCCTCCATTTTTCCCTTAATATTATATACTAATAATTGCTCTTTTAAATAGTAGCATTGCAAATTTTTCTTACTTTACCACAATATTTCCTAAACATCGAGCCTTCAGTTTTTGCATGTTGTCATCCAAAATCATAACTGCAAAGTAAAATATAAACAAATATAAATTTGAATAAAAATGCATAACCTTAAAGCTTAAACCTTTCCATATTTTCAATATCCAGCCCCCAAAACTGTGCCTTTAAAGGTATCTTTTAAGTCCTATGAGACCATGAACTTATATCACTATGCTAACATCTTACAAAAAATTAAGAGCATATGCTTTGATTCCTAATAAGATTATGAATTTTCCTTCAGAACCTCCGTTAAATAAAGACATCGTATTTCAAGCATGCTGTTAATTTCATAATCTATGTTTATATCCACTTCAACATACCCTTCTATTCTATCAAAAACATTAAAAATATATCCAGTTTTTCAAAACTTAAAGGAAACAAATCAAGTTCTTAAATACACCAAAAAAAAAATATCTCAAGTAATAAAAATAAACTATTTAAAAGCCTGGAAAACCCCTTTTTTTTCCTAATTTGAGGCTGAATATCCACTTATGAGCCTTAAAGCTCCATTTAACTTTCCCAAATATTATCCCAATGCTTTCCGTGCTAAGCTGTTACAATCCTGAAATATTTTAGGAGGCCGAAGCCTGTATCCCCATTCAGCCACCGCTAGTGCAAACTGGAAATGAGGATATATCATGTTTTAAGCTCTAATTTATCCTGTATGCGGCCTCATCCATCCAGGTTATTCTACTGAGTGAAGCTATGAGAAAAGAAGGACATTGTCCCCAGGAAAAAATTAATCATCCCTTCTTTGTGTTCCCAGAGCACTTTGTTTTAAAATTCTATTTTGACAATTAGTAGTGGTGTAAATATCCCTTTCATAAGATGGTGAGATCATTAAGGGTGGAGGTCATGCCTAACTGTCCCCAAATCCCAGCACAGTGGTCAATTCACTCAATTTACCCTGAACAAGTATTACCCCTTCAATTTCTCTATATAAAAAGTGGGAGTAATTCTTTTCTCATAGTTTGTTACCAGAATTACTTGAAAAAAAAAAAGTGACAAGCTTCTGGAAGGTACTCAATGAATGTGAAATTGTTACATTACATTGAATATTTTTCACATAAAAAATGGTTTTCTTTCTTTTCCCAAGTGGATACAACTTATGCTTTGAATCTCTGACTAACCACAAAACACAAAAGTCATGAGTCATAACGTCACTATTTCTTTGGTTATAAATACTTTAGTTCTAACGTTTAACCTATGCTGTCTGTAAGCCATTGGCTTACAGACAACAAGAAACTTCTATACTGAAATTTCATGAGGCGTCAAAGCTCAACTCATTCTTATAGCTGGATATAAAAATGGTACTGAAATTCTGAAAGGGAAATGTATTTAACATCTCCCATAAACATTAGCCCCTAAAAATGGCTCAACACAAAGCGTTTTTTCTGATAAAAGGAATAGGGATGACAGAACTGTTCAAAGTGAGGATATCACTAAAGCTGGGTTCACCTTCCATGCCTGGAAAAGTCACCGACTTCACAGAATATCTATTTCTGCTCTAAAAAAAAATCTTAAGTGTCTTTTTATAAATACATCTGCTAGACTAAACCGAATGATCTCCATTTCCTTAACTAATCATTGTCCTGAAAAGAAAATGCATGTTATTTAAACATGTTACTTTAGAGAAGCAAGGACAAATCTCTGTATTTTATAATTTACATGCAAATAGGAACTCTGTGTAGGAACCATACTCTGTCACCCAAAGATGGGTCCTCATGAATCTATGAAGCTAAATTGTGTGACCTTATGCAAATAAAATAACTCCTGTTCTTCATTTTCCTTGTCTGGAAAATGAATGTGTAAGTCTAAATTGAGTCACCTCGTCCGGCTTCTCTGAAATCTCAGCACACTACTAGGTGAGACTTAGTTTAGTCTGTTTACTGGCAAGAGCTTGCATTAATGCTTCGTTGTGACCATTATTATTCCCATTTAGACATAAGGAAATTGAATTTTTTGGAAAGTTAGGTGAATTGTTGCAAAAGTTATACAACTAGAAGGCAGAGCCAAAAAGGGTAATTTCTGAACTATTATAACCACTACCAACAATCTAAAAACAAATATTTAAAATATATTGTATCTCATTTTCACATACCACTGGCATGAATGAAATGATTTTTCTATTTGCAATCTTTAGGCTTTATCTTTAACCAATGAGGTTCAGAAGACTTGTCATCACTCCTAAATTAAAAGGTAGCATATATATAATGGAAAGAACTACAGCTTTTGTGAGAAAAACAAGCAAAGACATAAACAAAAAAATAAAACATGATGGTGGGCGTTCTCTACAGCACCTAACCAGCCATGTTACCTCAGCAAAGTTATTCAGTCTCTCTGAGCAACAGCTAACTCATCTTTAAAATGGTAATGATACCTCTAAATTAAATGTACTTCATCATTAAATGAAATGATGTATGCAAAGTACTCCATACCTAGCAAATATTCCATACATATTAATTTCACAGCCATATTCTTAATGTGCCTTATAAATATTATTTTCTTGGTTATGACAGTCATGTAGGACATGTCCTTGGAAGTTAACAATCTTATTTTTTATCAAATTGACTAATAACAATATTAACGCATTTATTTTCAGTACAAAGTATTCATTCAATCAAATGCTTTTAAGTACCTACTATGCATTTTGGTTCGCATTAGACAGAACAAAAACCAAATGTATTAACCTTACATATTTCAAATGATCAGAATCATTTCTCACCATTGTATCCCGGAACACTTTTTCCTGCTTGTCCTGGAGGAGGGGTTTTAGAATTACCTAATCCGATGCATGAGGCTGTAATTGGGGATCCAGTCTCTGGAGAAATAAATATTATTTATCATTTAATATTTCAACTTGAAATCATGATGTTTCCTCAGTGTATGCATTTCTCTCTGCCCCCCACCCCACCGTTTCTCAACAAATTTAACTGCATGAGGAATAAATAGTGCAAGTGTATTATTTAAAAATGAAAAAAAATATATTAGCAATCTATACCAGATCAACATTTTTAAAACTTAAGGATACAAACTGAGAATAACATATATTGTAATGCTTCTTCTAAAGAAAAGAAAGGCCTCTCGAATGTCCTTGGTTATGAATCAAAAGGCATGAAAAATGGAGAATTACGTGACTGAGAATTAAAAAAAAAATTTTAACATTTATTCATTTTTGAGAGACAGAGAGAGACAGAGTGTGAGTCAGGGAGGGGCAGAGAGAGAGGGAGACACAGAATCTGAAGCAGACTCCAAGCTCTGAGCTGTCAGCACAGAGCCCAACAGCACAGGGCTTGAACTCACGAACCGCAAGATCATGACCTGAGCTGAAGTCAGACACGTAACTGACTGAGCCACCCAGGCTCCCCATGACTGAGAATTTTACAACACACGTTAAACACTAAAAGATCCCTAGTAAAGATGCCTTCACTTAATTCACCTAGTTATTTTACTATGGTAATAACAGCTACTTGTGAAATATTTTCTGTTATTTATGGATTAATCTCTAAAATTAGTAATCCAAAATTTTGGGGGAATATATGAACAATATCAACGCGAATTTTTTAAGAACTACCCCTGCTTACAGACATTGCATCTGAACTTGAACTTAACAATGCTTTGTCAAACTGCTCTCAGCCTGCTGTTCCAAAAGTCTGGCAGCCAGGTGTATAAGAAGGAAGGAAGAAAGGAACAGAGGGAGGAAGGACATTACTGTATGCTGATGATTTCATCAAGAGCAGACACTTAGCCACCGTTAACCTGCATCAATTAACAAAAATGATAGATTAGTTTTCTCTATCTCAAGTTGCTAACCGAATAACAGCAGCTATTATATGATATCCATAAGTTCTGAAAATAATTATTTTTATGGACAAATGCATTTGTTATTATTGGTAAACACGAGTTTGGGGTTAAGAGCATCTTTTAAATATGAGGCATGTGTGTTGGAGGAGCTGGATAAGAGTACTGACAGTGAAAAGTTCTGGAACTACTGGCTTAATATTATACACAGAAACATACACGTACATATCCCCAAAGGATTAATTGTCAAACCAATTGGGTCCAGGGGAATCCAAAATATTAAAAAACAACTATCTTCCTAAGGACTCAGAATGTCTTCTTTCCACTATGGTTTCTATCATAATTTTTCATACATTTATATCACTTTAGCATGGTGGGAGGAATTTATTACTGTTCTTTACTTTCCAGAGTAGCTCAGTTTATTATTCACATTTTATGGATGGTGGCTCGGCTGGCATCAATAACAGAAGATGGACCCTCGAACATTAAAACACAGTTCCTAAGTCACAGTCCAGTGCTTAAGATGCTAAGCCATATGGTCACTGCTGAGGAGAAGCAGCAAGTAACCAGAGCAGACGTTTCTGATGTTTAACAAAAAATTCTCAAGTACTTTCATACTATGAAAAAAAAAAAGCAAAACCGGGCAGGCATTTTATGCAATGGCATTCCATCAGTCATGCAATACCCCTGTCCTTTCTTCCTATGGTGCACGCGAAGCAGGGAAGGAAGCCCCCTTTTTGGAAAGGTTAGCAACATTTTCCCCTCTGCCTTTTTAAAAATGTCTCAGTACTGACCTCAGCTGTCCTCCATAACTGACAGAGACAAGAACAGCGTGATGACAAGAAGCAACCCTGTCGAGTGAGGCGCTTAAAGGAAGGTATACAGACAGAGTGAGGTGACAACAGGGGCAGAAGCTACTAGGACGCATGAGGAAGGGAGAGGTCCCCTTTATGGCGCCTCTGTTCCCTCTCCCACCCCAAGGCGGGGGAGGGGGAAAGCAGCTGCTAAAGTACGTCTTCTATGTTAAAAGTGTGTCTCATCAAGTTTAGTTTATCACTAGAGGCACTCCAATCATTTCAAGTTCAAACTCTCTACATTTCTAAACGCCATAAAGCCTCTTAGCAACTTGTCAAGAGATGGCCTCAGAACCTACAAATGAACCTTCCAATGACTTCAGGACCTGCTGTCTCAGAGAAGCAAACAGAAACCACAACAACAAAGCTCTAACTGCACTCTGCTTCATCTCGTCTCCATGCGGACTCTCATGAAAGATCCCGGCCCTCTGCCCTTCTTATACCACCGGGAGAGAGGGGATGGGGGCTAGAGGAAGCGAGAATAAAACCTAGTCTTAAAGAAAGACACAAGAACGAGTTAGTGAAGCACGGTCAGTATGTCCTGCCTAAGTAAGTTGACACTATGCATACTTCCTGAGATTCTTAAGCATCTTTGTATAGTGACTACATATTTATAATCTTGTCAACCTTCCGCTGTTTTGTTATAACCAATGACTGTTAAGTTAAATGAACAGGCTGTTGTTCTATAAGATTACTTTGACTCACTTTTAAGGGCAATGAAAAGGATTATCCATTCAGGTACTTAAAGTAGATACTGTAGGTTTATACTTGAAACATTAGTAATTTGAGTGCCTTGTTGATTTTATTTTGATATTCATTTGGGGGTTTGGGAAAAGAACTGTTGGTAGTGACATGTAAAAGATACATTCAGATGAAATGACAGTTTCCAGGATTCTCCACACAGGGAGCCATAGTTAGGACCAAAGTGGAATAAGAAAGGCCATAATGGTCGCTATAGAAACTTTGGTTGTCTCTCTGTATACCTCTGAACGTCCTGAGACCCAAAGAATGTACCGATCCACCTGCATGGCAAGCACACTCGTGTGCTCACACGTTCATGCACACAGACTGTGTCGCCACCCTGGCTCTCAGGCTTGTCCAGGTGCAAAGTAGGCTTCTGGTTGGGGAAAGCCCTCAGGCACACTGCCGCCCTGACCCAAACTTCTAAGGACTCCCAAAGCCCCATTGCGAAGATGTTCTTAAAACATCTGCTTCACACTGCCCAGGCTATAATTAACTGGCTAGCAGTTATCTAAGAAGACAGGAAATCCGGACGTCACACTGAGACCGAGAAATGGCTGCATTTAAACCAACCAGAACATTCTTCTGAGGAAAAGAATTGGATGCTTCATTTGGAGAAATCTTCCCAAAGATACCTAATCTTAGAAAGAGACACCCAGGAAGAAGGTGGCAGAGAGCTGAAGGCTGTGAAGAAGACGTTAGATTGGTACATTTATATTCATACTGCATTAACAGCTAATGCAGACACTTCACTTTTTTTTTTTTTTATTTTTTAGTATCTTTACTGCCTCTCCACCTTATTGCATTGGTGCCTCTCCACCTTATTGCATTGCTATTACTTAGAGGATTTTTCCCTAAAACCTCTAACTCTAAAGAAAAATAATGAGAACATACATTTTTTTTCAAATATGAATTATGCTGTGTTATGCTAAATGTTTTTTGTTTATGTTATTGCATTTAATCCAACTACGCAGGGAGATAGAAAAAAAAGGGATATTCTTTTTACAAATGAAAAATACTAAGGACTGACCTAGAAAATTGAAACCATTTTTCCTGGTTGCATAGTTCTTACAGAAAAGGATCAGAATGAAATAGAAAAGCATACCACTTGTGAGGTTCTTAAGTAGAATATGAAGGGCTGAAATCACCTGGACTGTGTCTCAGAGGAAGAAAAATCCTTGCAACAGACAGTGAGCCCAGTCTCTCAGATTTGTAAATGGAAGTAATGGTGGGACATAGCACTTATCAGCAAATATTTATTGAGCAGCTACTATGTGCTAGGTGCTGTCATCAGAACTGGGGCTAGAACAATGAACAAAAGTGACCACAATTCCTATTGTCGTGGAGCTCACATTCTAGACGGAAAGACAAACAATAAAAACACACATAAAACATATGACATGTTAAGGAGTCATAAGCACTAAGAAAATTTTTGAAAGCATAGACGGGGTGTGTGATGTGATGGGGAAGAATTGCGATTTTAGATTGGGTGGCCAGAAAAGACTTCTCTGAGAAGGTAACATTTAAGTGAAGGCTTGAAACGAGTGAGGACCTGTGTCACATGACATCTAAGGACAAAGAATCCAGGAGGAAGGAAACACAAGGGCAAAGGTCCTGAGGTAAGCTTATTTGTAGAGTGTTTGAGGAATGGTTAGTCAGCTAGTGTTACTGAAGCAGAATAAAGGAGGAAAGTGTTAACAGGGAATAAGCTCAGATAGGTAGTGAGGAGACAGATCATTTAAAAGTTCTTTGAAGTCCTCGTAAGACCTCAAGCTTTAGTTCTGAGTGATGTTGCATGCTAATGAGGGCTTTTGAACAAAAAGTAATGAATCACAACAATGCAAATAAAATTTATGTAAATATCTGCACAACATTCAGTTCTATGGCCAAGTTTATTTTATTTGGGGTTTTGAGAGAGCTGTATGTGAGAAAATGCATGGACAGACAGACGTTGCATTAGAATTGTTGGTTCAGACACAGAGATTTCTGTGTCTTCCCGAACACTCAGGAACCAATTCACATGAAAATGCCCTAGACTAGTTGAAAGGCGAGGGTCCAGTCAGGTGATGCAGGGAAGACAACTGCCCACATCAACCAAAAATAATCACTTTTGTTATATAAGTGTTAGTGTGTATATAGATCAGCACAACATTTCTGAAAGGCACTTTGGCAACTATAAAAACCCTTAAAAATGCACATACTCTTTAACCCAGTGGTTCCACGTTAAGGAATATATACAAGGAAATGTTTGTAGATGTTCACAAATATTAAGCATCAAGGATATTTATCACAGTATTGTTTATATTGATGTTTAGAAGACTGTCCACAAATAGAGATCAGACCATATTAAGAATCAATGCAAAGCTACTCAAACATCATAGAATAATGTCTGATAGGAAATAATTTTTACAAAGTATTATTTAGAAAATCTATAAAAGAGAATGCATAATATGATTCTTTTATGTAATATGCACTGAGCAAAATTATATATCTTGGCAAGATACACATTAAAATATTGACAAGTTATTTCTGAATGGTGAGCGAAGGGGAAATTATGTTGATCAATTCAGAAGGCTATATCTACAATTTTGAAATGTACTCACTATGGAGAGTAGATTGGCGGCAATTTGTTGGAGCCTCATCTTATTGAAAGGTGGGACCTATGTCCTCTCGATTTGAGTCTCAGCTACTTTTTGATGGCTCTAATAGAAAAGAGTAGAAGTGACTCTTTGTTTCCAGGCACAGGCCTTAAGAATTTTAGATCATTATCTCTGGAACCTCTGAGCTGCCATGTAAAATGGCCCATTATTCTGAATCCTGCAGGCTAAAAATGCCACTTGCAGGCATTCCCATCAAAAGTCTTGACTGACTCCAACCTTGTGGCCATTCCCAGGCATGAGAGTGAAGCCATCTTGGACCCACCAGACCAGCCTATTCACCACCAAATACTGTCTGAGTTGTCTCAATCAAGAGTACATGGAGTGTGGGGCCCCTGGTTGGCTCAGTCAGTTAAGCATCCATCCTTGGTTTCAGCTCAGGTCAAGTTATGGTCTCATTGTCTGTAGGTTTGAGCCCTGCACTGGGCTCTGTGCAGGCAGTGCGGAGCCTGCGTAAGATTCTCTTCCCTTCCTCCAGTCGTGTGCAGTTGCCCTCTCTCGCTCACAAAATAAGTAAATAAACTTTATTTAAAAAAAAAAAAGAGTACAGAGTACATGCAGTGTAAAACCTCTAGTTGATCGCTGCCCATACTCCTCATCCATAAAACCATAATATATGGTTGTTATTTTAAGCTACTAGGTTTTGGAGTAGCTTGGTTTTGTTTGTTTGTTTGTTAATACAGCAATAGACACTTGGAACACTGGCCACTAAAAATATTATAAAATCTTCCAAAAAAGAATCAGTGCAATTCTCAAAAAAGAATTGTGCACATAATTATATGAAAACACTCTCTTCAAATCAGGTTCTTCCTGAGTGCTTGAGAATCATTTGAATCAGCAGAACCAAACACAGTCTAGTCCCTGACATTTTATGTTCAGGAATTGTTTGCTGACTAGTAAATACATATTTCTTCCATGGGTTTAGGCTCCGGTTCCCATTATTAAGGTCAGGGTTCTTAAAAAAATAAATAGCAGATCGCAGAATAATGCAATCCCAAAATGAAATGGGGAGCGGGAGAAATAGAGGACTCAGAAGAGAAAAAGCTGTATGTTATCATTATAATTCTGTTCCAACATTTTCTTATCCCAAGAATGATATTAAAAGGTCAGGCCTCCAATACATATTTATGGAATTCTCTCTGAAAGGCATTTCTTTTAATGGGAAGGCAGTGTTAAGGGTGGAAAGACATGCCAAACAGAAATAGCAGCATGTTCAAAGGTTGAGAAGTTAGACCATCAAGGGACTGACAGCAAGACATTCAGCAGAGCAAAGCTCAGGGGTGTAGGGTGGACAAGAGAAACAACAAGAGACAAAGTCAGAGAGATGAGCAGAGGCAGATCAAAAAGTGCCTTTTGTGCCAGGGTAAGAAATTTAGATATCATTCCAGGAAAAATGGGAGGCAGAGCGGGTTTTAGCAGAAGTGATTTGCTCAGAATTGCATTTTACAAAAATCTCTTCAGTTGCAAACTGGAGCACTAAACTGGGGATCCCAATCCAGAGCAGAAGTCATTTAGATGTTGGTGGTTTGATGAGGGGTGAGCAGCTGTGGAAGATGAGATCAAATCTGAGTTACACTCAGAATCAGAGGGTCTTGGTGATTGTTTGAGTGTGGAGAAAGTGCAAGAGGGAGAGGTCCAGACAACCCCAGGGTTTTGGCTCATAAATGAAAGGCAATGCAGAAAGAAGAGTAGATGTGAGTGAGGGTTAAGAGGAAGAACACAGTGGCAGGTTCACAAAGCCCATCTCTGTCAATAAGAGCTCCCGCTGCATCTGAAAATCTGCCATTCTGTGCACACTGTGGTTCTAGAAGCACTACATTTAAGCAATATGGATTTAGAAGTTGGTGGCCCATGCAGAGAGCTGAAGTCCTGGAAATCAATCAATTCAGCAGCCTGGTACCGCTGAGTCATATTAATCACAGCATCATCATGGGCATAAAAGCAATTTGTAAAGAAACCATTCTCTCCAATTCTGAATCTATGCAGTGTGCTATAAATAACTTGAATGGTGGCAGCAGAGGGGAAGCAGAACAGTGAGATGTATACCGGTGAAAGAAAATCAATTGAATCTTTGTGTTCACGAGATGGTACGATTACAGTTTAAAATACTTAATTCAAAGCAGCCTAACTTTTTGTACTGGAAGCAGACCATTAATTTGAGTTGTGGTCTTATCCTTCTCCCTTACCAGCCCCTTACTGCCTCTAACTGTGGAGAAACTCATAAATTACCTGCAGTTAAGTTAGATAAGAAACGCTGAATTAATGAAGGCATACGATAAGACCTAGGAAGGGAGGACTGTGGACAAAACAGAGCAATGAGAGTTCCCGTTTTAATCTTAACCAGCAAGTTGACTCCGGGAAATTAAACTCCTATGATTACTTTTTCTCATGTACAAACTGAACTCTTACGTTCCAAGTTCTCTTGAGTCTGGATTATCTACAGGCCAGGAGGCGAAAGATGGCCTTTATATTCATGAAAGGTGATTCAAAGAAAGGGAAGGAAAAAGGAAAATATTTATTGAGAGTTCCTGTAGGTCAGAAACTCTGCTGCATTGTTTGTACATATTTCACTTCACTTCAAGCTTCCTACAAGCCCGTGAGATAAAGTGCCCGCAGAAGATCAAGGCCTTGCCTATAGCTGCAGAGTGAGTGTTGCACCAGGATTGAAAAGCAGTCCTGTTAGGAGTCAGCATCACTTTTCACTACCTACACTGCTTTTCCAAGGAGAACAGTCACCTGTGGTTTCTAAAATTAGAACTGACAGTACAAGAGGAACTGGGAACTATTTTGGGGGGGGGAGAGGGTCAATGGGTCCACGATGTAGGGGTTTATAAGCAACAGGGGGAAAATCAAATTTCCAGACAGTAAGGTTTGTCAAGGAAGGGTTTAGGAACTCTTTTTTCTTGTAGAGATCAACAAAACCATAACATATTTTTGCCTTTCAAGAGTGGATTAAATGTGATTCTTGCCCAAGGTAGGAGGATTAGAGTGGATGACATTTCAAAAGCCAAACCAACTTTATATCATTCGTTGATTTTACAGTGTTTAGTCTCTTGTGAAAACATTACCACTAATACAATAATGAGTACAAACAAATATTCTAAAAAGCAATTATACATATCCAAACTACTTCACGTAATCATATTTGGAAAAAAAAAAAGAAACGATGTTCTTTCTACATGATCATAATATAAAGATGACAACGTCTGATTCAAAGGGTGGTATTTGACTTGGAAGATTCATTTTCAGATGGATTAACAATTTGTAAACAGTTACTCACTTTCAGAAAGAAAAGCCTTGTGAAGCCTGCCTTACATTTGACAAGAGATTATTCCTTCCACAAATCAAATTCATGTAGCTTACCTCTAAGCCCCTGCTTCTCAAATTATCAGTAAAAATTACCTACCTTAAACTAATGAAGATTGCTCTAAATGAAAAAAAAAATCCTGTTGCCAGGCAACAAAGATGGCATCAGGACTTTTTTCCTCTCTCACCAGATGGATAGTGTCAGCATCGCTAGCTGAACATTGCTGAGAAGCCACTGAATCCATAAAACTGTTTTTTCCCCAATCACAACTTCTCATGCTAAACTATGTAAAAATTCTTCCCCATGAATGAAAAAAAGAGATGAATTTATTTTTGACTGTGACATTGAAAAAAAAAGTGCAGCAGACAGTAGTAATCCATTCACATAACTAAAGACTCTGCATTCTACTATTTGAAAGTAGCATACGGTATATCCTGGACAGCCCCATTCATGGGGCAAAGGCATTGTCAGTCCAGTGCAGTTCAATCCAGTGAACTGGGTTCCACAGTGTGTATTTCAAGAGTTTAGTGCAATCCTGTGTCTTTGAAAACACAGGCCTGTACTTTAATGAAGCCATAGCACCTGAATTTGATGGACTCAGACATTAAGCAAAACCCAAAAGCAAGGAATAACAAAGAGTCCAAAAGTGAACCTAGGAAGGCGGCATTTGGTTGTACACAGGTATCTCACTCTGAGATCTGCAGCCATGGGAAGTTTTGCTAGTAGCTCTTGGCACCCAAACTATAGAAAGTATGTTTCAAATAAAGATAGAATCTTCAAGGTAAGTCACCAAGAAGATGCTTTCCTCACCGTCATCTCAGCCATGTAGGGCCTCTTATGCCTGAGTCCTAGAAAAGCATTTTGCAATAAAATATACAGGATTTTACGTGAGGCACAAGTTAAGTACATTTAAGTTAGAAGAAAGTCATAAATTTTTCACACAGTTGTACATTTATTTTTAAAAAGGCAGAAATAGGGGAGCCTGGGTGGTTCAGTAGGTTGAGCATCAGACTTTGGCTCAGATCATGATCTCGCAGTTCAATGAGCTCCAGCCCTGCAATGGACTCTGTGCTGTCAGCACGGAGCCAGCTTCAGATACTCTGTCCCCCTCTCTCTGCTCCTCCCCTGCTTACACTCTTACTTTCAAACAGTAAATAAAACATTTTAAAAAGGCAGAAATAACAAGAGTCATAAAGCTTCCAACGTTGAATTCCAAAGATGAAGAAAAGTCCCTACTGTAGAGTAAATTTAGGGCTCCAGACTGACGGATTGGAATCTCTCAGCAAAAAGTGTACCAACTTACTTATAAAAGCAGAATGTCTGAGAAAGCAGGGGTAATAAGGGAGAGGATGACCCAAAACAGCAAGTGGCTTCCACTTTGATACCCTACCTATCAAATCCTCAAATGTTGGCTGTTTCACAATTAGTCTACCTAGAAGGAATGAGACAGTACTACATTTGAAATGTACCATTTTCCACAGAGGTCTCTGCTTAGGAGAATTGTTACTAAACTGTAATTACTTATTCCATTTTGTACTTTTGATTTTTGTAAAGAAAATGTTTTGCTGTCTTTAAAAAAATACTTGGGCTGGGGCACCTGGGTGGCTCAGTCGGTTGAGCGTCCGACTTCGGCTCAGGTCATGATCTCACGGTTTGAGGGTTCGAGCCCTGCATCAGGCTCTGTGCTGACCACTTACCCAGCCTGGAGCCTACTTTGGATTCTGTGTCTCCTCTCTCTGCCCCTCCCCCACTCACGCTTTGTCTCACTCTGTTTCTCAAAAAAATAAATATAAAAAAAATTTTTTTAAATACCTGGGCTAAAGGATCTTGTCGAGATAAACCTAAGACTAGGGACTGAATTGGGTCAGCCTAACTAATTTTTGTGGTTAAAACTGTGGTTGAGTTGTCTGTTCTTAGGAAGTATATCCTACTACACTGTGCGAAAAAAAAGGATTATTGTGTCATGTGGCCTTGACATATCTTAACAAGGTAGTAGTATTGGGAGGGTGTGCTTTTAAGATCAATGATTTTGATTTAAGAACTGGCATGATCGAAGTTTGCTGAAGGCTTTGAATCCACTTTAACAGAATTCAAAATTATCAGATTCCTTCTCAAAGGAGGAAGATTTAGTCTATGTAGAGAACATAGTGACTTCAGAACTGGCAACTGCAATTGAAACTGCAGCAGTTCAATCAAACAGAGAGAGAAACACTGTGATTACTCTGAGACATAAGAACTCAGCAAAGATGGCTCAAGGCAGATAAAGTAAGATCAATAACTTAATTGTCCCCAATGTCTCAATCTGTTAGGTGGCTACTGTTTTCTCATT